>NC_057811.1:261198041-261543678 GCF_018294505.1 Triticum aestivum
CCACTGGTCCGGGGCGGCGGCGGACACGTCCGGCGCGGCGCGAGGAGCGGGTTAGGGTTTCGTCTGCGATTGTTTTCCGGAGGGAATCACTTATAAAGCTAGAGGGAGCTAGGAGAGTCCAAATGAGGTGGGGTTTACGCCCACACGATCGTGATCGAACGACCGAGAGCATGGCGGACACTTAGAGGAGTTTTGGGCTGGTTTTGAGGGTTTTTTTTGCTGGAACACACATATGGACTTTGCGGTTACCCGGTTAACCGTTGGAGTACCAAACGACCTCCAAATGGAACGAAACTTGACCGGTGGTCTACCGGTGGTATACCAAGGCCACTTGACAAGCCTCGGTCCATTCCGAGAACGTTTGACACCCGCACACGAAAGAATACAAGTGGGGTGCACCGGAGGAGATGGGAGCGCCGGATTGCAAAACGGACAACGGGGAAAATGCTCGGATGCAAGAGACGAACACGTATGCAAATGCAATGCACATGATGACATGATATGAAATGCATGACATGAACAAAATGCAAAACGAAAAACAAAACCCGACCACGGAGGGAATATCATAGCACATAGCCGAAAATGGCAAGAGTCGGAGTTACAAATATGGAAAGTTACATCCGGGGTGTTACAATGTTATGGATGAAGAAACTGCTAGAGACTTTCTTGCTAGCAATGATAGAAGTGATCTTAAGAAATTATTAGCCAAGTTGAAACAAAAATCTCTGAATGCTAGAATGAAATATGATCCTGCTTATGCTACTGCACCTATCTTTGTTACTGACAAGGATTATGAATTCTCTGTTGATCCTGATATAATTACTTTGGTTGAGTCTAATCCTTTCTATGGCTATGAATCTGAAACTGCTGTGGCACATCTTACTAAATTAAATGATATAGCCACCCTGTTCACTAATGATGAGAAAACTCGCTACTATTATATCCTTAAGATATTTCCGTTCTCATTAAAGGGTGATGCTAAGATATGGTTTAATTCTCTTGATCCTGGTTGTGTGCGTAGTCCCCAGGATATGATTTATTACTTCTCTGCTAAATATTCCCCTACTCATAAGAAACAAGCTGCTTTAAGGGATATATACAATTTTGTGCAAATTGAGGAAGAGAGTCTCCCACAAGTTTGGGGGAGGCTTCTCCAATTACTTAATGCTTTGCCTGATCATCCTCTCAAGAAAAATGAAATACTTGATATCTTTTATAATGGACTAACCGATGCTTCCAGAGACCACCTGGATAGTTGTGCTGGTTGTGTTTTCAGGGAAAGAACTGTTGATCAAGCTGAAATTCTATTGAATAATATGTTGACAAATGAAAATAATTGGACAGTTCCTGAACCAACTAAGCCAACTCCGAAGAAAAGGGGTGTTCTATTCCTCAGTCCTGAAGATATGCAAGAGGCGAAGAAATCCATGAAAGAAAAAGGTATAAAAGCTGAAGATGTTAAGAATTTACCTCCTGTTGAAGAAATACATGGTCTTAATTTACCGCCTGTTGAAGAAATACATTGTCCTGATAACCCGACACAGGTAGTAAAGGTAAATTCTCTTTATAGATTTGATGAAGGTGATATTCCTCGTTATAAGTGTGCTAGCCAATGCTTAGATGAGTTTGATAATTTTATTGTCAAACAAGAAAACTTCAATGCTTATTTTGGTAGACAATTGAAACACAATGCTTATATGATTGAACACTTGAGTGATTATATGTCTAGAGTTAAAGGTGAACTTAAACTCATTAGTAAACATGCTTCTATGGTTACCACTCAAGTAGAACAAGTACTTAAAGCTCAGAATGATCTGCTCAATGAATTGAATAGTAAGAATAATGACTTTGCTGTTAGAGTTGCAACTAGAGGGGGTAAAGTGACTCAGGAACCTTTGTATCCTGAGGGCCACCCTAAGAGAATTGAGCAGGATTCTCAGAGAAATAATTTAGATGCACCTAGTCCTTCTAAAAAGAAGAAAAAGAAAAATGATAGGACTTTGCATGCTTCTAGTGAACCTGTTATTGACACACCTGAGAATCCCAATGATATTTCTATCTCTGATGCCAAAACACAATCTGGTGATGAACATGAACCTAGTGAAAATGCTAATGATGATGTTCATGTTTATGCTCAACCTAGCAATGATAATGATGTAGAAATTGAACCCGCTGTTGATCTTGATAACCCACAATCAAAGAATCAACGTTATGATAAGAGAGACTTTGTAGCTAGGAAGCACGGTAAGGAAAGCGAACCTTGGGTTCAGAAACCCATGCCTTTTCCTCCTAAGCCATCCAAGAAAAAGGATGATGAGGATTTTGAGCGCTTTGCTAAAATGATTAGACCTATCTTCTTGCATATGCGATTAACTGATATGCTCAAAATGAATCCTTATGCTAAGTACATGAAAGAAATTGTTACTAATAAGAGAAAGATACCGGAAGCTGAAATTTCCACCATGCTTGCTAATTATACTTTTAAGGGTGGAATACCTAAGAAACTTGGAGATCCAGGAGTACCCACTATACCATGCTCCATTAAAAGAAATTATGTTAAAACTGCTTTATGTGATCTTGGAGCCGGTGTTAGTGTTATGCCTCTCTTTTTATATCGTAGACTTGATTTGAATAAGCTGGCACCCACTGAAATATCTTTGCAAATGGCTGATAAATCAACTACTATACCTGTCGGTATTTGTGAGGATGTGCCTTTTGTGGTTGCGAACGTTACTATTTTAACAGACTTTGTTATTCTTGATATTCCCGAGGACGATAGTATGTCTATCATTCTTGGAAGACCCTTTTTGAATAGTGCAGGGGCTGTTATTGATTGCAACAAAGGCAATGTCACTTTTCATGTTAACGGTAATGAGCATATGGTACACTTTCCGAGGAAACAACCTCAAGTCCATAATATCAATTCTATTGGAAAAATTCCATTGATTACTATTGGAAGTTTTGAATTTCCTCTTCCTACTGTCAAAAAGCGATATGATATTCTTATTGTTGGGGATGTCCATATCCCCGTTGAGGTAACATAGTGTTATTCGAAATTTCTCCGGTTCCATGTTATTTGGAATGAGTTTGTTAACAAGACCTGATCAACCTTGTCAGTGGATTCCTTTTGATGAGCATAAGATGGATGAAGTTAGAAAGCACAACCTTCTGTACCCTCCTTTTACTTTCTGTTAATTAGATTAAATAAAGTAAAATAGTATTTTCTGTCTGTTTTCTGAATTATCCGTGCAATAAAAAATACCCCGAAAATGAAAGTTCTCCAAATGCCCCGAAAATGAAATATGATTTTTTCTAGAATATTTGCGAATATCTGGCACTGAGAACACATCAGGGGGAGCTGGCACCTGGCCACGAGGGTCCAGGGCGCGCCCCCTGCCTCGTGGGCCCACGGTGGCCCTCCTCCACTTATTCCAGCCACCACACCCTCCTTCTTCCTTAAAAAAAATCACCAACCAGCTCAAGCACGAGTTCTAGCTCATTTTGCTGCGATTTTCAATCTCCTAGCTCAAAGCTCTACTCACAAAACTGCTTTGGGGGATTGTTCCTTGGTATGTGACTCCTCCAATGGTCCAAATAGTTTTTGTTCTAGTGCTTTATTCATTGCAAATTTGTGCTGCCTAGGGGACCATGTTCTTGAGCTTGCATGTCAAATTTATATGGTTCCAAGTAGTTTTAATGCATGATATAGTCTCTAGGCACTTGTGGGAGTAGTTGCTATCAACTTCGTTGAGTTTGGTTCACTTTTATTTTGAGGTACTGAAAATTTCAGAAATTTTTCAGAGGAAGAAATATGTTTAGGAAAATGTACCAAGGTGGTCCTTCAAGAAAGCAAGGGCCCAGGCCCGCAATACGCGATGCGGACGATGAACCACCAAGGGAAGCTCAAGTGCGGGCTTGTGAATGGCCTTCAGAGGACTTTATGGATCGAGCAGGAATCAAGGAAGAATTTAACGCATATGTGCTTAACTCTGATCTTGTGAGCTTCGAGGCAGATAAGTGCCATCAGTACCACTATCTCACTGATTCCTTTGTGAGGAGGTTTGAATTTTCATCATCACACAATGCTCAAACTGTCCTGTTTGATCTTTATGAAAATTCTTATACTATGGACTTAGAGGATTTTAATACTCCTTGCAAACTTCCACAATGGGGTAGTCCTAGTGAACCTCGCAAATATGAGTTTAGAGATTTTCTTGCTAGTATAACTGTGGGGGAATCTAGAGATATAACACAAGCTACCATAGGGAGCATTCATTTTCCTGCTATACATTATTTTGCTCTCTTCATAGGTAGGTGCATAAATGGTAAGGATGAAGCATGTCACATGTGTGTCCCTGACCTCACTGTTCTCAGGAGTGCTGTATTAGGAGATAAACATTATAATTTGGGAGCCATTGTTGCACGTAGGTTGCATAATAATATAATTAATGGAGATTTCTTTGGCGGAATTTATGCAACCCGTCTAGATAATTTTCTTGGAATACCTATTCGTGATTATGATATGGAATTGCCTCCTTCTTATCTAGATTTTAATGCCATGGTTCACCATCAGTTTGTTGAGAGGAATGAAACGCCTCTCCAGTACCGACTAATCTTTGACAGGCGTCACGCCATCAATATTGTCCTCCCTGCTCCTACTCTCTTTGACTTTCAGGCAAAGGGGAGATATGTCATAACCAGGGAGGAGGCAAATGAGTACGAGAGGAGGACGAGGGCAGCTCGCCTCCAAGCTGCAGCCCACGATGCAATAGCCGCTGCATCTCAGTACGACCCCAACTATAACTTCGGATATCCGCCAGGCCAGCCGTGGCCATAGACCAACTTAGGCCAAAAGCCTAAGCTTGGGGGAGTACGTATTTCTCAACGACATTACATTCATGTTCACACACTCATGCTAGATGTCGGTGCTCATACTTTTTCACTGTAATATCCATGCTAGTTTATTTTTCTTTTTATGCTTTCTTCTTGTGTGTTTGATAAACCTGAAGAAAAACAAAAAACAAAAATTAGTTGTAGCTCTTAGCTAGTTTACTTTCCTTGCTCTAGTAGTATTAATTAAAAGAAAACCCAAAAAGATTTCCCGTTCTTCTTTTGCTTGTTGGGAGCTTTCCCGTGTAAATAGTTTCTTTTCTTTTCTTTTCTTTGGGGGTCGATAGGAGAAGACCATAATGAAATTGTTGAAGTGGCTCTTATATGCATTATTGTTGATTTAACCAAGAGCCCATATTGCCTTGTCTTCTCCTTTGTATTGAATGCTTACAGATTCCAGCTTGGTCCAATGCACGTGCACTATTATTATTATACACATCGTTCGGTCGTGCAAGTGAAAGGCAATAATGATGATATATGATGGACTAATTGAGATGAGAGAAGCTGGTATGAACTCGACCTCTCTTGTTTTTGTAATATGATTAGTTCATCGTTCCTGATTCAGCCTATTATGAATAAACATGTTTGCAATGACAATTGGAGATTATAGTTGCTTATGCGATGCTTAATTAGCTAGGAGTTTATAATGGTTTACCTTGCGTGCCAACATGCTATTAAAATGGTTGTGATGTGGTATAGTAGGGTGGTATCCTCCTTTGAACGATTCAAGTGACTTGACTTGGCACATGTTCACGCATGTAGTTGAAACAAATCAACATAGCCTTCACGATATTTATGTTCATGGTGGATTATATCCTACTCATGCTTGCACTCAATGTTTATTAATTTTAATGCATGTTCATGACTGTTGTCGCTCTCTAGTTGGTCGCTTCCCAGTCTTTTTCTAGCCTTCACTTGTACTAAGCGGGAATACTGCTTGTGCATCCAATCCCTTAAACCCCAAAGTTATTCCATATGAGTCCACCATACCTTCCTATATATGCGGCATCTACCTGTCGTTCCAAGTAAATTTGTATGTGCCAAACTCTAAACCTTCAAATGAAATTCTTTTTGTATGCTCGAATAGCTCATGTATCAACTAGGGCTGTCTGTATCTTCCATGCTAGGCGGGTTATTCTCAAGAGGAGTGGACTCCGCTCCTCACTCACGAGAAAATGGCTGGTCACCAGGATGCCCAGTCCCATGCTTTATGCAAATCAAATCAAAATAATTGCAAACAAAACTCCCCCGGGGCTGTTGTTAGTTGGAGGCACTCGTTGTTTCGAGCAAGCCATGGATTGATGCTTGTTGGTGGAGGGGGAGTATAAACTTTACCATTCTTTTTGGGAACCGCCTATAATGTGTGTAGCATGGAATATATCGCCATCTCTCGGTTGTTATGTTGACAATGAAAGTATGCCGCTCAAAATATTATTATGTCTATTTCAAAATCGAGCTCTGGCACCTCTACAAATCCCTGCTTCCCTCTGCGAAGGGCCTATCTATTTACTTTTGTGTTGAGTCATCACCCTCTTATTAAAAAGCACCAACTAGAGAGCACCGCTGTCATTTGCATCCATTACTATTAATTTATATTGGGTATGACTGGATCTCTTTTACCATGAATTACAATGGTTAGTTAGTCCTTGATCTTTAAAGGTGCTCTGCATTTATGTTTTGCAATCTCAGAAAGGGCTAGCGAGATACCATCTTGTTATATCATACTATGATTGTTTTCAGAAAGTGTTGTCATCCGAGATTTATTATTATTGCTTGCTAGTTGATTATGCCATTGATATGAGTAAACATGGGACCTAAGTGTTATTGTGAATATGGTTAGTTCATAATCTTTGCTGAAAACTTGAATGCTGGCTTTACATATTTACAACAACAAGAGCAAATAGAGTTTGTAAAAGTTTTTCTTTATCACTTTTAGTTTGTCAACTGAATTGCTTGAGGACAAGCAAAGGTTTAAGCTTGGGGGAGTTGATATGTCTCCGTCATATCTACATTTCCCAAGTCTATAGTCACCTACTATGTGTTATGATCCGGCAACCCCGAAGTGACAATAATCGGGACCACTCCCGGTGATGACCGTAGTTTGAGGAGTTCATGTATTCACTATGTGCTAATGCTTTGGTCCGGTACTCTATTAAAAGGAGGCCTTAATATCCTTTAGTTTCCGCTAGGACCCCGCTGCCACGGGAGGGTAGGACAAAAGATGTCATGCAAGTTCTTTTCCGTAAGCACGTATGACTATATTCGGAATACATGCCTACATTACATTGTTGAATTGGAGCTAGTTCCGTGTCACCCTATGTTATGACATTTACATGATGAACCGCATCCGGCATAATTCTCCATCACCGATCCAATGCCTACGAGCTTTTCACATATTGTTCTCCGCTTATTTACTTTTCCGTTGCTACTATTACAATCACTACAAAACCCAAAAATATTACTTTTACTACCGTTACCGCTACTTCCATACTTCTTTGCTACTAAATACTTTGCTGCAGATATTAAGTTATCCAGGTGTGGTTGAATTGACAACTCAACTGCTAATACTTGAGAATATTCTTTGGCTCCCCTTGTGTCGAATCAATAAATTTGGGTTGAATACTCTACCCTCGAAAATTGTTGCGATCCCCTATACTTTTGGGTTATCAGGAGGCCAGGGATCTTGCAGTCCTGGCGGAGATGGAGACTGTCCTCGAGGAGCTTCCTGGACCCCCATAGCCTCCTGAGGCTCAGGGCCCCGGTGGCTCATGAGGAGCAACCCCTTCGCTACGCATCTTTAGCTACCCCAACGTCCCTTCGACAACGGAACTAGGTGACATTTTCCAAGTTTATTTAGCTGCGAGCGCCCCCCAGGCTGCATCATTCCCAGGCCGCGTGGGCCTGTCCCTGCGGCATGTATCCTTTTACGTCTTTATCTTACTCTGCTGGGGCCGCTGCGCCGCCCCGATGACCCTCTCTAGGGCAGCACTCCATGCGGCGACCTTGAAGAACATCATGGAGGCGTCGTCGTCCTTGAAGTGGATGGCGAGGGCGCCTTTCGCGTGGCAAACCCGAGCAACCTCGCTCCAGCCGCGGGTCATGAAGGTCTTGCCCAGGGAAACGGCTACCACCTCCGCTCCAGTCGCCGGGGCGTCGCAGTCGGCGTGCTGCAGCCAAAGCTCAAGGGGGCCCCTCGGCGGAGAAGAACCGCGGAAAGCGGATCCAAGTGCACGGAGGCCTCGCCGCCCACATCACGAGTTCATGCGAGGAGTCCACGGCATGGACTCATAGGGCGACGGCGTGCGTCACCGCGGCGCGGCGACCACGGCCCCGGCGCGGGCGGCGGCGCTCGTCGTCTCTTCCTCCGGAGCCCCCAGCTTGGGCGTACAAAGGCAGCGGGTACCCGGGAGGAGGCCACCCGCACCAAGGCCTTGACACCTCCGGCCTCACGACTATGTCGCGGCGGTGGCCCGGCCTCTTCTTCGGCGGAAGTGGCCCGGGCTCGTCGCGGGGCGTTTTTCCCTTCTCTGCGGACGAGAACCTCCGAATAGGTGCCATGGGAGTTGCTACTAGCAATGAAGCGAGGAAGAAGAAGCGAGCAGAGCAGGAAGAGATGAGAGACTAGGGCTCCGCCCCCTCCACATTTATAGCAGGAGAAGGCCAACCGGCGATCCCCATGATCACAGGTAATGATGATTTTTCTCTGCATGCAGCAGGGACTCGTCGAGTCGGGCACTTGCCGAGGCAGCGTGGGGAAGCGGAGACGCCCACGTCCAATCAATCGCCACGCGTCAAGCGGGGCCGCAGGCTGAGGGCCCGCGGCACTCCGCGCTTGCCCTTTGGCTCTGCCTCGAAGCCAAGTCCGAGCGCGCCTTGGGCCCGGGGGCTACTGTCGGCGTCCTGGGAACGGGGGTCCCCAGATTTGCCCGCCCGTGGCCCACAGCGTGGCTCCACCAGCGTCCCTATACGGCCCATCCTCACCAGCAAACACTCAAGACCCTCGCGAGGGGCCAAGCCTCGCGAGGCGGACAACACAAGACCTCCTCGGGGGCAGCCTCACTAGGCCGGCTCGCGAGGGGTGGAGAGGTTAAGGTAAGGGACACCTCGCGAGATTCCTGTGACGCAAACCATGATGACTGGAGCCAGGCGGGCGCCAGCGCGCATAGTGTCCTCGTTTCCTCTTTGGTTCTAAAGAGGAAAGCGCAGGCGAGGAGTCCCAAGGCATCAGGCAAAGGTTTCCATATCAGTGCAATGAGACCAAGAACAGTAGGACGGCATGACGGTGGTCACCGTGGAGCCCAAGACAGCGTCACCACCAGAGTCTTTGGCAGGCGAAGACCACCTTTAGCCAGGATAACTTGTACTAGTTGTCTCCCTTTGAATTTGGCCGTTGTTGGATCCCTTCCCGCTCAATATTTGGGGAGAGAACCAGGGCCTCTATAAATAGGACTAGCCACCACCTTGGATCGGGATGGATCGGAACTGAGCTAGGCGGATCATTCAGATCATCCTCAACCACACAAGTTCACCAAGCACAAGAACACCTCTCCTCAGGAGGCTGTTCTTCCCTTGTAACTGTTCATCCTCAGCCCAAGAGGCAATCCACCACACCACACTGGAGTAGGGTATTACACCACATCGGTGGCCCGAACCAGTATAAACTCTTGTGTCTCTCGTTCTTTGGGTTCGTCGAGCTAGGCCTTGTGATTGTTGTGAGAGCGATCTAGGGAGAGAGAGATCTCCATGCGCACCCTAGTGTTCGAACCTCAAGGGTTTTGCCGGAACCCGAAATCCGACACCAACGGCCCAGAAGGCGATTCGTGGGAAGGCCGGCTTATGTTCTGGTGGGCCGACTTAAGAGGAAAGGCATGAGGAATATTTTCCTTACAAGGAAGCAAGACCAGGACTTCTATCCGGCTTGTATTAGAAGATAGACTAGTCCTAATCCTGGTAGGACTCCACATGTAACCAACGCCTCCAACTTATATAAGGAGGGGCAGGGCACCCCAAGAGGGGGCGGAATAATGTTGAGGGCTAGATACAACTAGAAGAGAGCCGACTTATACAGCAACTCCCTCATGAGCATATTGAATAAGACCTAGCCACAAACAACATGTAGGGTTATTACCGGATGATGTTTCCCGGGGCCCGAAGCTGTCAAAATCTTGTCTCGTGTGCTAATCCGCTTCGACGATCTACACACATCTCTCGTTCCGATCAACCCCTCTCAAGCTACTACCTAGTTGCATTGGCCTCATGACAAGTCCTCACACTAGGACATATGCCATGACAAATCCATGACATTTGGCGCCCACCGTGGGGCCTGCGCACGATGGTGTTGAGTTCTTGGAGGGATTTCTCCGAGGGAGCAAAGAGTTCGCAATTTTTTGGATGAAGAAAGGATCTACATCAACGATGAATAGTCAGAAGAGCATATAAAAGATTGTGATCGAGAGAAAACTAGGGTCGCGTCCACTCCGCTGCTGTTGTCCGGAAAAATCACTGAGACCGAGATTAAACTTTCCACTACAGTTTTTCCCTTCTCGAATTACGCGGCGGATACACCAAGGCTGACGTGAAGCAATCCTGCGCTATGGTCGAGTCGCCGTAGTCCTTGTTTTCCTCTAATCGACCAAGTTAGGCACACGTACATGCAAACGGTCGGACCAACTACCGTGTCCTCACGTGCCTCGTCAAACGCCGAGACCCGCGCAGAGTGATGCCCGACCTCATGTGGGAGAACTGCTTCATCTCCGTAACGAGGAAGAATGGAGTTTCGCTCCGGTCGGCTTGGTTGTGGTGGGGCGGATGGACCACAACACGAACTGGAGCTCGTCTCACCAGCCCCTGCTGCAGGCTTCGAGCTTCTTCTTGAAAGTCCTTGCTTTGAGGCCCCTTAGGACCACTGGAGCTCGTCTTGCCAGCCCGTGCCGCAGGCTTCGAGCTTCTTCTTGAAAGTCCTTGCTTTGAGGCCCCTTAGGACCACTGGAGCTCGTCTTGCCAGCCCGTGCCGCAGGCTTCGAGCTTCTTCTTGAAAGTCCTTGCTTTGAGGCCCCTCAGGACCTCTGCGTTTGCACACTTGGCTTGGCTGTTGCTCCCGGGGTGTGCCACTGAGGCGTAGCATATCTGTGTTCCAAGATTAGCACAATACGTTTTGAAGAGATTGCTAGTGAACTCCGAGCTGTTGTCGGTGATGGTGCGATTAGGGACTCTGAACCGGCTCACGAGGCCCTTGATGAACTTGACCGCCGAGCCGGCCGGGATGGCGACGTAGAGGTAGAGGTAGCCCCCGGGCGCTCGAGGGAACGGACCCAAGATGTCCAGCCCCCAGACCGCAAACGGCCATGAGAGTGGGATAGTCTAGAGGCCCTGAGCAGGCTGGTGGATTTGCTTGGCATGGAACTGGCAGGCTTCACAGGATCTTGCCAGCTCGGTTGCGTCGTTGAGTGCCGTGGGCTAGTAGAATCCACTGCAGAACGCCTTGCCCACCAAGGTGCGCGATGATGAGTGATGTCCGCAGTCTCCGCCGTGTATGTCGGTTAACAGCTCGCACCCCTGCTCCCTAGAGATGCATCGCAAGGAAACATCGTTTGGTCGTTTTCGGTATAACTCACCGTCCTGAATGCAGTAGGCTGTGGCCTGCCGAGCCACGCGCTCCGTGTCTTCCTCCTTCTCCGGCAGGGTTCCCTGCAGCAGGTACGCCTTGAATTCTTCGGTCTAGCACCCCTCTTGAGGCTTGAGCACGAGGAGCAGGCGTGCTCCTGAGGTCGGGCCGCAGGCGGGGGCCTCGAGGTTGGTGGCGGGGGGAGCTCCTCCTGAGGCAGTGTTGGCTCTGCAGCCAGGGGGGCTGCTGAAGGCTTGACGAGCCGCTCCTCGAAGATGCCAGGGTCCTGTGGCTGGTGCTTGGATGCCCTCTTGGCGATGTCATCGGCTTCCTTGTTCGTGCCGTGAGGCACGTGCTACAGCTCCAGGCCCAAGAACTGTTTCTCCATTTTGCGTACCTCCTCTAGGTATGCCTCCATGTGTTCATCCTTCGACTCGTACACCTTGTTGAAGAAGTTGATGAGGAGCTGAGAGTCTCCCTTGATCGTGAGGCGCTTCACGCCCAAAGTGGCCGCGACCTTGAGGCCGGCGATCAAGCCTTCGTACTTCGCAATGTTGTTGGAGACCTTCTCGCCATGTTGAAACAAAGCTGCACGACGTAGTAGAGCTTTTCTTGGGTGGGCGAGATGAGCACGGCTCTAGCCCCCGCGCCCTGACGTGCGAAGGCGCCGTCAAGGTACATGACCCAGCCGTCTGGTGCTTCACTCCCTGGCGAGAGAGACCGGCCTGCTTCGGGCCCTGGGGCGTCGGTCCATTCTGCCACGAAGGCAGCTAATGACCCACAAGTATAGGGGATCTATCGTAGTCCCTTCGATAAGTAAGAGTGTCGAACCCAACGAGGAGCAGAAGGAAATGACAAGCAGTTTTCAGTAAGGTATTCTCTGCAAGCACCGAAATTATCTGTAACAGATAGTTTTCTAAGGTAATTCGTAACGGGTAACAAGTAACAAAAGTAAACAAGGTGCAGCAAGGTGGCACAATCCTTTTTGTAGCAAAGGACAAGCCTGGACAAACTCTTATATAAAGGAAAGCGCTCCCGAAGACACATGGGAATTATCGTCAAGCTAGTTTTCATCATGCTCATATGATTCACGTTCGTTACTTTGATAATTTGATATGTGGGTGGACCGGTGCTTGGGTACTTCCCTTCCTTGGACAAGCATCCCACTTATGATTAACCCCCCACGCAAGCATCCGCAACTACGAAAGAAGAATTAAGGTAAATCTAACCATAGCATGAAACATATGGATCCAAATCAGCTCCTTACGAAGCAACGCATAAACTAGGGTTTAAGCTTCTGTCACTCTAGCAACCCATCATCTACTTATTACTTCCCAATGCCTTCCCCTAGTCCCAAACAATGGTGAAGTGTCATGTAGTCGACGTTCACTTAACACCACTAGAGGAAAGACAACATACATCTCGTCAAAATATCGAACGAATACCAAATTCACATGACTACTTTTAACAAGACTCCTCCCATGTCCTCAGGAACAAACGTAACTAATCACAAATCATATTCATGTTCATAATCAGAGGGGTATTAATGTGCATAAAGGATCTGAACATATAATCTTCCACCGAATAAACCAACTAGCATCAACTACAAGGAGTAATCAACACTACTAGCAACCCACAGGTACCAATCGAGGTTTTGAGACAAAGATCGGATACAAGAGATGACCTAGGGTTTGAGAGGAGACAGTGCTGGTGAAGATGTTGATGGATATTGACCCCCTCCCAATGAGAGGATCGATGGTGATGACGATGGTGACGATTTCCCCCTCCCGGAGGGATGTTTCCCCGGCAGAACAGCTCCGCCGGAGCCCTAGATTGGTTCCGCCAAGGTTCCACCTCGAGACGGCGGCGCTTCGTCCCAAAAGCTTCCTTATGATTTTTTCCAGGGCAAAAGACACCTTATACCCGAAGATGGGCATCAGGGGGCTTCCAGGTGGCCCACGAGTCAGGGGGCGCGCCCCCGGGGGGGTGGGGTAGGGCGCGCCCTCCAGCCTCGTGGACAGTGGGTGGCCCCCCTCTGGTGCTTTCTTCGCCCAATATTTTTAATATATTCCAAAATTGACTTTCATGGAGTTGCAAGACTTTTGGAGCTGTGCAGAATAGGTCTCTAATATTTGCTCCTTTTCCAGCCCAGGATTCCAGCTGCCGGCATTCTCCCTCTTCATGTAAACCTTGTAAAATAAGAGAGAACAGGCATAAGTATTGTGACATAATGTGTAATAACAGCCCATAATGCAATATATATATCGATATAAAAGCATGATGCAAAATGGACGTATCAACTCCCCCAAGCTTAGACCTCGCTTGTCCTCAAGCGGAAGCCGATATCAAAAAATATGTCCACATGTTTAGAGCTAGAGGTGTCGATAAAATAAAATACGGACATGAGGGCATCATGATCATTCTTAGTATAGCAACATATATATATTGTCATATGATTTCTTATGCTGAAGTAACAATCTATTCACAATGTAAAAATGAGTCAGAAACTTCATTGAAAAACTAGCAAACTATAATCTCAGTCATTGAAGCAATTGCGAGTTATCATAACATCGGAAAGAGCCAATATAAGAGCTTTTCAGCAAGTCCACATACTCAACTATCATTTAGTCTTTCACAATTGCTAACACTCACACAATACTTATGGGTATGAAGTTTTAATCGGACACAGACAAAGATAGGGGCTTATAGTTTTGCCTCCCAACCTTTTACCTCAAGGGTAACGTCAACAATAATGCTTTATGAAAACCCACATCCAATTGGATATATATCAGGATCTTTCCAACACATAGTGCGTGCCAAAGGATAAAGTGTAAAAAGGAAAGGTGAAGATCACCATGACTCTTGTATAAGGTATAAGACAAAAATAAAAGATAGGCCCTTCGCAGAGGGAAGCAGAGGTTGGCATGTGCTTTTATGGTTGGATGCACAAAATCTTAATGCAAAAGAACGTCACTTTGTATTGCCACTTGTGATAGGGACCTTTATTATGCAGTCCGTCGCTTTTATTTCTTCCATATCACAAGCTTGTATAAAGCTTGTTTTCTCCACACTAATAGATCATACATATTTAGAGAGCAATTTTTATTGCTTGCAACAATGACAACTTACTTGAAGGATCTTACTCAATCCATAGGTAGATATGGTGGACTCTCATGGCAAAACTGGGTTTAAGGATATTTGGAAGCACAAGTAGTATCTCTACTTGGTGCAAAGAATTTGGCTAGCATGAGGGGGAAAGGCAAGCTCAACATGTTGGATGATCCATGATAATATAATTTATTTCGGATATAAGAAAACATAACCCATTACGTTGTCTTGCTTGTCCAACATCAACTTTTTTAGCATGTCATATTTTAATGAGTGCTCATAATCATAAAAGATGTCCACGATAGTATATTTATATGTGAAAACCTCTCTTTCTTTATTACTTCCTATTAATTGCAGTGATGACCAAAACTATATTTGTCAACTCCCAACAACTTTTATTCATCATACTCTTTATATGTGAAGTCATTACTCTCCATAAGATCAATATGATCTCTTTATTTCTTTTTATTAATTTTTTTTCTTTTATTCCCTCAAGATCATAGCAAGATAACCAAGCCCTCGACTCAAGACTAATCTTTATTATATATAGCTCAAGGAGTTGATTACATAGATAAGGATCAACACAAAAAACCAAAGCTAGATCATACTAAACTTTATTCTACAAGATCAAGACATAACCAAAAGGATCGAACTAAGAAAAACGGTAAAGATAGAAGTGTGATGGTGATACGATACCGGGGCACCTCCCCCAAGCTTGGCAGTTGCCAAGGGGAGTGCCCCTACCCTTGTGTTTATGTCTCTTTCTTCGGAGGTGGTGATGACGGAGTTGTTGATGACGTAGGCTTCTTCCTTAATTTGCGCTTGAGGATATAATTTTTCTCCCTAAGGTCATCAATCTCCTGCTCAAGGCTTAATATCTTTTTGCATAGTTCCTGTTTGTTCTCCTGCAAGAGGCAAAAAGGGATAAACTCGATCTTAGGTTTCTTTGCTCTATCAGGGAGGCTTGACTTTTTGAACTCCACATGCATGTCCCGAGGTTGAGGTAATGGGACTTCATATTCATCTGAGATCATCTCCTCCTTTCCCCTAGGATCATAGTCTTCTTCTTCCTCCGTGGTCCAACCACAATGCTCCAAGTCCCCGTAGACCTTAGGGTCTGCAAGGTAATCAGCCACATAGCTTTCTCCCTCCGAATCCTGGGACGACATATTGCTCTAATCCGCGACAGAAACAACTCAAAACAAAAACAAAGGATTTTGTCGTGGTACGGTGGTTAAAACCTTCGGGAGATTATATAATGAATTTTTACCAACCAAAAGAAATATCGTGCAAGAAAACGGAGTCCGGAGGGCACACGAGGTGCCCACGAGGCAGGGGGGTGCGCCCTCCACCCTCGTGGATGCCTCGTGTCCTTTCCGCACTACCTCTTATTTTCCTATTTTCTTAAGTATTCCAAAATGGAGAACAATTGTTGTTAGAACTGTTTTGGAGTCGGTTTACATACCGTACCACATACCTATTCCTTTTCGGTGTCTGAAACATTCTGGAAAGTGTCCCTTATGTACTCCTCCGGGGTTACGGTGTCAATAACATTGGTTTCAACATTTATGGGATTACCTGATATATAATGTTTGATTCTTTGACCGTTCACCACCTTCTGATTTGTGCCTTCGAAGTTGTTGATTTTTATGGCACAAGTACGATAGACCTCCTCGATAACGTAAGGACCTTCCCATTCAGAGAGGAGTTTTCCTGCAAAAAAATCTTAAACGAGAGTTGTATAACAAAACATAATCACCTACATTAAACTCACGCTTTTGTATCCTTTTGTCATGCCATCTTTTAAATTTTTCTTTAAACAGTTTGGCATTCTCATAGGCCTGGGTTCTCCACTCGTCAAGTGAGCTAGTGTCAAATAGTCTCTTCTCACCGACAAGTCTGAAATCATAATTGAGCTCTCTAATGGCCCAATATGCCTTATGTTCTAGTTCGAGAGGTAAGTGACATGCTTTTCCATAAACCATTTTATACGGAGACATACCCATAGGATTTTGATATGCAGTTCTATAGGCCCATAACGCATCATCAAGTTTCTTGGACCAATTCTTTCTAGATCTATTAACAGTCTTTTGCAAAATTAATTTAATCTGTCTATTACTCAGTTCTACTTGACCACTAGATTGTGGGTGGTATGGAGATGCAACTCTATGATTAACATCATACTTAGCAAGCATTTTACGAAAAGCACCATGAATACAATGTGAACCACCATCAGTCATTAAGTATCTAGGGACTCCAAACCTCAGAAAAGTAACTTCTTTAAGCATCTTAATAGAGGTGTTATGATCAACACTACTAGTTGGAATAGCTTCTACCCACTTAGTAACGTAATCAACAACAACTAAAATATGTGTATACCCATTAGAGGAAGGAAACGGTCCCATATAATCAAAGCCCCAAACATCAAATGGTGCAATAACAAGTGAATAGTTCATAGGCATTTCTTGACGTCTACTAATATTACAAATTCTTTGACATTCATCACAAGACAAGACAAACTTACGGGCATCTTTGAAAAGAGTAGGCCAATAAAAACCGGATTGCAATACCTTATGTGTAGTTCTATCTCCAGCGTGGTGTCCTCCATAAGCCTCGGAGTGACACTTGCGTAGGATCTGTTCCTGTTCATGCTCAGGTACACAACGTCTAATAACACCATCTACTCCTTCTTTATAAAGGTGTGGGTCATCCCAGAAGTAATGTCTCAATCATAGAAAAACTTTTTCTTTTGCTGGCGTGTGAAACTAGGTGGTATAGATTTAGCAACAATGTAATTAGCATAATCAGCATACCATGGAGCAGTACGAGAAGCATTTATGACAGCTAGTTGTTCATCAGGAAAAACGATCATCAATTGGGAGTGGGTCATCAAGAACATTTTCTAACCTAGACAAGTTGTCTGCAATAGGGGTTCTCAGCTCCCTTCCAATCAATAATATGCAAATCAAATTCTTGTAGCAAGAGAACCCATCTAATAAGTCTAGGTTTAGCATCTTTCTTTTCCATAAGGTATTTAATAGCAGCATGATCAGTGTGAACAGTTACTTTAGAATCAACAATATAAGGTTTGAACTTATCACAAGCAAATACAACTGCTAAAAATTCTTTTTCAGTAGTAGAATAATTTCTCTGGGCACTGTCTAGAGTTTTACTAGCATATTGGATAACATTTAATTTCTTATCAACTCTTTGTCCTAGAACATCACCTACAACATAATCACTAGCATCACACATAATTTTAAAGGATAAATTCCAATCAGGTGGCTGAACAATAGGTGCAGAAATCAAGACTTTCTTTAGTATTTCAAATGGTTCTACACAATCATCATCAAAGACAAAAGGAACATCTTTTTGTAAGAGATTAGTCAGAGGCCTAGAAATTTTTGAGAAGTCTCTAATGAACCTCCTATAAAAACCGACATGACCAAGGAAACTTCTTATACCTTTAATGTCCTTAGGACACGACATCTTTTCAATAGCATCAACTTTAGCTTTATCAACTTCAATACCTCTTTCAGAAATTTTAAGCCCCAAGACAATACCTTGATTAAACATAAAATGGCACTTCTCCTAATTCAAGACAAGATTAGTTTCTTCACATCTCTGCAAAACTCGATCAAGGTTGCTTAAGCAATCATCAAAAGAAGTTCCATACACGGAGAAATCACCCATGAAAACCTCAACAATCTTTTCGCAAAAGTAAGAGAATATAGCAGTCGTACATCTTTGAAAGGTAGCAGGTGCATTACATGAACCAAAAGGCACACGTCTATAAGTAAAGGTACCGAAAGGGCAAGTAAAAGTGGTCTTTTCCTGATCCTCTTTTGACACAGGTATTTGAGAGAAACCAGAATAACCATCTAGAAAGCAAAAATGTGTATGTTTGGATAATCTTTCTAGCATTTGATCAATAAATGGTAAAGGGTAATGATCCTTTCTAGTAGCTTTATTTAATTTGCGGAAATCAATTACCATTCTGAAACCTGTAACAATTCTTTGTGGGATCAATTCGTCTTTATCATTAGGAACAACAGTAATACCTCCCTTCTTAGGGACACAATGGACAGGACTTACCCACTAACTATCAGCAATAGGATAAATTATACCTGCCTCCAGAAGCTTTAGTATTTCATTTCTTACCACTTCTTTCATCTTAGGATTTAACCGTCATTGGTGATCAACAACCAGTTTAGCGTCTTTCTCCAATTTTATTTTGTGCTGGCATAGAGTGGGACTAATGCCCTTAAGATCATCAAGAGTATATCCAATAGCAGCACGGTGCTTCTTCAGAGTTTTCATTAATTTCTCTTCTTCCTGCTCTGAAAGGTTAGCACTAATAATAACAGGATATATCTTCTTTTTATCAAGATAAACATATTTAAGAGTATCAGGTAATGGTTTAAGCTCAAACACGGGATCACCCTTGGGTGGAGGAGGATCCCCTAGAATTTCAACAAGCAAGTTGTGTTTCAAAATAGGTCCCTGTTTAAAGAATACTTCATCTATTTCCCTTCTTTCATTCATAAACATATCATTTTCATGGTCTAGCAAATATTGTTCTAAAGGATCATTAGGAGGCACGACAATAGAAGCAAGACAAATAATTTCATCTTTACTAGGCAATTCTTTATCATGGGGTTGTCTACGAAATTTAGCAAAATTAAAATCACGAGACATATCCCCTAAACCAATAGTAACAATATCCTTTTTGAAGTCTATCTTAGCATTAATAGTATTCAAGAAGGGTCTACCAAATATAATGGGACAAAAGTCATCTTGTGGGGAAGCAAGAACAAGAAAATCAGTAGGATATTTAATTTTCCCACACAAGACTTCAACATCTCTAACAATCCCAACTGGTGAAACAGTATCTCTATTGGCAAGCTTAATAGTAACATCAATATCTTCTATCTCAGCAGGTGCAATATCATGCATAATTTCTTTATATAAAGTATAAGGTATTGCACTGACACTAGCACCCATATCACATAAGGCATGATAACAGTGATCTCCTATTTTAACAGAAACAACAGGCATGCCAACAACAGGTCTATGTTTATTTTTAGTATCGGGTCTAGCAATTCTAGCAGCTTCATCACAGAAGTAAATAACATGCCCATCAATATTATCGACCAAGAGATCCTTAACCATAGCAATACTAGGTTCAACTTTAATTTGCTCAGAGGGTGTAGGTGTTCTAGCGTTACTCTTATGAACCACAGTTGAAGCTTTAGCATGATCCTTTATTCTAACAGGGAAAGGTGGTTTCTCAATATAAGCGGTAGGAACAATAGGATCAACATTATAAGTGATAGTCTTTTATTCAACTTTAATAGGTTCAACTACTTTTACTTCAATGGTAGGATGTTATTTAAACCACTTCTCCTTAGGGAGATCAACATGAGTAGAAAATGATTCACAGAAAGAAGCCACTATCTCAGAGTCAAGTCCATATTTATTGCTAAATTCATGAAAAGCATCGGTATCCATAAAAGATATAACACAATCAAACTTAGGTGTTATACCTGACTCCTTACCTTCGTCGAGTTCCCAATCTCCAGAGTTGCGTTTAATTCTTTCCAATAAATCCCATCTGAATTCAATAGTCTTCATCATAAAAGAACCAGTACAAGAAGTATCGAGCATGGAGCGATTATTGAGAGAAAGCCGAGCATAAATTTTTTGAATAATAATTTCTATTGAGAGCTCATGATTGGGGCATGAATATAACATTGACTTAAGCATCCCCCAAGCTTGAGCGATACTTTCTCCTTCGCGAGGCCAAAAATTATATACATAATTACAATCACGATGAACCATATGCATAGGATAAAACTTCTGATGAAATTCCAATTTCTATCGGTTGTAGTTCCATGATCCAATATCATCACATAGCCTAAACCATGTCAATGCCTTCCCCTTAAAAGATAAAGGGAAGACCTTCTTCTTGATAACATCCTCGGGCATACCTGCAAACTTAAATAATCCACAAACTTCATCCACATAGATTAGGTGCATATCGGGATGTAATGTTCCATCTCCTGTAATAGGATTAGCTAGCAGTTTCTCTATCATACACGAAGGAATTCCAAAGTAAACATTTTCAGTAGGTTCAGTAGGTTGAGGAGCAACTCTTTGCTCTACTGGTCGGGGTGAAGATACCCCGAACAAGCCTCTCAAAGGATTATTTTCCATAGTAACAAGTGACAGTAAATTTCAGCACACTATATAAATTTTTCCTTACCAAATTCCACCTACCAAAGGCGCTTCACTCCCCGGCAACAGCATCAGAAAAGAGTCTTGATGACCCACAAGTATAGGGGATCTATTGTCGTCCTTTCGATAAGTAAGAGTGTCGAACCCAACGAGGAGTAGAAGGAAATGACAAGCAGTTTTCAGTAAGGTATTCTCTGCAAGCACTGAAATTATCGGTAACAGATAGTTTTGTGATAAGGTAGTTCGTAACGAGTAACAAGTAAAAAAAGTAAACAAGGTGCAGAAAGGTGGCCAATCCTTTTTGTAGCAAAGGACAAGCCTGGACAAACTCTTATATAAAGGAAAGCGCTCCCGAGGACACATGAGAATTATTGTCAAGCTAGTTTTCATCATGCTCATATGATTCACGTTCGTTACTTTGATAATTTGATATGTGGGTGGACCGGTGCTTGGGTATTGCCCTTCCTTGGACAAGCATCCCACTTATTATTAACCCCCCTCGCAAGCATTCGCAACTACGAAAGAAGAATTAAGGTAAACCCCCTCTCGATGAGCTGGTGAAGATGAGATGGTGCTGGTGAAGATGTTGATGGAGATTGACCCCCTCCCGATGAGAGGATCGATTGTGATGACGATGGTGACGATTTCCCCCTCCCGGAGGGATGTTTCCCCGGCAGAACAGCTCCGCCGGAGCCCTAGATTGTTTCAGCCAAGGTTCCGCCTCGAGATGGCGGCGCTTCATCCCGAAAGCTTCCTTATGATTTTTTCCGGGCAAAAGACACCTTATACCAGAAGATGGGCATCGGGTGGCTTCCAGGTGGCCCACGAGGCAGGGTGGCGCGCCGGGGGGGGAGGGGGTAGGGCACGCCCTCCACCCTCGTGGACAGTGGGTGGCCCCCTCTGATGCTTTCTTCGCCCAATATTTTTAATATATTCCAAAACTGACTTTCGTGGAGTTTCAAGACTTTTGGAGTTGTGCAGAATAGGTCTCTAATATTTGCTCCTTTTCCAGCCCAGGATTCTAGCTGCCGGCATTGTCCCTCTTCATGTAAACCTTGTAAAATAAGAGAGAAAAGGCATAAGTATTGTGACATAATGTGTAATAACAGCCTATAATGCAATAAATATCGATATAAAAGCATGATGCAAAATGGACGTATCATCGCGAGCGCGGAACCCTTGATGACCCTGGTGGTGCTAAACTCCGGCTGGAATGCCTATAGTTCGATGTTCCATTTGGCAACCCTTCCCGCAGCATTGGGGCTCCGGAGCACCCTCTCCAGCAGGTAAGCTAAGACGACCTTAATGGGGTGTCCTTGGAAGTAGTGGCGCAGCTTGCGTGAGGCAACAAGGAGCACGAGCAGAAGCTTCTATGGCATGGGGCAGCGTGCTCGCGCGTCACGCAGTACCGTGCTGGCGAAGTACACGGGGTGCTCGACGAGGGAGGAAGTGTTGGTGGAGTCCGAGACCTCCTGAGGCTGGGGGACCTCAGGGGCTCGGTCACCTATTGGGGCAACTGCAGCCTCAGGAGTGCCATCATGTAGAGCCTGGTTTGCGGTGTCAACCGTAAGGTACCCATCTATGGACATTACCTGTTTCTCTTGATCACGAGGACTTGGGAGCAGCTCTATCCAATGATGAGTTTGTTGCCCCTGACTGGATCCGTCACGACCCCGTCAAGCTCCGCATCAAGCCTCAGTGGGCTAATACCACTACCCGTGCTGAGGCTGAGGCTCCTCAAGTGGATGTTGCGTCTTGGTGCTGCATTATCTTGACCGAACACGCGGCGTCGTGTGGCAGGCCCTTGGCCTGGCGCCCTTCCCGGACGGCCACCAGCGTTGCGCTGGCTGAGTGGGGCGTGGCGGCCAAGTAAAGCACCAGGGGCTCGAGAGGACGTGGAGCCACCATCACTGGTGGGCTGATGTGTTGGATCACGGGTTCCGGCAAACCCTTGAGGTTCGAACACTGGGGTGGGCACGGAAATCTCTATCTCCCTCGCTCGCTCTCGCAATGATCTCAAGGCCTAGCCTGATGAACCCAAAGAACAAGAGACACGAGGGTTTATACTGGTTCGGTCCACCATTGTGGTGTAATACCCTACTCTAGTGTGGTGGTAGTGGATTGCCTTGCAGGCCGAGGATGAACACGTACAAGGGATGAACAACCTCCTGAGGAGAGGTGTTCTTGAGCTCGTTGAGCTTGTGTGTGGGTGTGAGGATGGTCTCAATGATTCGTCCCCTGCTAGGGTGGTGGCTAGTCCTATTTATAGAGGCCCGGGTCCTCTCCCCAAATGTTAGGCGGGAAGGGATCCCACAACGGCCAATTTTGAAGGGAGAAAACTAGTACAAGCTATCCTGACAAAAGCTGGTCTTCGCCTGCCAAAGGCTCTGATAGTGACGCCGCCATGGGCTCTGTGGTGACCTCAGTCCTGCCGTCCTGCTGGCCCTGGTCTCGTTGCACCGATATGGAAACCTTTGCCTGATGCCTCGGGACTTCTCGCCTGCGCTTGCCCCTTTAGCACCAAACAGGCAACTGGTACTCTGTACCCGCTGGTGCCTGCCTGGCCTTGGTAGTCATGGCTCATGTCACGCGCACCTCGCGAGGTGCCCCTTGCCTTGATATCTCCGCTCCTCGGGAGTCAGCCTAGTGAGGCCGCCCCAGGGGAGGTCTTGGTGTCGTCCCCCTCGCGAGACTTGGCCCCTCGCGAGGGTCTTGAGAGGTTGCTGATGAAGATGGCCCGTACCAGGCCGTTGGTGGAGCCACGCCCACGGCCGTAGGCAGGCAAGTCCGGGTACCCCCGTTCCCAGGACGCCGACAGTTGCCCCCGGTCCCAAGGCACACGCGAACTTGGCTTAGAGGTGAAGCCAAAGGCTAAGTGCGGAGCGCCGCGGGCACCAACAGCCCGCGGCCTTAATCGACGCGTGGCGACTGACGGGACGTGGGCGTCTCCAGTTCCCCACGCTGCCTCGATAACTGCCCAACTTGACGAGTCCCTCCTGCATGCAGAGGAAAACCATCATTACCTGCGATCATGGAGGCCGGCGGTTGGCCTCCTTCTGGCTATAAATGAGGAAGGGGGCGGAACCCCTGTTGCTCATCTCTTCCTCCATTCCGCCTGCTTCTTCTTCCTCCTCGCCCCACCATCTTGCTGCAACACCCATGGCGCCGATGAAGAGGCTCTTGGCCGCGAAGAAGGAGAAGGCTCATCAAGAGGGCCCCGGCTCGCCGCCGCCTAAGAGGGGGAGCGGTCGCCCCCGCAAGCACGCCGCAACCCCCGCTGTGGTCCCTCGTGGGCGTGGACGAACTTCTCCGGGTCCGGCACCGTCCCAGGCAGCCGCGGCGGCGCCTCTTCATGCGGCGGGAGCCACCCAAGACGCGGCAGTCCTGCCCATGAGGGGAGGCACGCCATGGTTGCCCGACCTCCTCAGCCGCCCTTCCACTCGGCGGAGGTGCTGCCAGAGTTCGTCGTGTGGTCAGAGAACCCGGCCGGCACCTAGCTTCAGCTGCCGTGCTCCTTTGCCGGCGAACTGCCGGCCACGGGCCCTTGCGGCCTCTGGCTGCAGGCCGACGGCAGCAGCAGCAAGGCTTCTTGCATCGCGATGGAGGTCTCCGTCGCGGGCAACATAGCCCTGGCCCGCGGCTGGTAGACGTTTGCCCGCGTGTGCGGTCTGAGCAGGCGGTGCACCCTCCACTTCAAGTACGACGGTGGCGCGACCCTCTTTGTGAGGGTGTTCGAGGAAGACGGTCGCCGCGCTGGGTGCTGCCCTGAAGACAACGATGGTGACGAAGTGCTCGGCCTTGGCGACGGCCGTGACGGGGATGAGGGTGAACTCGCCCTTGGCGACGGCCATGGTTCGTCCGGCTACGGTAGCTCCTCCTCCGGCGAAAGCTCCAGCAGCGGTGGCTATGACCAGCCGCCACGCGGTCATGCCCGCTTCAAGGACGTTGGTGGGTCGTCCCATCGCCGTGCCCCAGTGAAGCGCGAGGAGGGCTCTGGCTGAGTCCGAGGGGCTGACCTTCGTGAGCAGCTGCGTCGTAGGAGCCGCTTTTGCCTATCCCTTCCTTTCGTTTCCTCCTGTATTGCAAAAACGAATACGGGGCCCTGCGAGGGCGTGTAATGAACCGTAGTGCTTATGCTATTTTGTGCTGTGTTTATTGTTTCTGGGTTGTGTTGTGGAACCGGTGCCTTAGGTAGGCGTAGATGGGTAACTTAGCTTGGTACATCCAGGGTAGCTTCCACCTCATGAGGGCGCGCGCCTCCTGGCATCTGGTTGGGCTTCCCTGCTGCCGACTCAGGCGACATCGTGAAGCTACGAAAAATCGTTAGGAAATCTGTATCCCTCCTTGCGCGAGGCCTCAAGCATGGGCTGATCATGGCCTAGCGCACCACGTCACGGTACCCGTGGGGGCACAGACTTAAAAAGGGGGGTGCACCGATCACATGCTCAAAAGAGGGTGCCCCGCGGAGACCAGGGGAGTGCGCACACACGCACACCCGTCCCGTAGCCCTGCGCGAGGCGCATGAGGGAGAGCGTCGGGCAACAACCGCCCTCCCTGGCGCCAAACAAATAATCGTGCGAAGAATCAGAGAGAAGAGGGGGTTCAACCAAGTCAACGCCAGAACTTCAAATTCCATCAAAAGGGGGGCAAACCAACTACAGAAAGCAAATGAACAGCCGCGTCCGGCACCTAGTCTAGTCTTCTCACCAGCACGGAGCTAAGTGCTGCCACTAGGACGTGGGAGGGAGCCCCCGAGGCCCGAGGGTGGCACTCCGGAGACTCTGGGGCATGTACAACCCCACTCATTATTACGTGAGAGTGTCACGAGCGGAGACCTTCACAGGCACTGGGCCTTGCTTCATGGGTAGAACTTCTGGAGGTGCTGGATGTTCCAGGCGTTCTGGATGGGGATCCCGTCCTGCGTCTCCAGGCGCGCGGCGCCAGGCATGGAGACACGGGCAATCCTAAACGGGCCCTCCCACATGGGTGAGAGCTTATGCAGCCCTTCCCTGGAGAGCACCCACCTCAGGACGAGATCACGCACCTCGATCGTCCTGGAGCGGACGCTACGATAGTGGTACCGTCGCAGCGCCTGCTGGTACCTTGCCGCTCGGAGCGAAACTTCACGACGGCCTTCCTCCCCCAGCACAAGGTCCATCCCCCGCATGGCGTCCTGATGCGTCTCATCAAACGCCAGGACCTGCGCAGAGCGATGCCTGACCTCGTGAGGGAGAACCGCTTCTGCTCCATAGACAAGGAAGAACGGGGTCTCGCCTGTTGGCTTGGTGGCGGTGGTGCGGATGGACCACGACACGGACTGGAGCTCGTCGTGCCAGCCCCTGCTACAGGCCTCGAGCTTCTTCTTGAAGGTCCTAGTCTTAAGGCCTCTCAAGACCTCGGCGTTGGCGCTCTCGGCTTGGCCATTGCTCCTGGGGTGTGCCACCGAAGCGTAGCAAATCTGCGTTCCAAGGTTAGCACGATATGTCTTGAAGAGATTGCTAGTGAACTGCGGTGATGATGCGGTTAGGGACCCAAACTGCTCACGAGACCTTCGACGAACTTGACCACGGACCCGACTGGGATGGTGCGGACGGCTTCCACCTCCGCCCATTTGGTGAACTTGTCGATGGCGACGTAGAGGTAGCGGTAGCCCCCGGGCGCTCGAGGGAACGGACCCAGGATATCCAGCCCCCAAACCGCGAACGACCACGAGAGTCGGATAGTCTGGAGGCCGTGGGCCGGCTGGTGGATTTGCTTGGCATGGAACTGGCAGGCCTTGCAAGACCTTACCAGCTCGGCTGCGTCGTTGAGTGCCGTGGGCCAGTAGAGCCCGCTGCGGAATGCCTTGCCAACCAGGGTGCGCGACGACGAGTAATGCCCGCAGTCCCCGCCGTGTATGTCAGCTAGCAGCTCGCTCGCCTGCTCCCTGGAGATGCATCGCAAGGAAACATCATTTGGTCGTTTTCTATATAGCTCACCGTCCCGGATGTAGTATGCCGTGGCCTGTCGGGACACGCGCTCCGCGTCCTCCTCTTTCTCTGGCTGCGTCCCTTGCACCAGGTATGCCTTGCACTCCTCGGTCCAGCACCCCTCCTGAGGCTCGAGCGCCAGGAGCAGGCATGCTCTTGAGGTCGGGCCACAGGCGGGGGCTTCCGAGGCAGGTGGCTGGGGGAGTTCCTCCTGAGGCGATGCCGGCTCCACAGGTGGGGGTGCTACCGAAGGCTTGAAGAGCCGCTCCTCGAAGACGCTGGGCTCCTGGGGCAGGCGCCTGGACGCCCTTTTGGCGATGTCGTCGGCTTCCTTGTTCGTGCCGTGAGGCACATGCTGTAGCTCCAGGCCCAAGAACTGCATCTCCATTTTGCGCACCTCTGCGAGGTATGCCTCCATGTGCTCGTCCCTCGGCTCGTACACCTTGTTGGAGAAGTTGACGAGGAGCTGTGAGTCGCCCTTGATGGTGAGACACTTCACCCCCAAGGCCGCTGCGGCCTTGTGGCCGGTGATCAGCCCCTCATACTCCGTGATGTTGTGGGAGACCTTCTCGCCTTGCTGGAAGGAGAGCTGCACAGCGTAGTATAGCTTGTCTTGGGTGGGGGAGATGAGCACGTCGCCGGCCCCCGCACCTTGGCGTGCGAAAGCACCATCGAAGTACATGACCCAACCATCCGGCGCTTCACTCCCTGGCGAGAGGGATCGGCTTTCGCCTGCCTCGGGCTCCGGAGCATCGGTCCATTCCGCCACAAAGTCAGCGAGCGTGGCTCCCTTGATGACCCTGGTTGTGCTGAACTCCAGCTGAAACGCTTGCAATTCGATGTTCCACTCAGCGACTCTCCCCACAGCGTTAGGGCTCCGGAGCACCCACTCCAGTGGGTAGGCCAAGACGACCTTGGTTGGGTGGTATTGGAAGTAATGATGCAGCTTGCGCGAGGCCACTAGGAGCGCGAGCAAAAGCTTCTGTGGCATGGGATATTGTGCCCTTGCGTCCCTTAATACCGTGCTGACGAACTCCACTGGGTGCTCGACGAGGGTGGGAGCATCGACGGAGCCTGCGACTTCCGGAGGTTGTGGCGCCTCCTGAGGTGGGGGAACCTCATAAGCTTGATCACCCATCATGGCCTCGGCAGGCCCAGAGATGCCGTCTTGTTGGGCCTGATCATCCGCGGGCAACATCGTGGCCTTAGCGGAGCTGTCTTGGGACCGCACCGTCCCGGCTGAAGGTGTGGCATTACGCGGTGTGCTCTTGGCCTGGCGCTCCTCCCGGATAGCCACCAACATTGCGCTGGCTGAGTGAGGCGTGGCGGCCAGGTAGAGCACCAGGGGCTCAAGGGGACGTGGCGCTACCATCACCGGAGGGCTGGTCAAGTATCTCTTGAGGTCTTGAAACGCCAGGTCGGCCTCTGGGGTCCACTCGAACGGGCCCTTCTTCTTCACCAGCTTGAAGAACGGCAGGGCGCGCTCACCCAGCTTGGAAATGAAGCGCCCCAGGGAGGTCATGCAGCCCGCGAGCTTCTGCATCTCCTTGAGAGTTTGCGGCGGGCTCATGTCATCTATCGCCTTGGCCTTCTCAGGGTTAGCCTCGATCCCCCTGTGCGACACGAGGAAGCCCAACAGCTTGCCGGAGGGGACACCAAATACGCACTTCTCCGGGTTGAGCTGCAGGTCCACCTGGCGCAGGCTGGTGAAAGTCTCCTCCAAGTCCTAAATGAGGGCTCGTGCCTCCCGAGACTTCACCACGATGTCATCGACGTAGGCTTAAGCGTTTCTCCCCAGCTGCTGACCCAGGGCGATGTGCGTCAGTTGCTAGAAGGTCGCCCCAGCGTTGCGCAGTCCGAACGGCATGCAGGTGTGGCAGTATACCCCACACGGGGTCAAGAAGGCCGTCTTCTCCACGTCCTCCATCGCCATCTTGATCTGGTGGTAACCCGAGAATGCGTCCAAGAAACACAGCAGGTCGCACTCGGCGGTGGAGTCGACGATCTGGTCGATAAGCGGGAGCGGGAACTGGTCTTGGGGGTAGGCTTTGTTGAGGTTAGTGAAGTCGACACACATGCGTTCCTTCCCGCCTTTCTTGGGCACAACGACGGGGTTTGCCAGCCACTCCGGGTACCGGACTTCGCGAATGACACCTGCCGCTTCTAGCTTGTGAGTTTCCTGGATGATGAAGGACTGCTTCTCCGTGGACTGTCGCCGCGCCTTCTGCTTCACAGGGCGCACATTGGGGCACCCTTAAGTGATGCTCGGTTACCCCCCTGGGCACCCCACTAGCTGCTTGGGCTCCCAGGCGAATACCTCCTTGTTCACGCGTAGGAATTTCACCAATGCCTCCTCTTGGTCCGGGTTGAGGTTGGCGCCTATGGTGAAGGTGGCTCCCGAGGATCCATCCTCCTCGACCGGCACTTGCTTCGTTTCGGCCCGATCCTGAGTGAATAGCTGCTTCTTTTTCACCGGCGCAGCCCCATTGGCCCCTGGGGCGGCTTCGTCGGCCGGGCGTGCTGCCGCGGCGGCCCTGAAGGTGAGCTTGAGGTCCGTCTGAGCCTCCTTGGGTCTCCAATCATGGTGAGGACGCCGCTGCTACCCGGCATCTTCATGAGGTTGTAGGCCACAGGGGTCGCTCCCTTGAATTGAGCCAGGGCGAGGTACCAGAGGATGGCGTTGTACGGGAGGCTGATGCGGGCGATGTCAAAGTCGATCAGCTCGGTGCGGTAGTTGTCCCGGGTACCGAAGGTGACCAGGAGGCATATTTGCCCCAGGGGCCTGGTGGATCCGCTGCCGACTCCGGAGAAAGGCTTGATGGGGTGGAGCCGTCCGTGTGGCACGTAAAGCAAGGCAAAAGGTTCCACGGAGAGCACGTTGATGCCTGCTCCGCCGTCGATGAGGGTCTTGGTCACGGCGATGTTGCAGATGATGGGTGTGCAGAGCATTGGGAGCGTGCCTGAGCCAGCAGTGGTAGCGGGGTGGTCCCCTGAGTCGAAGGTGAGGTCGGCCTTGGGCGCCGCCCGTCCAGGAGGGGCTCCCGGCTGTACAGAGGCGGCGCCGATTTGGCGGAAGAACTGCTTGACGTGATGGTCCAAGGGTGGCGCCTGCGAGCCGCCGAGGAGGGCCGCGACGACGACAGGCACCGGTGCTATGAAGCGTGCGACGAAAAGGCCGCTCAGCTCCTCCCAGGAAGCCACGGAGGATCCTGGCAAGCTGAGCAGCCAGGCACGCTATGTGCCAGCAAGGGCCATAGGGAACCAGTTGGCCATGACCTTGTCGTCGCCTCCGACCTCCAGAACGGCCTCCTCGTATGCCAGCAGGAAGGTCGACGGATCCGCTGCGCCGTCATAGCGGGGTGGAATCCCCGGCCTGAACTTGTGTGGCCACTGCACCCGTCATAAGGTGGGGGTGAGAGCCCGGAGCCCCATGGCCCCGTCGCGGGCGCCCGTCGGTCCAGTCGGGGGAGCGGCGCCAGCCATGGGGGCCGAACGGAGAGGCGAGGCCGGCAGGGGTGAGAAGCTTCAGCGCACCCCTACCTGGCGCACCAAATGTCGGATTACGGGTTCGGCAAACCCTTGAGGTTCGAACACTGGGGTGCGCACGAAGATCTCTCGCTCCCACGCTCGCTCTCGCAACGATCTCAAGGCCTAGGCCGACAAACCCAAAGAACAAGAGACACGAGGGTTTATACTGGTTCGGGCCACCGTTGTGGTGTAATAGCCTACTCCAGTGTGGTGGTGGTGGATTCCCTTGCAGGCCGAGGATGAACACGTACAAGGGATGAACAACCTCTTGAAGAGAGGTGTTCTTGAGCTCGGTGAGCTTGTGTGTGTGTGAGGATGGTCTGAATGATCCGTCCCCTGCTAGGGTGGTGCCTAGTCCTATTTATAGAGGCCTGGGTCCTCACCCCAAATGTTAGGCGGTAAGGGATCCCACAACGACCAATTTTGAAGGGAGACAACTAGTAGAAGCTATCCTGACAAAAGGCGGTCTTCGCCTGCCAAAGGCTCTGATGGTGACGCCGCTGTGGGCTCCGTGGTGACCTCCATCCTGCGGTCCTGCTGGTCCTGGTCTTGTTGCACCGGTATGGAAACCTTTGCTTGATGCCTCGGGACTTCTCGCCTGCGCTTGCCCCTTTAGCACCAAAGAGGCAACTGGTACTCTGCGCCCGCTGGCGCCCGCCTGGCCTTGGTCGTCATGGCTCACGTCACGCACACCTCGCGAGGTGCCCCTTGCCTTGATATCTCCACTCCTCCGGAGCCAGCCTAGTGAGGCCGCCTCAGGGGAGGTCTTGGTGTCGTCCCCCTCGCGAGGCTTGGCCCAAGGGGAGGTCTTGGTGTCGTCCCCCTCGCGAGGCTTGGCCCCTCGCGAGCGTCTTGAGAGGTTGCTGACAAAGATGGCCCGTACCAGGCCGTTGGTGGAGCCATGCCCTGGGCCGCAGGCATGCAAGTCTGGGTACCCCCGTTCCCAGGACGCCGACATGGTGAGGTACCTCTTGAGGTCTTGAAATGCCGCGTCAGCCTCCGGAGTCCACTTGAACGGGCCTTTCTTTTTCATCAGTTTGAAGAACGGGAGGGCGTGCTCCCCCAGCATGGAAATGAAGCGCCCCAGCGAAGTCACACAACCTGCTAGCTTTTGCATTTCCTTGAGAGTCAATGGTGGGCTCATCTCTTCTATTGCCTTGACCTTCTCCGGGTATTCCCCTATGTGACACAAGGAAACCCAGCAACTTACCGGAGGGGACGCCAAACACGCATTTCTCCAGGTTGAGCCGCAGATCCACCTTGCGCAGGCTGGAGAATGTCTCCTCCAGATCCTGGATGAGGGTTCTTGCCTCCCGAGATTTCACCACGATGTCGTCGACGTAGGCCTCAGCGTTCCTCCCGAGCTACTGGCCCAGGGCGATGTGCATCAGCCGCTGGAAGGTTGCCCCAGCATTACGCCGCCCGGATGGCATGCAGGTGTAGCAGTACACCCCACATGGGGTCAAAAAGGCCGTATTGTCAACATCCTGTACCGCCATCTTGATCAGGTGGTAGCTCGAGAAGGCATCTAGGAAACACAAAAGGTCACACTCGGCGGTGGAGTCAACGATCTCATCAATGCGCGGAAGCGGGAACGGGTCTTGAGGGCAGGCCTTGTTGAGGTTGGTGAAGTCGACATACATGCGTTCCTTCCCGCCTTTCTTGGGCACGACGACCGGGTTCGGCAGCAACTCTGGGTACCACATCGCGGGTCACACCAGCTTCTTGCAGCTTGCGGGTTTCTTGGACGATGAACGACTACTTCTCTGTGGACTGCCGCCGCGCCCTCTGCTTTACTGGGCATATATTGGGGCACACATTCAGGTGATGCTCGATCACCCCCTTGGGATTCCAGCCAGATCCTTGGGCTCCCATACGAAGACCTCCTTGTTTGCACGCAAGAAATCGACCAATGCATTTTCTTGGTCTGGGGCGAGGTTGGCACCTATGGTGAAGGTGGCTCCCGATGCCCCATCTTTGTCAATCGCCATATGCTTCGTCTCGGCCCGGTCTTGAGAGAACAACTGCTTCTTCATTGCTGGCACAGCCCCCGGGGCTCCTTCCTCCACCGGCCGCGCGGTAGCCATGACCCTGAAGGCAAGCGTGAGAGCCGTCAGCGCCTCCTTGGTGTCCCCGGGCGCAGTGAGGACGCTGCTACTTCCCGACATATTCATGAGGTTGTACGCGGGGTGAGTTGCCGCCGTGAACTTGGCTAAGGCCGAGTACCCGAGGATGGCGTTGTCTAGGGGGCTGATGCGGGCGATCTCGAAGTCGATGAGGTCGGTGCGGTAGTTGTCGCGGGTGCCCAAGGTGACAGGGAGGCGGATCTGCCCCATGGGGCTGGTGGAGCTGTCGACGACCCCAGAAAACAGCTTGGTGGGGCGGAGCCGGCCATGTGACACGTGAAGCAAGCCGAAAGCTTCCACGGAGAGCACATTGAGCCCATCCCCGCCGTCGATGAGGGTCTTGGTTACTGCTACGTTGCAGATGGTGGGGGTGTAGAGCATCGGGAGCGCGCCTGCGCCCGCGGTGGTCACATGATGGTCTCTTGAGTCGAGGGTGAGGTCATCCTTGGGTGCCGCCCTTCCCGGAGGAGCTCCCTGCTACACGCGGGCGGCACCCACTTGGCGGAACAACTGCTTGACGTGGCGGTCCATGGGCGGCGCCTAAGAACCGCCGAGGTGGGCTGCAACGACATGGGGCGCCGGTGCCGTGAAATGTGCGACGAAGAGGCCTCGCAACTCCTCCCAGGAGGCCATAGAAGACCCTAGCAGGCTGAGAAGCCAGGCGTGCGGCACGCTGGTGAGGGCCAGGGAAACCAGTTGGCCATGACCTTGTCGTCACCGCCGGCCACCCAAACGGCCTCCTCGTAGGCCTGGAGGAAACCTGCCGGATCCGCCGCGCCTTTGTAGCGAGGCGGCATCTCCGGTCTAAACTTGGGCGGCCACTATACCTGTCGCAAGGCGGGGGTGAAAGCCCGGAGGCCCGCAACGCCTCCGTGTGCGCTCGTCGGCCCGGTCGGAGGGGCGGTGCTCGCCATGGGAGCAGGTTGGTGAGGCGGAGCGTACGGAGAAGCAAGCTTGGATGCACCCCTACCTGGCGCACCAAATGTCGGATTTAGGGTTCCGTAGACCCTTGAGAGGTTCGAACTCTGGGGTGCGTGCGAAGAACTCTCCCATCCCAGTCTGCCTACGCAATGATTCCATGGCCTAGCTCGACAAACCCAGAGGACAAGAGACACAATAGTTTATCCTGGTTCGGGCCACCTTGCGGTGTAATACCCGACTCCAGCTTTGTGGTGGATTGCCTCGAGGGGCTGAGGATGAACTAGTACAGTGGACGAACATCCTCAGGATGTGAGGTGTTCTTGAGCTCGAGGAGCTGGTGAGATGGTCAGGGTGGAATCGATCCCTCTCCTCTATGGTGGTGGCTAAGTCCTATTTATAGTGGCATTGGTCTTCCCAAATGTAGGTAGGAAGGGATCCCACAACGGCCAAATTTGAAGGGGGACAACTAGTACAAGCTATCCTGACAAAAGTAGTCTTCGTCAGCAAAAGGCTCTGGTGGTGACGCTGTGGTGGGCTCTGCGATGACCTCCGTCCTGGCGGTCTTGGTCTTGTTGCACCGATATGGAAATCTTTGCTTGATTCCTCGGGACCCCGCGCTTGCGCTTGCCTCCTTAGCACCAAAGAGGAAACTGGTACACTGCGCCCTCTAGCGGCCGCCTGGGCCCTGGTCGTCATGGCTCACGTCATATGAGCCTCGCGAGGTATACTTTGCATAGATATCTCCGCTCATCGGGAGCCAGCCTAGTGAGGCCACCCCCAGGGAGGTCTTGGTGTCGTCCGCCTCGCGAGGCTTGGCCCCTCGCGAGGGTCTTGGGGTTGTTGTTGGTGAAGCTGGGCCATACCGGAGCCACGCCATGGGCCGCATGCAGGAAAGTCTGGGTACCCCCGTTCCTAGGATGCCAACAAGGGTTTCCCTGGAAACTCAGCTGAAAGGGAAGAAATGTCGCCGTCGATGTAGTTGATCACAGTGGCATCGACAGCGGTCTCGGGGTCTATCGGAGAGAAGACGAGGAAGAAACAATAAATATAAATAAAAAAGTGTAACACATATGCGAGACACAAAAAGCAGTGCCAGAGGTGACCTAATGCAGTACTAGGCGATACTAGCGAAGGGGGAAAACATCCGGGAAAGTATCCCCGGTGTTAGGTATTTTCGGACAGGTGAAACAGAGGGGGACGGTTCCATGTTCGCTATGCTAGAGGCACGTGACAGATGAACGAAAGGCATATTCAGATTCGTCATATTTTTCTGAGCAACTTTCATGTATAAAACTCTTTCATCCGAGTTACGGTTTATATTCTATGAATTTTCAAAGTTTTAACAGTACTCTTAAATTATTATTAATCCGAAAATAAATGCAAAAATGCTAGGGGCACCCAGCACAGTGTACACAGTGGCTGACAGGTGGACCAGGGGGTCCCAGTTGACCAATCAGCGTTTGACTGGTGACGGTGTCTTGGACTAGGGGGTACTCACCACGTCGTCTCCCAACTAGTGGGTCGGGCCAAGGACCCCCATGATGATTCACTATTGGGCTAGTTCGAGCAGCCCATGCCACATACAAGGGATATTCCACAAAACTTGGCACCCAAGACGAGGACTCTTCTAAACCCTGGTCCTCTGGTACATTATATAAACCGGGCCAGACTAGTCAATAGATCATCTAATATTCATTAGAACAATCTCGTGGTAGACACATGTACTTTGTACTACACCCCATATGAATACAATCAAAATCAGGACGTAGGGTATTATCTCTTCGAGAGAGCCCGAACCTGGGTAAAATCTTGTGTCCATGTTACCATCGCTCCAAGACGCCTAGCTTAGGACCCCTACTACGAGATATGTCGGATATAGAACCGACGTTGGTGCTTTCATTGAGAGCCTGCTAGGTGATCATCATGGTGCGATGGGATCTTCAACGAACGCCAAATCAGGTGTTATCTTTTCAGTTAAATTCATGCCTTTAAATTAGCGTCTTTTAGGGTTGTTGCTGTGAGCCTGTGCAAATTTTCGTTTGCAGGCACAATTGAGATCACGGACAAATTATCACGATGTTCATCAGCGGCGGCCGCATCATATCTGGCAATCAACTTGTATGGTTGATATAGACCGGCTAGGCATAGTGCGCGCACCAGATCGGCCACTCCTCCAGGTGGGTGCGCGCAAGGGATGGCCTCACGCACCCCAAGCTCCGATGGGATCAAACCTCGGTCAAGCATCACATCTCAATGTAAAAGACGTTTGGCCAGCTACGTGTTTATGTAGGAACCTGTACAAAGGTCAGATCGGATTTGACTTCACGTGGGCACTAAGCACTAGGACTACTGGAAAGTGTTTTTGCTTTGGTTGCTATGACTACTACCAAGCAAAACACCAGGTGCGGCTGTTTCATTAACTAGTTCTACTAAATAACTAGTATTTCCTCCCAGATATTTTTCTCTTGGCTCGCATTGTTTTGTGCGTGCAGCTTTTCTGCTTGTTGTCGCCGTTCCCAGGTGATCCAAGATGTATAACACAGCAATCATGGTCTGACGAACGCCGCATCACGTTGACACCATCGTTCCACGAACAGCGACCTGCGTCCACATACGTGCTCGGCCAAGATGATCTCGATGCGAGGCCATATTTCTTCAATCACTTAATTTGCATGGATTAGTTATGCATTTTTTCAACTATTATTACTAGTTTGCGCTCTCTTATGTGCATAGATTTGTGATAGATCGAATCGAGAGGAATTTAGATGAAAACATCTGTGTGCAGCGTTAGACGATGGCAAGGACAATTCGATCTAATTATAGAGAGATTGGTGTACATGCACACAAGTCCACGCAGAACACATCTACAGTTCCAAACTCCAATGGCCGGCAAAGTTACACGGCGTGGATCCCTGCTGCCCTCATCACGGCCTAGACAGTTTTTTGGATCAAAGACCAAGGTGGCACCCACGTGGACCTCGTCGCTCTGCATATGCACCAGCCACCATGGTTATTACTCCTTGAAGACTGACCACTAGTGAACATCCACGTGAGGAATTCCACTCATATCTAATTGGTCATCACTCCTTCCAAAGTTTGATCTCCATGCAAGATAATACTAGTCTGTTCGTCTGCATATATTTCACCTCACGGAGCTCCCTGCCGTGCTACCCAAATAGAAACATCAGGTTCTATTTTTCTAATTACCCGTATATGCATTAATTTTTACATAGATTTTTTTTGCCGGTTTGCATAATTTTTTCTGCGTAGATTTTATGCGACTGGTTTACAGTTCGGACCACCCTGCGACAGACATGATGGTCTGATTCTAGTCCGGTCAGCATCAGGCGAGCCGACTTCATCCATAATTTAGTGGACACTGCGACCACAACCCGGCAGCCGTGCGAATTCAAGCTTCGTGGTCATCACATTGTGCCGTCATCGTCATCATGCGAATTTCCGACAATGGCGTCATCATGTGGATTTCTGACATATATCAACATTAGCGAACATGCCATATTCTCTTAATTGTTTACTTCACTTAAATTAATTAAGTAGAAGAATTTATATATATATATATATTATCATTATCTTTGTTTGTTATTATTTTTGGCTTGCCATATATAATGTGCACAGGCAATTGGCTTGGACTGTGTAACGCGGTCACCATGAGATGGTCTGCTTAGCTCCAACTAGACCGGCTTCTCAAGGGTGCATGTGCAGTTGTGCATACTTGAAGTGGTGGCACACAGTATCCCAGAACATGTCTTCTACGGTTTGGGAATTTTCATTGTGGCAGCTCTACAATCTTGTCTCCCTTGTAGTTGCCGTTATACGATGAACTGGTTTTCTCTCAGCAGCTCGACAACATCATTGTTTGGCAAATTCTGATCTGCAATGATACTTTGATGCCTCCACTCCGTCGAGCCGACCCCCGTGTCCAGGCCGTGTTCCTTTAATTATTTGTTTCACTCAAATTAATTAATTGGAGGAATTTTTAATTTTTTGTTTTGAAACATTTTATTATGATTACTTCTGCCTTGCACTATTTTATGTGTGCAGATAATCAATTTTTGTTGTGTCGCACAGTCACCTCGGCATACGGAGTCGTCCTCTAGCCTCCATCAACCAAATTCCACCGTCACCATGGTGTGATACCCTGTGTCGCCATTATCGCGTAGTCGCTTCATCAAACTGACGTCTGCCATGCCAACCCGTTTCGACACGTCGGTTGACGTGGGGGCTTCACTGTCACGCTGCTGAACTACACTGTCTCCTCGGCTGGACCGGGGGCTTCGCCTCGGCACTTCGGCACTATTGTGCTATCATTCCGTCAAGCCGAGCTCTTCGCTCGGGTACGTCAATACCGGCTTGGGAGACCTTGAGCCCCTACAAGCTCGACCCATGTCACACCGAGCACATTAACCAGCTAAGTCGCTTTCATGCTCAAAACTTTCAGTTTTAAATTTTGTTCGGTTTGACCAAGAATTATAGTTTTTTGTGAAAAACTTTTCTTTGTTGTTACAAACAAATTCAAATACCCCATTTACTTGGGAGCTTCCTTTATAAAACTTTTTCTCTTTGCATGTTATTATTATTGTACAACTTCTTTCCTTGCTTGTGTATTATGCCAAAATATGCATCATGTTGACTTAAGTGTTCTGCAAAGCTGGGTTGCCTGGCTCTTGTGCTTACCCCTACGTTCCCGATTGTTCGGCTAGGGAGTAAAGGGACCACATCTGCGATTGTTGCGATCGGTTCATCCGAACTCGTACCTCAGACGGGTGAAGCCGAAAGCTAGCGCTCTTATTGTTTTCAACTATGGTCGGCACACAACAAAACTCACACGTACAACAATCTATTGCACAAGTCTCATAGTAATCATGAGCAACCAAAGAAAGGTACCGTTGGGGGCACTATTTTCTTTGAAGATGCTTCTTACGTTACATAAGTAATATAGCATAGGTTCCCTGGGCGTGCTTTGTCTGTTACATCCTCATGGCCTGATTGCCTGGTTGTCCGAAACACCGCCGATATTCTTGGTAGGCAGAGTAGATAACACTTTTCGGCCCTTGGCCGAAGAGGGAGAAACCGACGGTCGGATAAGACGTGTTCAAAGTTCGGGCGAACACAGATATTATATAAGTACTTCGGTACATACAATCATTATACATAAAAATCTTTTACCTAAGTCACTTGGGGGCTCTTTAATTAATATGAGCCGTTTTATAATAGATGATCAATAGCAGGGTAGCCTGGTTTCTCTCTAAAGCCGATCGCATTTAGTTCGCTAAACTGGCCTGAGAAACATCCGCCATCGGGATAGGGAGGTTGAAGCCGAAGGCTGACCCACTTGAAGTCTAGAGATCGGATGTGTCATGTCAAAGCACGACGAAAGCAACATTTTAAGACCAATTTCGCATTGGCACCAAAAAAAGCTTGATTCAATCTAGACGTAAAGTTTTTTATGCATGTTTTTTGGTCTTTTGAGCTTATAACATCTTTCACCTATTTTATGTTTTCCTTTCACCTGGACATTCTCTTGGTGGAAGTGTTCGGCGTGAAACTCTTTTCTATCACTACAGTTCACCATCTTTCATGCTGAACTCCACCTCAGTATTTTCAAAACATACATGACAGTTAAACTAGTTCCCGAGGAGGTACGATCCTAGGGTCGGCCATGTTGCCCAACCCAAGTCTCCGGGGCTACTGCATTGACAATTCAATGCAGAAAATTTAAGGGCAATATAGTTTCCGAGGAGAATATGGTCCTTAGGTTGGCCGGCCGCACCCAACCTGAGTCTCGAGGTCTGTGCACACCGCTTTTGTGTTCCAAAGTATGCTGCTGATTTAGGAGTTGATCCTCAGGCCGATTTTGCGAATCGACCTGAGTCTCAGGGGCTATTGGGATAAGCGATTTTATGTCGTCCTTCAGGTGCATCTCAGGTTTTAGACCGACACACACCTTGAGGGCTACTAGCTATATATCTCGGCAGAGAATAAATTGCACCAATCGAAAATATCCATGAAAAATCAGCCCACGGTCGGGGTGGTGCACCACCTCGGAAGCAATCCGGCGTAAAGCTCGGGCGCAAGTGGCTTGCTCTGTAGAGGGCATCTCCAGCATTAAGCTCGGATGAATTTCTTCAATTTTTAAAGACCAAGGTAATCTATGATACCTCGGACGCCGATCATTATTGGAGCTCGGATGCAACTCGGTGTTGGAGCTCGGAAGCAGTCCCGCATAAAGCTCAAGATCAGAGACACCTCAAAAGATTTCCGGCATAACACTCAGATTTGAATGGCTCGTTCCATAGAAGACTATTCCGCCGTTTAAGCTCGGATGGACTCATTCAAATTTTCAGAGGCCAGGGTAATCTAGGATACCTTGAATGCCGAATAGTGTTGGAGCTCAGCTGTGAAAACACGCCTCGGATTTAGTTCAGCATTAGAGCTCGGACGTAAGAGTACGCCGTCACACAGGAAACACTTCAAACCCTAGGTGTGACGTAAAAAAATTACAAGGCATTAATAAAGGCCGATAACTTAAAGGGGCTCCTCGGATGCCCGACATGTAAATTCTTTGAATTTAGCTCGACGATCCTCAAGATCAGACATAGGCAGATTTGTTGAACCAGTTTTGAAGACCGATGACCGAAGACGAAGAACAGCTCGAAAGAACCAAGGAGCGTCCCCAACTTGAAGACCGGTTCAGGGGGCTACTGACGGTGTCCTGGACTAGGGGGTACTCACCACGTCGTCTCCCGACCAGTGGGTCAGGCCGAGGACCCCCATGATGATTCACTATTGGGCTAGTTCGAGCAGCCCATGCCGCATACAAGGGATATTCCACAAGACTTGGCGCCTAAGACGCGGACTCTTCTAAACCCTGGGCCTCTGCTACATTATATAAACCGGGCCAGGCTAGTCCATAGATCATCTAATATTCATTAGAACAATCTCGTGGTAGATACATGTACTCTGTACAACACCCCATATGAATACAATCAAAAGCAGGACGTAGGGTATTATCTCTTCGAGAGAGCCCAAACCAGGGTAAAATCCTGTGTCCGTGTTACCATCGCTCCAAGACGCCTAGCTTAGGACCCCTACTACGAGATATGCCGGGATAGAACCAACAACTGGTCAATAGGGGGTGGGCCCCCCTGTCATTCTCACAGTAGTTAATTAGCATTTTTATTAAACTTAATTAGTTATTTAAACATGATTAATTAATTAAATTAATTAATTATTTATATTTTTTATTTCTTTTTTAACACATCTCAATTCTTGATTCGTGCCGGAATAAGAGCCCTCCCAGATCGATCGGAATACTGGCCGTCCGATCTGTGGGTCCATGCTGACGTGTCGTGATCCTGGCCGTGGGTTGGCTCCAGTTCTGGTTCGGTGTGGTGCTCCTCCCGTTCGCCCCTCTCGTTTACAGGTGGGTCCAGAAGTGCTAGCATGGGTGGCTCTCCTCTCTCTGGGTGCATGTTTGGGTGTGGGTAGGAGCGGGCGCTTCACGCGTCGGGGAGAGGGAGCCACGGGGGCCCTGACTCCTCGACGTGCTCGGTCGTTGTTTGTTGCCAGGTACGCCGTGTGGCCTGCCAGTTGAGTTGGCCGTCTATGATTCGTTCGAGCGGCCCGACACTGTTCGGCGGCGTGGGGCGTGGTGGGTGGGTCGTCTCCCTTATCCTGCGTCGTCGCCTGCCTCTTCTCCTCCTCTCCTCCTATCCTTTGGTTTCGTCTTGGTGCTCACTCAAATCTCCGTGCTCCTGCGCTCTGGTCTGCGAGTCATCGCTAGGTTGGTCACCGACAGGCTCCGATGGCATCGCACCACGGTGACGCCGGTTAAGGTGGTTTTCCTCTCGGTTCTCTCCTCTTTTCTCCGTTCGATCGATCCTGGCTGACCAGTTTTGGATCTTGGGTGTGTGTTGGTTGCAGATCCATTGTACTCCTCTTCACTGGGCCTGGATCCGCTACGCCGTTCTTCGATCCACGGGTAAATTTTCCTTGTATCCTGATTCATGTGGTCTGCTTCAGCTGAGATGGGCTTTTGACGTTTCTGAGGGCCGCTCTGTTCTTTGTAGCTTCTCCTGCTTGGTCAACGAACCTGTTCATCATCGTGTGCGTGCTGGTCTTTGCATCTTGCTCCAAGGATCTGCAGGTCCATTGCACTTTTCCTTTCTCTTTGTTTTTAGGCCTTTTTGTGTCTTGGTTGACTCTTGTGTGCCTGTGTGCGTGTGCTGGTTAGCTCGCTGTGGTACGCCTGTCGGTCGGCTGTGTTCGTGTGCTGTTGTGCTCACTGTGGTATGCCTGTCATTAGGGTAGGTGTGCACGATGGCAGATCGGGGTATTCTTGTGCTGTTGTGGCGAACCAATGCATGTCTTTGTCTCTGGGTGGATTTTAGTTGTTCTTGCTTTTTTGTTGTTTGCCTGCTAATAGGTGACAAGTATGTGTCTTTTACTGCTTCTTTGGATGTTGGTACGGCCTAGATTTTTCCTTTATTTGCCCAAGGCTTTGTGGGGTTGTGTTCAAGAAGGCATGGATGCATGTTGGCACGTGCCTTTTGGGTTTGTCTAGGCATGGGTTCATGTTGGCATGTGCCTTTTGGGTTTGTCTGCTGCATGGTGTCCCATGTGGATCAACCTGCTGTGTCCGGATTGGTCCAATGGCCTTCTGAAAAAATGGAGTAGAATGTCATCTTCTTTGTCTTTTGTTGGTGAGTGTGGTCTGACTGGGTTAATATGACTTGGTCCTGCCTTGTTTGTGTTCATTGTTGTTTATGTTGAGACCTGTTGAGGATTGTTTAGTTCATTGTTGTTTATGTTTAGACATTTTGAGGATTGTATAGCTCATATCATTGATTTGGGGTTAGTATGGCTTGGTCCTGCCTTGTTTTTAGGTCATTGTCGTTTTGTTCAGCCTGTTAAAGGTTGTATGGCTCGTATCATTGATTGGGAAGAGAGTGTTTGGTATGGGTTCGGTGGATTGTGTTTGCAGCTGTTTTTTAGGTTCTCTTTCATATATGTTTGTTATGTTGCCTCTTTGTTTTGGGTGTTGCCTTTGTTGATGGTCTGCCTGTCTTGTACTCTCTGTTTTGCAGGTTGTTTCGGTCTAGAGGTTATTTCTCCGAGCCGGCCGTGTTGATAATCCCTGTAACCTGGTGGTGGTGTTGTTTGCTTCACACGGTAAGCTATACCCAAATTGATTTCCTGTTGTTTGTTATAAGATTAATTCTTGATGTCCTTCACTACAAATGCTCATGCGTTTGTCCCTTTGTATGGTCTGCGTTGGTATTTTCTCGGTTTTCCTTAATGTGTCATTATTACAGGCATGTTTATCCCGCGTTCTTCCTGTGTGCCTCTGTTTGAGGCTGTTGAAACCTACTGTCGATTGCCGTTCCATTCATATGTTCGAGAGGTGGCATCTGATGGTTCTCTACTTGGAGGGGTTGAGACCGATGTTCTTATTAGGGATGGTGTAGTATGGTGCCAAACACATTTTTTCTGGGGCAGTTCGTTTGACGGCTGCACCTCTTTATATGATTAGGTTGGTTATCAGGCGGTCCAGTTTTTACAGGGAGTTTATGGCTTTGTTATCGCGGATTACAATTATGAGAGCATGCTAGCGTATAAAGGTGTTGCGCAGTCGGCTGTGGTGTTTGCAGGTGCGCTTGCTCGGTCTACCTGGCCTTTGGTACATTCATGTGTACAGAGCAACACCGCTGGTGTAAATGCGAGTGTTCAGCTCTAGCTGTTGTATTCGCAGTTGGTTAGTTCGGGTTGTGAGTTCTAAAGGCTGGTTAGGAGAGCATGGGTAGGCTGTGTCAGAGTCATTTTAGTGTTCTATTAGGGATCTTTCTAATAAACACTTCAACTTTGTGATTAATTGAGGTTTCTTTAATTAATTATCCTGTCTAGGTTGCTCCTCTTTGGCATTTCTCTGTGTTTACATCTTCTGCCTTTACTTTTGTTTCATCTTAACATGCATTACTTGCATTCATGTGTGCTCATTGTTGGTGATGGCTCGTCGTCGCCGTGTTTTACATGCTCCTGTTGTTGGTGCTCTGGGTGTTCGTAAGAGAAAGAGTATGTTGTCTTGTGTGGTCGTTCATTTATGTTTTGTTTGGTATGCACGTGTTCATTTGTGTTGGCTCTGTCGGTTTCCCAGGGGATGGCTGGTTCCCCGTTCTCACTCCTACCATGTCGGCTAGAAACCGGAAAAGGCGTAAATTACTTAGGACCCTTCGTCGCCATGGTGTTACATCTGCTGGTCCGCACATTCATGGGTGCATCTTTACTTTGTTTGGTTGGTACGTTTCGGGTGTTGTTTCTCACGACAACGCACGTGTACATCTTGGGTTTATAGATGGGTTACCAGATGAGTTGCCGGCTGACTGGACCGGGTTTCCTGCCAAGGTTGTTGACAATCTCAAAGGTACTGGCTGTTAGGTTCTTGATAGTTGTGCTTGCTCCTTTTCATATGATGTCTGGCCTCTGAGTATTGTATTTTCTTTAGCTTCCTATAAGGGCAGGTCTTACCATGGTCCTCCCGAGTATCAATGCCCCCATTGTAAGGCCTCTTTTTGGTTTGAGGAGAGGGTCAAGTCATCTTCTTCATGGGTGCAACATAAAATTGTTTATAACCTTTGTTGTAAAGGTGGAAAAGTCATTGTTAAACCCTTCAAGGAACCACCCACTTTGTTGAATCGCTTGTTATCTTATGATGGTGATCGTGTTTCCAAGCAATTCCTGACTAAGATATGACAATACAATTGCATGTTTGCATTTACATCTATGGGGGCGACCATTGATCGTTCGTTAGAGGGTACGCGGGATCCTAACCTTTACAAGATTTGTGGTCAGGTCCATCACCATATTGGTTCTCTTTTTCCATCGAAAGATGAGACGCCTAAATTCACTGAGATGTATATTTATGACACTGCTAATGAAGTGGACCATAGGATGAATGCGGTCAATGTAGATGGTACTTCCTCAGGACAGTTAGATCATTCTATTGTGGAGGGTTTAAAGGATATGCTTGACCAGAACAATTCTTTGGAGAAGTTTAGGATGGCTAAAGAGAGGTTAGAGGAGCATCCAGCTGAGCGTATAGCTATTAGGATCATAGCGCGTGGTGAAGGTGATGGTCCACAGTATAACCTGCCAATGGCTAATGAGCTGGCAGCCCTGGTTGTTGGTGATTTTACTTCAAATGCGGCTTCTCGAGATATCATGATACATGATAGGGTTGAAGGGGTATAGCAAATTAATTATTTCCATCCAGCCTACATGCCATTGCAGTATCCACTGTTGTTCCCATATGGTGAGAGAGGTTTTCAAATTGATGTTCCATATAAAGGGTTGCTGGCCGGGGAAAAGACCAGGGGTAAAGTTACTATGTAGGACTATTACTATTATGCGTGTCATTATCGGCCGGAACAGCCAAATCCTTACTTCTGTTATGGGTATTTGTCTTCACAAGTTGTTGTTGATTGTCGCGCTTGCATTGATGAGCAGAGACTTTGGTACATACTTAGGCACTAGGATGATCTTCAATTTGAGCATATGCAGGGTGTTACGGATGCAGTTGGCCAGGGTTATGTGAATGGATGGTCTGTTGGGAAAAAAACTATTGTCCCGTCGAGTCATACTGGTGGGAAACGTTACTTTGAGGAGAACTTCCAAGATGGTCTTGCAATCTGTCGAGTGCATGGTGCCCCTGATATTTTTACTACTTTTACATGTAATCCAAAGTGGCTTGAGATTGCTGAAGCCTTACAGTTAGAACCTGGACAAAACCACGTGATAGGGCTGGCATTGTTGTTAGGGTCTTTAGCATGAAACTTGATGAATATCTAGATGAGATTAAGTCAGGGCATGCCTACAGTCCTATAAAGGCTGGTACTGTCTTTTCCCCTTTCAGTCAGTCTGCTGTCCGAGATTTTCTGCTTAGTGCATATGTGTTTCTCTGTTTTGTTTGACCTGCTATTGTTTTTTCTTTTCAGTTCTATACAGCGTTGAGTTCCAGAAATGGGGACTGCCACATGCTCATATCCTTGTTTGGTTGAAGGGAGATAATTCAAAGGTTAGTATAGGATCTTGATTATGAAATGCCAGGTGACCAACTTAGCGACCAGTTGCTTGAGGAGCTCACAGTTGTGTTTGTTAAAAATGGGGCTCAGATAAGCGACTTCAATCTCCCTCCTAAAACAACCTTTGAAACGTCTTTCTATGAAAATAGTTTGATCCGTGAGGAACTGTCGTATGACTCTGAAAAACTTGTAAAGGAAGCGATAGTTTTGCTTGGGATGCTTAATGTTGATCAACGAGCTGCTTACCAGACTATAATTGACTATGTTTTACAAGAAAAGTCTGGTGTTTTCTTCGTCTTTGGGTATGGTGGCACTGGGAAAACTTTTTGCGGAATGCTATAATCTCTCTTCTTAGGGGGCAAAAAAAAGTTGTTTTGACTGTTGCGTCTTCGGGTGTTGCGGCTTTGTTACTTGTGGGTGGTAGGACTGCTCATTCTCAGTTTAAAATACCTCTTTTAATAGACCAGACCACCCTATGTGATATCAAAAGAGGCACGCACTTGGCTAATCTTATAAGAGATACCTCTTTGATCATCTGGGATGAAGCACTTATGACAAGCAGAAGATGCTTTGAGTGCTTAGATCAAACTTTGCGTGACCTTCTGTCCTATGATGATCCTTTTCTTGCTGATGTTCCATTTGGGGGGAAAATTGTTGTCTTAGGAGGTGACTTTCGATAGATATTACCAGTTATTGAAGGTGGGTCTAGACCAGAGATTGTTGATGCAACCATAACAAATTCTCCTATTTGGAAATCTGCTTTCGTGCTGCGTTGTAACATCCCAATTTTCAATTTGGATGTTATATATAGGTCATCATATGCATATCATATTTTATTTGCATTTTGGTTGCGATCCCAGAAATCTTAAGCAACTCAAGGACCCAAGGAGAGAGTTGGAGATCTCACAAATTTCCATATTTTAATATTCTCTCAAATTTGAAAAGAGGATCGATTTGATTTTAATACTTTTCTCTCCAATTATTTCCGATAATAAAAGTAAAATGAGTGAAGATAAAATGACTGCCTCAAAAGAGAGAAATATTGGAGAAGAAAATTTTAAATCAAATTAATATTTTATTTGCATTTTTATTTGAATTAGAAAAATATGCATTTTTGAAATTTGCATTTTAGGCTAGAAAAATGTCCACCTTGTCCTAAATATTAGGTTTAGACGGTGAAAATTATTTCTGGTATTTTCAGAGTTTTTTTAATATATTATATTAAGATTTTTATTTCTTTCAGGTGTCTTCTTTTTAAAGTCTTCGTCACCCGACTGGGCCGAAGGCCCAGCAGAACCAGGCCGGCCCGCTCGCGCCGCCGCCTCCCCGCGCGGGAGAGTCCGAGCCGCTGCCAGAGTCTGGCCGGGGCACGCCTACCGAGGCCGACCCCTCCTCCCAGCCGCTCGCCCCGCCGCCTCTTTATAAGGCCGAGCCCACCCCCCCCCCCCGCCGCCTCCTCCCACCACCCACCGCCGCAGCCCACCACCTGCCGGCGCAAGCCGCTGCCGCGCTGCACCACCGCCGCGCCGACGTCGCCCCGCCACCGAAGCCGCTGGAGCCGCGCCGGATCTCGCCGTAGACGCCGCCGTCGTTTTTCTCTGGTTAACTGGTAAGAAAACTGTTCGTTTTCTTCGGTTTTCTGTTGGTTTATTTTTTTTAGGGTTAGGGTTTTTCTCGGTTTTCCGATCGGTTCTAATTTGCGGAGGTTTGTCCTTTAATCCGCGGTAGCGAACGTTTTCGTTCGTTTAGTTCTGTTAGCGAACGTTCGTTCGTTAGGTTTTTCTTTTTAATTTATTTTCGGCCAGGGACTTATCCGCGAATACTTTTATCATAGATTAGTCCCTGAACTTCAAACCCTTGCTACTTTTTGCTCGTTTGTCCAAATCGAGTAAAACCAGCGCTAAAATCTTCGTCTTGTTCCGCTCTTTCAAGATAATCCACTTTAACATGGTTTTGAAAAATTGAAATTTGGTTTCAAGCAGGTTTGAATTCAAACTTCTTTTGATCGTAGTTTGAGTTTCGTAACTCTGGTTCGATTGATTCTCTTTGCAAATCGAAGCTCTTCTCTTGTACTTTCAGTTTGGATCTTTTCTCTTGTGTTTTACGCTTGCATATTATGCTTGAGTGCTTATGTATGCTATTGTTTGTTCACGATAGAGTTTCCGGAGTGCGAGGCTTGCTACTACGAGTCACTAGGGTTTTCAGATCGTCACCAAGGAAAGTAACACTTTGATCATACCCCTTTTATTACCCAGTTTTTATGCATTAGTTTCAATCCTCAAACACTTCATGGTTAGGACTTGATAACATGTGGGTATCGGGAAGTAGTTGATGAGGTAGAACCTATTGTCTTGCTTTCAAACCCTGGGTATTATTACGTTATGCTTATATTGCTATGCTATGCTCGTAGACGTGGTTTGGTTTGAGTGATCCACGACAGATGTGAGAATTGTTATTTACTAATGGTTAACTTAAGGTGGCTACTTTAATACACATCTGGGTGGATTGGTTGAGGCACCCTGGAGCACCCAATGGTTGTCTGGGCACCTGGAGCAATCCAGCGTTGTCCTAGGATATCCTAGAGTACCCGTGTGATCATCCTATGGAATGCCACCCAGGCTCAAAGGGATCATAAGATTATTCATGCTAGAAACTTCCGTGTGCAGCCACATGCCATTATGGGCTCTGGCATAGTTGAGTAAGTTGTGGGAAACCTTTCCATCATGGGCTAGCAGATGTAGGGGATTGTAGGTGTACCAGCCTATCTATCGGTTAAGGGGACCTCTTCGGAAAGACTGTGTCTCGGTCATCCGTTTCTCAAACACCGTGCAGTGCGAGAAATTCAACGGAGGAGGTCGAGTCTTGTGGGGAAAAGTGCGCAAACCTCTGCAGAGTGTATAAACTAATCATGGTTAGCCGTGTCCCCGATTATGGACATCTTGAGTATGTGGTACTTGAATGATTGATTTGATCTCATCACTTTACTTAATTAATTTGTTGGGTTGGTAATTATTATTTTGGGATTGAGTTGGAGGAACCTTCTCAATATTTTCAACAAACTTTGTAGTTAAATAAAATATATTCCTTTGTTGTAGGAAAAAACTAGCTTTATGCAAATGATAACCATAGAGCCTCCACCAGCCAAATATGCATGTAGTTATAGCAGTTACTTGTTCATTGCTCTATACTGTTATCTTGCCAGCATATTCCATGTGCTGACCTACACATGCTGCAACGTATTATGTTGCAGTGTTTTCAGACGAAGAGTAAGGTGCGCTAGGTCGTTGTCGTGCACTCAGCTATGCCGTTGGAGTTGATGGACTCATTTAACCTTCGAAGCTTCCGCTGTTATCTTATTTAGATGGCCTTCAGCCATATTATTGTAATAAGTTCTCTTTTGAGACATTCGATGTAATAAGTGTGTGATTGACCTCTGTTATAAATCCTCGAGTACTGTGTGTGTCAGCATTACCAATCCAGGGATGACACATATACACAGAGATTTGACCGTCTGAGGTCGGATCGCTACAAGATGGTATCAGAGCACACGCTGAGTGTAGGATGTGACCACCAAGATAAGCAATAGGGCACTCTTCTCTACTCATTTCTGACTGTTCTCCATTTTCTACTCTATAGATAGCGGACCCAAGGAACAAGTTTGCTCAACCGGATGAAGACACACCTTTTGGACGACACTTGAAGGAAGCCACTAGATACTTGAACATCGGAATACCAAGCTTCACCGAAACCTACACCGCCACTTTACCAGAAGAGGAGCATTAGATGATTCGAGTTCATGTTCCAAGAAGGACGTTCGCGCCAGTTACGGAGCCCATAGAGTTTTCCTTTGATGCACCAACCTGGAGTCTAGGAAAGAGCATGGCAGCCCACATCGCCATGGGACGCATCGGCAAGGTATACCACAAGGATCTTAAGGACACCATCTACAAGATATGTGGACGCCGAGATGAGCAATGGGATATGATTTGCACCAGGAGGGATAAATCCATTGCAACCTACATCCAGGAGTTAAACCAACACATTCGTCGCTAGGAGAACCAGATGTGCACTAGCAAGATTGACATGAAGAAGTCGATGACCAGGAACATGGAGCTAGAAGAGGAACTAAAGTATACACGCGATGGATATGAAGAGGAGATTGCAGTACTACTGGAGAATAATGAAGACCTGAAGAAGAAGCTAGGAATATTCATGAGAGATCCCAAACCAGAGGAGGACAACCACCCCGAAGACGACATCATCATCGACGACACCGACTCCGACCTCGATAGCGATGATGATTATGAAGACGAAGCTGGAGCAGATATCATGGAATCTTCCACCGATCAAAGTTTCTAGTTGACCACCAAATTATCAGTAGTATTCCCCCATGTATATAGTAATAGTCCGAGTATTTTGTAACGGTAGTTAGATCGATTGTATGCCCTTGTTTTGAATTGAGTGGTGTGAAATAAATGTGTTTGTCTCATGTGCATATGGGTAGTGTTTTCTCTTTAGACCTCACTCTATTCTATTCTCACCCTTTAAACCTATCAGATGCCTCCGAGACGTGACCCCGGATTTGTCTTCCCACCGGAGCTCACTCGGTTGATCCAACAGCATAATGCCTTGATGCAGTTGCTAGTCCAGAACCAAGGCAACAACAACAACAACAACAACAACAACAACAACAACCCACCGCCACCACCTCTAGTTGACAACTTAGCCCATTTTCTGAGGTTGAATCCGCCGGTGTTTTCCAGTAGCACCGAGACGATTGTTGCTGATGACTGATTCCGCAGGATTGGAAGGGAGCTAACAACCGCAGGTTGCACAGATGCTAAGAAGGTGCGCTTTGCCGCACATCAACTGGATGGACCCGCAACCTCATGGTGGGAGAATTACACAGTCACTTTCCCCATAGCAAATGTCACTTGGGATAAGTTTAGCAAGCTTTCTGCACAGCCCATGTCTCAACTGGAGCAATAAGCATGAAGAAGCATGAGTTTCGCAACTTATGCCAGGGAAATCGTACTGTGGCGCAGTACGTGGATGAGTTTAGCAAATTAGCCCGCTATGCCCCAGATGATGTGGCCAAAGATGCCGCAAAGCAGGAGAAGTTTATGGAAGGGCTAAATGATGAACTGGGTATGCAGTTGATGGTGGCAACATTTGCCAACTACCAGGAGTTGGTAGACAGGGCCCTTATGATCGAAGGCAAGCAACAGTAGATAGAGAGCCGCAAAAGGAAGTATGGACAGGGGAATTACAATTCTGGAGCCCAACAGAAGCCTCGTTTTACCCCGAACTCGGGAGGACATACCCATCATAACCATGGAGGCCATACCCACAATGGAGGAAGCTCACATAACCACAGTGGCCCTAAGAATGGTAATGGGAATGGAGGAAACAACGGACAGAACCGTTTCAACCCCACTAAACCCTCCAAGAAGGATCTAAGTCACATTACTTGTTTCAAGTGCGGGAAGACTGGACACTACGCCACTGAATGTCCTGAAGCAAAGAATGGAAATGGCAATGGAAGTTCTGGGAAGAAGCCCAACCCTTTCAACAAAGGACAGGTGAACCACGTTAACGTGGAGGAGGTTGAAGAACAACCACATGCAGTTATAGGTAAGTTTTTTATTAAGTCATTTACTGCAATTGTTCTTTTTGATAATGGTGCATCACATTCATACATATTGAGGGGATTTGTGGATAAGTATAAGTTGCCCACCAAAGTTCTTAAGACACCTATGTTAGTAAGCTCGCCAGGAGCGGAATATATGGCAAGCAGAGGATGTTTTGAGATGCCATTGACCATAGGTAGGCATGTTTACCCCTCAGACCTAATAATTTTGGAGTCACAAGGATTGGATGTGATACTAGGCATGGATTGGCTATCGATGTATGGAGGAAAGATCGACTGTGCTAGTAAGTCAATTTTACTCACCAGCCCGGAGGGTAAACGGATCAAGTATGTGTCCCGGCATGCGCCAAGGAGGACTCAAGTAAATTCACTCTCAGGAGTTGTTCAGGAGGAAGTGCCTGTTGTGAAGGATCACCCGGATGTATTTTCACAGGAATTACCAGGCATGCTGCCAGATCGGGATATACAGTTTTTAATAGAGCTATTGCAGGCACCGGACCAATATCGAAGAGACTGTATCGGATGCCCACTAATGATCTGGAGGAAATTAAGAAGCAGACTAAGGAGTTGTTGGAGAAAGGTTACATTCGACCAAGTTCATCACCGTGGGGAGCCCCAGTGCTCTTAGTTGAGAAGAAGGATGGATCTTTGAGAATGGTTGTTGATTATCGGGCTTTGAATGAAGTGACGATCAAGAACAAGTACCCACTACCGATGATCAATGATTTGTTTGACCAGTTGCAAGGAGCTATAGTATTCTCGAAGATCGATCTTCGATCAGGATACCACCAGTTGAAGATCCGAGAATAGGATATACCCAAGACAGCTTTTACCACAAGGTACGGGCTATATGAGTACACGGTCATGTCTTTTGGATTGACTAACGCCCCTTCCTATTTTATGAGTATGATGAACAAGGTGTTCATGGAGTTCTTGGATAAGTTTGTTGTGGTGTTCATTGATGATATTTTGGTATACTCGAAGAATGAAGAGGAGCACAAGGAACATTTGCGATTAGTTCTCGAGAAGCTCAGGGAACATCAGCTATACGCCAAGTTCAGCAAATGTGAGTTTTGGTTGAAGGAAGTTGGATTTCTGGGACATGTTATATCAGGAGAAGGTATAGCAGTAGACCTACCAAGGTTCAGTCTGTCACTGAGTGGTTGGCACCCACCTCAGTAGGAGAGATCCGCAGTTTTCTAGGACTCGCTGGATATTATAGGAGGTTCATTGAGAATTTTTCCAAGATTGCGAAACCCATGACAGAGTTGTTGAAGAAGGACACCAAGTTCAAATGGACCGAAGAATGTGAAGCCAGTTTTCAGGAGTTGAAGAAACGTTTGGTTACAGCCCCAGTGCTAATTCTTCCGGATATAAGCAAGGATTTCCAAGTTTATTGCGACGCTTCTCGCCTGGGACTTGGAGGTGTACTTATGCAAGACGGAAGAGTTGTTTCATATGCCTCACGTCAGCTTCAACCTCACGAGTTGAATTATGCCACGCATGATTTGGAGTTAGCAGCCGTAGTGCATGCGCTCAAGACCTGGAAACATTTTCTTATTGGAAACTGTTGTGATGTATACACGGATCATAAGAGTTTGAAGTATATTTTCACATAGAAGGAGCTGAATCTCAGATAGAGGAGATGGTTGGAGCTCAAAGGATTATGATATGAAGTTGCATTATCATCTAGGAAAGGCCAATGTCGTAGCAAACGCTTTAGGCCGCAAGAGTTATGTCATCCAGGAAGGCCAATGTCATAGCAAACACTTTAAGCCGCAAGAGTTATGTCAATACCCTCGTAAACGAAGGATTACCGCAGGAGTTAGTCGACGATCTCAAGGAACTTTGTTTGGAGATAGTTCCAAGAGGTTTTGTTGCAGCAATGGAGGTTCAGTCTACATTATTGGGAAAGATTCAAGAAGCTCAAAAAGATGATAAGGAAATTGCTGAGTTAAAGGAGAAGATGAGCAAAGGAAAAGCCAAGGGTTTTCGTGAGGATGAGCACGAAACTTTATGGTTTGAGGATCGTGTATATGTGCCCAATAATGCGGAGATCAGGAAGTTAATACTTTAGGAGGCCCATGACTCGCCATACTCGATTCACCCCAGAAACACCAAGATGTATTTTGATTTGAAGGAACGTTTCTGGTGGACAGGTATGAAGAAGGATATTGCCGAGTATGTAGCAGTATGTGATGTATGTCAGAGAGTGATAGCAGAACATCAGAAGCCAGGAGGATTACTTCAGCCTATGCCGATACCCGAATGGAAGTGGAATAAACTTGGCATGGATTTTATCACCGGATTACCCAGGACGCGATCGGGATATGATTCTATCTGGGTAGTAGTTGATCGCTTGACCAAAGTGGCCCATTTTATCCCGGTGAAAACCACCTACACGAGTGCAAAGTTGGCCAAGATATATATCACCAGGATCGTATGTTTGCATGGAGTTCCGAGGACCATCATATCAGATAGAGGAACACAGTTTACCTCGAAGTTTTGGAATCAGCTGCACCAGACTTTGGGTACCAGGCTAGAGTTTAGTACAACCTTTCATCCACATGTTGAGAGCTTGTGCGCTAGATTATGGATCTAGTTGGGATGATAATTTTCCTTACGCAGAGTTCTCATACAACAACAGTTATCAGGCTAGTTTGAAGATGGCACCTTTCGAAGCTTTGTATGGTAGAAGGTGCAGGACACCGTTAATGTGGGATGAAGTAGGAGACCGCCAGTTGTTTGGACCAGATTTGATCAAAGGGTCTGAAGCGAAGGTTAAGTTGATTCGAGATAGACTGAAGGTAGCTCAGTCCAGGCAGAAGAGTTATGCCGATACAAAACGCAAGGAGGTAGTCTATGAGATTGGAGACAGAGCATATCTTCGTGTATCACCACTGCGAGGTGTTAAACGATTTGGTGTTAAGGGCAAGTTAGCCCCGAGATTTGTAGGACCATATTGGGTTCTTGAACGGCTGGGAGAAGTGGCCTACAAGTTGGAGTTACCTGAAGGATTGTCAGGAGTTCATGATGTGTTTCACATTTCCCAGTTGAAGAAGTGCCATGCTGAGATGGCCGATATTCCTCTGAGAGATACAGTGCCCCTGAAAGCAATTTAGTTGGCGAGTGATTTAACCTACAAGGATAAACCAGTCAAGATTCTCGACTTTGCCAGCCGAGTTACACGCAGCAAGGTTATCAAGTTTTGCAAAGTTCACTGGAGCCACCATACCGATTAGGAAGCCACCTGGGAGCGAGAAGAAGACCTACGGAAAGACCACCCACACCTATTTCTAGCCAACCCGAATCTCGAGGACGAGATTCATCTTAAGGGGGGTAGGTTTGTAACATCCCAATTTTCAATTTGGATGTTATACATAGGTCATCATATGCATATCATATTTTATTTGCATTTTGGTTGTGATCCCAGAAATCTTAAGCAACCCAAGGACCCAAGGAGAGAGTTGGAGATTTCACAAATTTCCGTATTTGAATTTTCTCTCAAATTCGGAAAGAGGATCGATTTGATTTTAATACTTTTCTCTCCAATTATTTCTGATAATAAAAGTAAAATGAGTGAAGATAAAATGACTTTTTCAAAAGAGAGGAAATATTGGAGAAGAAAATTTTAAAATCAAATTAATATTTTATTTGCTTTTTTATTTGTTGTTTTATTTGAATTAGAAAAATGTGTTTTTTGAAAATTGCATTTTAGGCCAGAAAAATGTTCACCTTGTCCTAAATATTAGTTTGGACAGTGAAAATTATTTCTGGTATTTCTAGAATTTCTTTTATATATTTTATTTGGATTTTTTCTTTTGGGCGAAATTTATTTAAAAAAAGTCTTCGTCGCCCGACTGGGCCGAAGGCCCAGCCGAGTCAGGCTGGCCAGCTCGCGCCGCCGCCCCCGGGCGGGAGAGTCCGAGCCACCGCCGCCGCCGCCCGAGTCCGGCCGGGGCACACCTCCCGAGGCCGACCCCTCCCCCAAGCCGCTCGCCCCACTGCCTCTTTATAAGGCCGAGCCCTCCCGCCGCCTCCTCCCACCACCCGCCGTCAGAGCCGCGCCACCGCCGCAAGCCGCTGCCGCCCGCACCGCCACCCGCCGCCGCCTGCTGCTGCCGCGCCGCACCACCGCCACGCCGCCGCCTCCACCCGCTGCTGCTGCCGCTCGCCACCGAAGCCACCGGAGCCGCGCCGGATCTCACCGTAGACGCCGCCGTCATTTTTCTCCGGTTAACCGGTAAGAAAACCGTTCGGTTTCTTCGGTTTTCTGTTGGTTTATTTTTTTTAGGGTTAGGGTTTTTCTTGGTTTTCCGATCGGTTCTAATTTGCGGACGTTCGTCCGTTAATCCGTGGTAGCGAACGTTTTCGTTCGTTTAGTTCTGTTAGTGAACGTTCGTTCGTTAGGTTTTTCTTTTTATTTTATTTTCAGCCAGGGACCTATCCATGAATACTTTTATCACAGATTAGTCCCTGAACTTCAAACCCTCGCTACTTTTTGCTCGTTTGTCCAAATCCAGTGAAAGCAACGCCAAAATCTTTGTCTTGTTCCCCTCTTTCAAGATAATAAACTTGAACATGGTTTTGAAAATTTGAAATTTGGTTTCAAGCAGTTTTAAATTCAAACTTCTTTTGATCATAGTTTGAGTTTCGTAACTCCGATTCGATTGATTCTTTTTGCAAATCGAAGCTCTTCTCTTGTACTTTCAGCTTGGATCTTTTCTCATGAGTTTTACCCTTGCATCTTATGATTGAGTGCTTATTTATGCTATTGTTTGTTCACGATAGAGTTTCCGGAGTGTGAGGCTTGCTACTACGAGTCACTAGGGTTTTCAGATCATCAGCAAGGCAAGTAACACTTTGATCATACCCCTTTTATTACCCAGTTTTTAGGCATTAGTTTAAATCCTCAAACACTGCATGGTTAGGACTTGATAATATGTGGGTATCGGGAAGTAGTTGATGAGGTAGAACCTATTGTCTTGCATTCAAACCCTGGGTATTATTACGTTATGCTTATATTGCTATGCTATGCTCGTAGACGTGGTTTGGTTTGAGTGATCCACGACAGATGTGAGAGTTGTTATTTACTAATGGTTAAACTTAAGGTGGCTACTTTAATACACATCTGGGTGGATTGGTTGAGGCACCCTGGAGCACCCAATGGTTGTCTGGGCACCTGGAGCAATCCAGCGTTGTCCTGGGATATTCTAGAGTACCTGTGTGATCATCCTATGGAATGCCACCCAGGCTCAAAGGGATCATAAGATTATTCATGCTAGAAACTTCCGTGTGCAGCCACATGCCATTATGGGCTCTGGCATAGTTGAGTAAGTTGTGGGAAACCTTTCCATGATGGGCTAGCAGATGTAGGGGATTGTAGGTGTACCAGCCTATCTATCGGTTAAGGGGACCTCTTCGGAAAGACTGTGTCTCGGTCATACGTTTCTCAAACACCGTGCAGTGCGAGAAATTCAACGGAGGAGGTCGAGTCTTGTGGGGAAAAGTGCGCAAACATCTGTAGAGTGTATAAACTAATCATGGTTAGCCGTGTCCTCGGTTATGGACATGTTTAGTATCTAGTACTTGAATTATTGATTTGATCTCATCACTTTACTTAATTAATTTGTTGGGTTGGTAATTATTATTTTGCGATTGAGTTGGAGGAACCTTCTCAATATTTTCAACAAACTTTGTAGTTAAATAAAATATATTCCTTTGTTGTAGGGAAAAACTAGCTTTATGCAAATGATAAACATAGAGCCTCCACCAGCCAAATATGCATGTAGTTATAGCAGTTACTTGTTCATTGCTCTATACTATTATCTTGCCAGCATATTCCATGTGCTGACCTACACAGGCTGCAACGTATTATGTTGCAGAGTTTTCAGACGAAGAGTAAGGTGCGCTAGGTCGTTGTCGTGCACTCAGCTATGCCGTTGGAGTTGATGGAGTCAAATAACCTTTGAAGCTTCCGCTGTTATCTTATTTATATGGCCTTCAGCCATATTATTGTAATAAGTTCTCTTTTGAGACATTCGATGTAATAAGTGTGTGATTGAACTCTGTTATAAATCCTCGAGTACATTGTGTGTCAGCATTACCGATCCAGGGATGACACATATACACAGAGATTTGACCGTCTGAGGTCGGATTGCTACATGCGTTTGTCCACCAACATGCGTCTCTCAATGCCTAGTGCGGATCCTGTATTATAGCAAGGTGTGGCATTGTTTAGTAAGTGGGTGTTAGATCTTGGAAACGGAAAGCTCCCAGCAACCAAGAGGGAAGGGGAATCTGAAGCCACGTGGATAAAAATACCTGATGACCTATTGATTCATACTAACGGAGATAACATTTTTGCCATAGTATCATCGACTTATACATATTTTCTTGGAAACTATGAAAAACCTGGGTACCTTCATGAGCGAGCTATTTTAACCCCAACCAATGAGGTGGCTGAGAAAGTTACTATTCATGTGATGTTTGTTCTGCCGTAGAGTGGTCGAGAGTACTTAAGCTGCGACTCAATATTTGAAGCTGTTGATACTATTAAAAAAGCAATGTTTTTATCCTCTAGAGGTTTTGAACGCGGTTTCTATGATAAATTTTTCTGAGCATATAATATTCTTAAAACCCGGTGTTCCTATCATGCTTCTTAGAAATTTGAGTCAAGCCAACGACCTGTGCAATGGGACTCGCCTGATTGTTAAAGAGTTGGCTGATCGTGTGATTCAGGCTGTTATTATGACAGGATCTCATATAGGAAACATTGTCTACATACCTAGAATAGAATTAACAGGGAAGAAAACCAAATGTCCTTTCATCTTGAAGCGACGACAGTCTCCTATTAGGTTGTTCTATGCGATGACAATAAATAAAAGTCAGGGTCAGACCTTATCTTTTGTTGGAATATACCTGAAAAAGCAGCATGTGTTTACTCATGGGGATATTGCTGTGTTGTGTGTCACGTCTAGGAAATCCCTTAAGTTTCTTATAGAAGATAAAGATGATAAGTGCACGTCCGAGGCTCGCAATATCGTCTACCCCGAGGTTTATGCCTCGGCTGGTTCCCTTTGATCTTTCTCACCTTGATCATGTAGTGGTTTCATATGCCTTTGCTTTTGTTCATACTGTTTATAACACTCTGTGCTTTCCTGTTGTGCCTCATTGGCATGTCTGCAACTGCTACTGCATGCGCGTATTTGTTATCGTTGCCTTACCCGTTGTTATACTCTTTTGTGATGCTTCGGACGAACTTGTTGGCCCTGCAATGTGAATATACTTTTAGTGGTTTGCTAAGGTTCTTCTGTCCTGCTCAATGTTGCGTTTTGAGTGTGCCTGTCATGTAACCCAGGACTTGGGACATGTCTCGTGTGATCTTGTCCTTCCATGCCGATGCATTTTGTAGATGATTTTTTCTTCATGCAAGGTTCTTTTCTATAGCATTGGCAGTTTGTGAATATGTGTCGTTTGGGACCCTTCCTTGCTGTTTTTTCAGCTTTATATGTACTCTCCTTGACGCTCACTCCTTTCAAACTGTTGTTTTCTTTTTACAGATGGAGTTTATCCCTTTGTCTCAGCTTCGCCAGGGTACCACCATCTGGCGCATTCGTGTTTATGTCTCTAGGTTGTGGCAACATCATGGTGGATCTGACCATGGCCCTATCAAGCATACAGATATGGTCCTTTTGGATGCACATGTATGGTGTCCATGCCCCTTTTTAATGGTTGTCGCCGTCCAAAGGAATTTACATGTCCTTGTTTATATGGCTACTTATACTCTCCTCCTTCGATTGATAGGGCAATCACATGTACGCTGAGATCCTAGAGAAGAACGTTGATAGCTTCATCGATCGTATCAAAGAGGGGAAGATATATGACATCCGGAAGTTCTTGGTGTTCCCAAGGAAATACATTTTTAGACCGGTGGAAGGTCATTCAATGATCAAGTTTACAAAGCGCATTGAGCTTGTGGAGAGGACTGGAATGGAGGCGGAGTTCCCCTTCTGTACGTATGCGCTGACTCTGATATCTCAGCTCCCCAGGCCAGCAGACATGCCTGAGCGCTTCACAGGTGATTCTGGAAATGATCAGTTTTTTTCTTTTGTGCTTAGTTGGGGGATCTACGATAACCTCTTTTCCTTGCTTAGATGTCATTGGATTGATTACTGGAATTTCTGAGGCTGTTCAATATGTTAGTGGAAGCAGGACCGCGCCTTCCACTAAGTGAGTTATTCATTTGAAAGATCTCACATATGATCCCGATGTTTCCTTTGCCTTCAGAAGCATGTAAATTTGGCAAATGGTTCCCTGTACCTAAGCACGTGTTGGTTTAATTTACACGGGGGACATCAGATCACTGTCATATTGTGGGGAGAAGCAGCCCTGAATTTTGAAGCTGATGAGGTGGTGGAGCTCGGCAGCACCGAGCCTGTCATAGTCATCCTTGTTGGTACATTGGTCAAGACTTATGACGGTGAGAATACTTGATTTTACTTAGCTGGGTTGTCACATCTCATATTTGGTACCCGCTTTGGTTTCTTAGTATCATACAAGTAATTGTGGGCTCGTCCTTTAACAGGTCACATGGGTGTGAGCAGCAGTGCTTGCCGATGGCAGACCTTCCTGATATCTGTGACTTCCGCAATAGGTGATTTAGTTTGTTCCTTCCTCTGCATCCAATCTTTGTCTATATGCACGCATATTGATCACTGCTGGGCTAATCCTCTTGAGCGTCTTTGGATGACCGGTGCTGTGGGTCATCTATGTTTCAGAATATGATTCTTGTTTGTCATTGAACTGTAGGCTCCGTGACAATTTCACTGCTATTCAGCATATCAATTTACCTGGATAGACAACTGCTGAAGTGGATGCGCAGGTAACTTAGAGACAAAAACAGTTCGAGAACTAGCTAATTTGGATAAGTTTGATAACCAGGTAATTAATTTACCCAAATGGTCTTTCCATTGAAAGTCGATTGTTCTTTGACTGTTTTTATCTAACACTTTTTGCTGCTTTGGTTATAGGATGCCCGGTTCTTTTGCACGACTGTTCTCAGCAGACTTAATCCTTCTCAATGTTGGTGGTTCTCTTCATGCACCACCTCTCACAAGTCTTCCATTCCAGATGGTACTTCCTATAGATGTTCAGATCCAGCTTGTGCTCGAATAGATGCAATACCAATGTAACTATCTATTTGCAGAACCGTACCTACTACCATATGAGCTATTTGTTTCAGTTTGTTGCTTTTATTGAGATGCATCTTTCCCTTGTCTTGAAGGTACCAGATTTGTTACGTTGCAAGAGATGATGATGCATAGGTCAATGAGCCTGGTGAGGCTGAATTTGTCTTCTTTGACAGAGTGGGAAGGGAACTGGTTGGAGCACCACTGATAAGTCTTTTACACCATGAGCGATCAACAATTGCCCCGCTTCTAGAGATTGTCTAGTCTGCCCGCGGAGACCCTGTCACACCACGAGAGCTCTCTGTTGTTATCTCTAGGAAATTCCATTTCATTGTTTCCATATCAAGAAAGTGTTTCACCAATGATGGTGATGAGCTGTCATTCCAGGTGCTTAGGATTGACATGCCTCTAGGAAAACAGCCACGGTCTTCAGTAGCGTATCGAGTTTCAAGTGTAACAACTAGAGCAACTGGCTCAGGATCTTTGCCAAATGAGAGTCCTCCTCCTTTAGCAGTGCCATGTGCATCATCCAGTAGTCTGCCCCCTGGCAGTTCCACGCCCCTGCCTTCGGTTGTCAACACCCCTGAGGTTCAGCCCCATTATTATCACGTCTGCTCTTATAGATTGGTTACTTGCTCTGTTTCTTTGCTTTGCCCGGTCATTTGATCCATTTCCCCCTTTCGATTAGAGCCAGGCTCTGCTTCCTGCTTTGTCATCCCCGCCTTCTGTCCTGAATCCAAGTGTGACTAGGTCCGTGCAGTTACACTCAACTTCACATTTTCCTTTTGAGCTGGTGATGCACCTTTGTGTTTCATGTATTTTCTCTATTTTTTGTAGTGGTGTGGCATCTGAGGTTAAACCAAAGGCTCAACGGGGTCTTTTCAAGGAAAAGACGCCTGTCTCGGCTACCCCTGTGATATCTGATCCAGTTGACAATCCTCTTGATGATGAAGAATATGGCAGCTTGGTAATCTCCACATCATATGTCTTTGCAAATATCTCTTGCCAGTCTATGCTTATTTATGTATACATGTTTGCTCTCACAGGGCAGCAGGTCTGTCGCTAAGAAGGAGAGATCACCACTGCTTGCTGGTTCCACCTAGACAGATGACCTGCCAGTACCTGATCAGGCTTCCGATGCAAAGAAGTAAGCTCTGTTTCTTTACTTGTGTCCAGGCGTTTTGCTTCCATTGCAAAATGATTTAATTTGCCTTGCTGTTTTCAGGCCTCGCATGTCCGTGCCTGCTGATGCTCGACGCAACCCAAGCAAGCAGGGCAAAAAGAAGTAGGGATACCGCCTGGGTAAGCATAGAGCATTCTTTTTCCTGGTTTCTTTTGAGGTGTCTTATGACCTGCGTTTACACCGGCAATTCTCATGGATGGGTTCCTATTTTTCCAACTGCTGCTCCAGGAGGCAATGCAACTTTTGGAGATCCAACACTTCTGGGGAATGTCGTTGTAGATTGACGGTTCCTTGCCGGTATGCTTGTACGAGCGATTCCCTTGCTTGAGCTGCGGCTCGCAGGCACTTAACACCACATCACTTGGTTGCTTATGGCTGACAATGACTTGCATTGGTCATGTTGCTGTCCATCCGGACTATCATGCTACTTGGCTAGTAGCCTTTTTTGGCAAGTTTGGATGGCTTGGGCTCACTCTCTACAGTTTAGTTTCCAGGTTTACATATGTATGATGTCTTGTGCTTAATACTTGACAGAGCTATATAAAGTTCTCATGTGCTGCCGTGTCTAAATTCTTGACCTACCTCTTCAATTTGAGTAGGTGAGCTAGCTATATTCACCCATATGATAGTATCTGCTTTTCTTTTCCGATTTTCCATCATGATATTAGAAAACCGTGGCCGATGTGTCCACGACCCGCTTGCTATTACCTCTTTGTTTTTTCCATGATAACCATATGAAACTTTCACCCTTTCGTGGGCTTCGGGTTTGGCCCACCTGTATATGGATCACCTCTGTTCTGCATATAGTGCTCGTCTACTCCGTTATGTCTCCAACTTGGTTTCCCCTCTTCGGTCAGCGCCGCCTCTAGGGTTTCGCCTTCTCATCCTTCTGGTAAGTTTCTTCTTACTCCCATTCCCCTCTCCTAATGTAATGTAATGCCACCCTATACCCCGCATGTCACCTTGTTGTTGCTTCTCTCGGCATGCTATTACGTATTCCTAAACTTTTGCGTGCCTTCAAGAATCTCCTTGCATGTCTTTTTAATTGTATCGATCTAGAGTACCCACATGTTCTTTGCCGTATTCCTCTCGCATCTGGAATCTAACAACGATTATCTTGGTACCGTTCTTGCCAGATGGCTTGTGTTGCTCTGTCTGATCTGCACGCCGGCTGGGACAAACAGTCTGTCTATGTCCGTCTATCACGCCTATGGCATTACCATGGTGGTTTGGAGAATGGACCTGTCAAAGTTGTGCACATGGTTCTTCCGGACGCTCAGGTATGAATTAAAGCTATTTAAAAGTATATTGTTGTTGCTCGACACTGCTATCTGTTTAGGATAATGTGTTACTTTTGTGGGTAACCATGGTTATGCAACTGTGCCAACGGATATCCTTGCTGCTCATATTGACATGCTACATGAGGGCGTGGTGTATGAATTTAGTCGATTTGCCATGCTTCCTCGGCCAATCATTTTAAACCCCGTCGACGCACCATTGATGATCAAGTGTACACAATTTACGCTCATGAAGAACTGTTTCCACCTAAACGACGAGTTCCCGGAGTGAACGTTCCACCTGACTCCAATTAACGAGCTGCCCCCTGTAAATGATACTCCTCAGACATACATAGGTGATGCAAATTACACCCGTGGCTCTTCTTATGTTCTATAATCCATTATTCTGCAGAAATTGTTGTCTATTAAATAGTAGGTTCGCATTTGCTCATGTAGATGTTATCAGAGTTATCACGGCAATCTCTGCTACCTCTTCAGCATGCGTTGGTTTTCCCTTGAAGAGGAAAGGGTGATGCAGCAAAGTAGCGTAAGTATTTCCCTCAGTTTTTGAGAGCCAAGGTATCAATCCAGTAGGAGACTACACGCAAGTCCCTCGTACCTGCACAAACAAATAAGAACCTTCCAACCAACGCGATAAAGGGGTTGTCAATCCCTTCACGGCCACTTGCAAAAGTGAGATCTGATAGAGATAATAAGATAAATATTTTTTGTATTTTTATGATATAGATTGGAAAGTAAAGATTGCAAAATAAACGGCGACAGAAATAGCTAATTAACGGGAGATTAATATGATGGAAGATAGACCCGGGGGCCATAGGTTTCACTAGTGGCTTCTCTCAAGATAGCAAATTCTACGGTGGGTGAACAAATTACTGTCGAGCAATTGATAGAAAAGCACATAGTTATGAGAATATATAGGCATGATCATGTATATAGGCATCACGTCTGCGACAAGTAGACCGAAACGATTCTGCATCTACTACTATTACTCCACACATCGACCGCTATCCAGCATGCATCTAGAGTATTGAGTTCATAAGAACAGAATAACACATTAGGCAAGATGACATGATGTAGAGGGATAAACTCAAGCAATATGACATAAACCCCATCTTTTTATCCTCGATGGCAACAATACAATACGTGCCTTGCTGCCCCTGCTGTCACTGGGAAAGGACACCGCAAGATTGAACCCAAAGCTAAGCACTTCTTCCATTGCAAGAAAGATCAATCTAGTAGGCCAAACCAAACTGATAATTCGAAGAGACTTGCAAAGATATCAAATCATACATATAAGAATTCAGAGAAGAACCAAATATTGTTCATAGATAATCTTGATCATAAACCCACAATTCATCGGATCTCGACAAACACACCGCAAAAAGAATTACGTCGAATAGATCTCCAAGAGAATCGAGGAGAACTTTGTATTGAGATCCAAAGAGAGAGAAGAAGCCATCTAGCTAATGACTATGGACCCAAAGGTCTGTGGTAAACTACTCACACATCATCGGAGAGGCCATGGTGTTGATGCAGAAGCCCTTTGTGATCGATTCCCCCTCCGGCGGAGCGCCGGAAAAGGCCCCAAGATGGGATCTGACGGGTACAGAAGGTTGTGTCGGTGGAAATAGGGTTTCATGGTGCTCCTGGATGTTTTCGGGGTATATGAGTATATATAGGCGAAAGAAGTAGGTCGGTGGAGCCACGAGAGGCCCACGAGGCTGGGGGCGCGCCTACCCCCTAGGCGCGCCTCCCTACCTCGTGGCCACCTCGTTGCTTCCTTGATGTCCACTCCAAGTCTCCTGGATTGTGTTTGTCCAAAAATAACTCTCCCGAAGGTTTCATTCCGTTTGGACTCCGTTTGATATTCCTTTTCTACCAAACACTGAAATAGGCAAAAAAAACAACAATTTGCACTGGGCCTTCGGTTAATAGGTTAGTCCCAAAAATAATAGAAAATTGCATAATAAAGCCCACTAAACATCCAAAACAGATAATATAATAGCATGGAACAATAAAAAATTATAGATACGTTGGAGACGTATCAAGCATCCCTAAGCTTAATTCCTGCTCGTCCCCGAGTAGGTAAATGATAAAAAAAGAATTTTTGATGTGGAATGATACCTAACATAATTTTCAAAGTAGTTATCTTTATTCAGGCATGAATGTTCAGATCTGAAAGATTCAAGACAAAAGTTTAATATTGAAATAAAATAATAATACTTCAAGCATACTAACTAAGCAATTATGTCTTCTCAAAATAACATGGCCAAAGAAAGCTTATCCCTACAAAATCATATAGTTTGGCTATGCTTCATTTTCGTCACACAAAAATGCTCTCATCATGCACAACCCTGATGACAAGCCAAGCAATTGTTTCATACTTTAGTAATCTCAAACTTTTTCAACTTTCACGCAATACATGAGCGTGAGCCATGGACATAGCACTATGGGTGGAATAGAATATAATGATGGGGGTAGTGTGGAGAAGACAAAAAAAGGATCATGTATATCTAGGCATGATCATGTATATAGGCATCACGTCCGCGACAAGTGGACCGAAATGATTCTGCATCTACTACTATTACTCCACACATCGACCGCTATCCAACATGCATCTAGAGTATTAAGTTCATAAGAATAGAGTAACGCATTAGGCGAGATGACATGATGTAGAGGGATAAACTCAAGCAATATGATATAAACCCCATATTTTTATCCTCGATGGCAACAATACAATACGTGCCTAGCTGCCCATGCTGTCACTGGGAAAGGACACCGCAAGATTGAACCCAAAGCTAAGCACTTCTCCCATTGTAAGAAAGATCAATCTAGTAGGTCAAACTGTCGGGGGAAATCGACACCTATTGAATCACTGGGATCCCTTCTACGGTTGGCGGGCGCAGGGTTGTGCAAAGAGCGGGTCTGACAGGAAGCACACGGATCGTTTACCCAGGTTCGGGCTGCGAAGATGCGTAATACCCTAGTCCTGCTTTTGTGGATGTATTCAAGTGTTCTTGTGTTCTTGAGCTAGCTACAGGGTGCAACTTGCCCAAAAGATCCAAATCCTTCTCCTGGTCGCCTCGGGCCTCCTTTTATAGGCAAAAGGGGCTACCACAGTGGCACACAGGAGGTGGAAAGGTGTACAGTGGATGAGTCTATCCTCAGGCACCGTCGGACAAACGCATTTAATGCGCTGCCGATGTGTCCCTCTCGCTTTATCGGGGATGGCAAGGAAGCACGTCCCAACTATCGTCGCCTCGCCTGGCTTCGACACGCGTTCGAGCTGACGAGACGTCGTGGCACCACGTTGGCTGGCTGCTGGGCTGGTGTGGTGGTGGAGCCTTCACGAAGACCTCCATGCCTCCACGCAGGTGCTTGCTGCGTCGGTCGTGGAGGCCGCTCGTCGCCACGCAGGTGCCTGCTCAGCTAGTTGAGCTGGCAGCTGCATCGGGACGGTGGTGGAGCCTTGGCAGATGCGGGCCTGGCCGCAGCCCCATAAGTGTCTTTGGCAAGGGCCTTGCCAAGGCCCCGGCAAGGGTCTTTCCGCGGCACCGTGGTCGTCCCCGGCAAGGGTCTTGCCAGAGGTCTCGTGGATCTCCTCGGCAAGGATCTCGCCGAGGGTCGTCATTTTCTGGTCCTCATCTGATCTTGTGTGTTCATGATCTTGATGAAGATCTGCATGCCACCGCAGAGGTGCCTCCCGAGCCTTGGTTCCAATGTAGTTGGTTGGTGGTGTTGGAACCCGCGGGCTCAAGGGTGGCTTGCTCTGCTGGCATCGGGCAAGTTGCCCCGGCAAGGCTCTTGTCGGGGCTGCCCCGGCAAGGGTCTTGCCGGGGGAGTCCACCTCGCCCTCGTGCTCTTTGGTGTTTCTTGGTCTTGGCATTGCCTTTGGTCGCCTTGTGCTTCGGCTTCCTTCCTCTGCCCTGCTTTGCGGGCCGGCTCCGACTGCCCGTGCACAAGTAAAGGGGTAAAAAAGGAGTGCCCCTACTTTTGTACACCGATAGAAGCCCCCGGGCCTGGGCCACACATAAGTGTGACACGTTGTTGGGCCAGGCCCAAAATGGTGCGCGGGCAGGCAGGGCAGGATTTTACCGTGGTAACTTCTCGCTCGCTTGCGCTTCCCCACGACCCGCATTGAACGAGCGACGTGGAGGGTCGTGCGTGACGTGGGGGTCATGCGTGGGGTGGTTTCCGCATGCATGCGTCACATCATGGTAAAGAGGTGGCTCACGCCTTCCCCATAAAAAAAGAGGGAGGCGCAGAGGCGCAGCTCATTTATGGATGGACTCAGGTCGTGGTCTTCAATGCGCCCGCGCCCCACGATCACGGGGTGGGGAACGGTCGCCTCACCCGTCCCCTCAATCCCGCTCGCTCGCCACGTGTCCCCCATGCAGGTGGCAGTTGGCGGAGCCGGGAAACCGGGTCATCGCTGATTGGGGCAGCGGGTCAGTCCCGATTCCCTGCGCCCCCTATGGTTGGATTCGTTGAGTGGGGCGGCCGAGCCCCGACCCCGCTCCTTTATAAGAAGGGGGAGGGGGATTGTCGGTGTCAAAACCGGCGGATCTCGGGTAGGGGGTCCCGAACTGTGCGTCTAAGGTGGATGGTAACAGGAGGAGGGGGACACGATGTTTACCCAGGTTCGGGCCCTCTCGATGGAGGTAATACCCTACTTCCTGCTTGATTGATCTTGATGATATGAGTATTACAAGAGTTGATCTACCACGAGATCGTAGAGGCTAAACCCTAGAAGCTAGCCTATGGTATGACTGTTGTTGTCCTACGGACTAAACCCTCCGGCTTATATAGACACCGGAGGGGGCTAGGGTTACACAGAGTCGGTTACAAGGGAGGAGATTTACATATCCGTATTGCCAAGCTTGCCTTCCACGCCAAGGAGAGTCCCATCTGGACATGGGACGAAGTCTTCAATCTTGTATCTTCATAGTCCAACAGTCCGGCCAGAGCATATAGTCCGGCTGTCCGAGGACCCCCTAATCCAGGACTCCCTCAGTAGCCCCTGAACCAGGCTTCAATGACGATGAGTCCGGCGCGCAGATTGTCTTCGGCATTGCAAGGCGGGTTCTTCCTCCGAAAATTCCATAGAAGATTTTGAACACAAGGATAGTGTCCGGCTCTGCAAAACAAATTCCACATACCACCATAGAGAGAATAATATTTCCGCAAATCTGATCTGCTGACAACTTCTGTAGCATGACATCACACCACGGCCCGGTCATTATTCGAACCATTTTTTTCCACCAGCTACTGCACATATTGCGAGGCGGTTTCCTTGGCACGTCTTGTCGAAGCAGAGATCGTGTCCCCCTTATTACTGGATTCTCGTCCATACGGGTGTGGGTAACCCAACCGCGCCATTAATCACGGCGCTTGGGGAATAAGCGAGCTTACCAGGCAGGTGGAGAGGTGCATAGTTCCTTCCGCCCTTATAAAGGGAGAAGGATTCATCTTTTTCACCCACGCCCTCTTCCTCCTTGCCCATCCATTCTTCCACACTCGAGCTCCAGCACCCAAGTTTGTGTTTCCCCCTCAAACCACTCCAAGCATGTCCGGAGCGGGAGGCAAGTGGATGGTCTCCTCCGTTATGGAGGAGGACATCACAAAGCTACGGGGAGCTGGATATCTGGCTGCGGATATCGCACACCGGCTGCCAGATGCGGGGCAGATCATCCCTAATCTAGAGCCCCATGAGAGGGTAGTATTTCTTACCCACTTCATCCGTGGATTGGGATTTCCTCTCCACCCGTTTGTCTGTGGGCTCATGTTCTACTACGGGCTGGACTTTCACGATCTGGCCCCCAATTTCATCCTCAACATCTCGGCGTTCATCGTCGTGTGCGAGGCCTTCCTCCGCATCAAGCCCCACTTCGGCATGTGGCTGAAGACCTTCAACGTTAAGCCGAAGGTGTTGGTCGGCCAGCAAGCGGAGTGCGGAGGCGCCATGGTGGGCAAAATGCCCAACGTCACCTGGCTCGAAGGCTCCTATGTGGAAACCATAAAGGGGTGGCAATCGGGGTGGTTCTACATCACCGAGCCGCGCGACACCAACTGGGTGGCGGCCCCCGAATTCCAATCCAGAATTCCCATGCGGCTCACCTCCTGGAAGGAGAAGGGCCTATCCTGGGGTTCCTCGGTAGAGCTGACCGGACTCCAGACCTGCGTTAAAAACATGATGAGCAAGAAAATCAAGCTCGTCAACGTGGTCCAAGTCATGCTCTTCCGCCGGATCCTCCCATGTCAAAGACGGGCATTCAATTTGTGGGAGTTCGACCTGGCCGAGCACCAGACGCTACGAGAGCTCTTCGACACGACGCACAAGGACGTCTGGAAGGTGCTGTTCAAGGGCGCCGAGGTACCTCCTCCCCTTACCGAGGACCGCGGACTCTGCGGAAAGCGCCCTGCCAATCCGGTAAGTCTTTTATATCTCATAAGATGTTATTTTCCCCAGTATAACCACGCGCGGGATCTAAGCCTCCACGCCATTTAACAGGACTGGGTAGCGACAGCGGAGTAGATCGATTGTCCAGCCCCCCTGCCCGAAGATCCAGCAGATGCTCTCCTAACGGAGATGCTGGTTCCGGCGCCTTACGAGGTGCCGACGAAGAAGGCCAAGAAGAAGGCCGCGGGGACCCGGAAGGGTCTCCGGCGCAAGGTTATATCGGACTCATCATCCGAAAACACCGAGGCGCACTCCTCCCACGAAAACGAGGAGGAAGAAGAGGAAAGTTCTCCCCCCCCCCCAGCCGTGGGGGACAAGAAAAGGAAGGCCGCCCCATCCGGGGAGGCCGAAGGGTCCAAGAAGGGAAGGACCCTCCTCCCGGACTGCTCCACGACGGCCGCTTTCAGTGACGAGGAGTGGTTACCCAGGGACAAGCCCCTGGCCAAGTCGTGAGTATCTGGATACCGTAATAATTCTTGATATGTTTTATTGCACTGCTTCTCATCACGCCGAACATGATTATGCAGTCCGTCCCGAGCCCATATCGACGTATCTTCGTCGGATGGTTCTTTGGACCCGTCGGATATGAACAGCGATTCACTCCCGACCGCCTCCTCGCCCCGCCCTACGGATGATGCCGAGGTGTTGTCTCGAGGGGCACTGAACCAAGGGGGGATAGTTCCGGAGGCGCCCCCAGGCGACATTCCAGGTGCTGGGCGCCTGAAGGGCAAGACTCCCCTGGGCCCTGACGGCGGGGGCAGCAAGTCTAGCCCCAAGCCGAATACGGCGCCGGAACCTCCAGTGGTTCCGGATTCTGTCAGGCAACCCCTCGCTAAGGGGGGCAAGCCGTCTGTGCCAATGGCCTCTGTTCATCTAGAGGCATCGGACAACCTGCTGGAAGTGCTTCGCGGCACTTCCATTGACGAAGAGCACCGCACTATTATGAGTGCGGTGGTCAAAAAGGTTCAGTCCGCCAAGAGCGGACTGGCTGAAGCCTACGCCAGCCTCCTAACAGGCTTTGAGGTAAGTAACCAGATTATAAGAGAATGTTACCGCATAGACAGTAGCCCCTGATGCTCTGTTTGGTGTTCGCAAAGAAAGGCCGAATAGAGGATCAAATAATAACCGCAGGAGTCTAATCGGAATATGTCTATGTGCATATGTAGGCTTCACTGCTGGTCGCTGCCGCACGTACTGCGGAGGTCGCCACACTAAAGCAGGACCTTGAGCGGTCCAAGGAAGAGCTCGGCCTTACCAAGAGGCAGCTCGAAGAGAACAAAGGTAAGTTATACCCCGTCTGTATATTGATAAATAGAAATATGGTTTTGGAATGATAGGATCGTCATGAATTTTGCTAGGGGCCACGACCGAAGTGGCGGCCCTGAAGAAGGCGCTATCTGAGGCAGAGACAAAGCGGCCAAGGAGCGCCTCGAGCAAGAAACAAGAGGCCCGAGTAGGCGAGGTGCAGCAAGAGCTCCAGGCTCTTGTCAAGAAACACGAGTCCTTGGAGCATGACTCGAAGACGCAAGGGTCCAATCTTGCAAAGGCCCTTGAAAACGCGCAACATGCCAAGGCCGAAGCCCAAAAGGCCCTCCAGGAAATTGAGGCGGTTAAGAAGATAGCGGCGGGTAAGGCATTCTTTATGCAAAGCAAGCATGTGAAGGAAACTTTCTTTTTACTTACCCCGCAGTGTGTCGGATGCCGCAGAGTTCTATCGGGCTGAGGAGGGGAGCTCGACGGAGAAGTTGTTCTGGTCTCAGTATACTGGGACCGAACACCCAATGCCCTTGAGCGACCAGCTGAAGCAATTGGTCGAGCTTCACAAGGCGGCCGAATAGGCCATGAAGGGTCTTATAGTACGGATGTGGCCTGGCGAGCCCCTACCTGGTAACTACTTCGGTCTGGTGAGGCGGCTTGTGAATGCCTGCCCACGGCTTTAAGTTATAAAGCGGTCCGTCTGCATCGAGAGTGCGCGCAAGGCTTTTGCCCGGGCGAAGGTGCACAGGGCGAGGCTAGACGCCATAAAGCTGGTGAAGGAGGGGCCACCGGAAGGCAAGGAGCATCGCCACCCCGAAAAGTATTATGACAGTGTCCTGAAGCGTGCTCGCCTTGTGGCGGAGGAATGTGCTAAGGATGTAATATTCGAATGAATGTACTCACGTGATCCTGTAATATGAAACTAGTTCATTTGCGCTATGCAACGCGTGTTAATTTAAAATATTACCTTCTGTGCGGCCGTTTATAAAATCTGAGAGTTGGCCAGTCGTCGGCTTCTGCCCCCATGTAACTAGTACTGAGGTGTTCGGGATAAACCTGAGCACTCTTTATCCCAATTTAGGGTCCTTCGACGGAGGTGTTCAACACAGCGAACCAGGCAATCAAACTATAAAGCTTTATCACTCTCACTTAGCCATAGAAGTCTACACTTTTAAATTTTGGCAAAGCCCCTAGTATTCGGAAGGCCGAATTTGGGGCGCTATATACGCATAACTCGGGCAAGGCCGACTCCTCGCCTGAAGCGGAAAAAGTCTTTAAGGACTTGAGACCTCTCGAACAGCGACCAGCTCTCGCCTCATCATGACAGTCAGTTTTCGGCTTTCTCTACTGAGGTGCTCGTCCGGAAGAACCGGGACAAAATCACAGTAGTTCTCCCAGTGCTACCTTAGCCGATATTGCGGAATGTAAGGTACCAAAACATGGGAGCCGGGCAAACCTAACTATTGACCCAAGACATGATTCGGAGCTGATGCATATAATGCTATAAGTTCGGGGTGCCGCACTGTCGAAAGTGTTCGGACTTCTGATGCCGTGTTATGGGGTATGCTGAAGCCCCTGGCGCACTGGTCGTACCAGAATGTACGGGTGTAATTTTGTCGTAAATAGGCAGACAAGGAAAAAGAAAAGAAAGAAAGGGAAATGCAATAATGGGCTAACGCTATGCATTGTTATTAAATAATACGTCAAAGCGTACAGATACAAGTAGTGCAATAAGCAAAAGATAGGACCATTTGACATGTCCTATCCAAGGGCAAGTTGCGTACGGGTATGTAAAACAGGTATTTTGATCGTTATCAGAGACCACCTGGGGATTCCCTTGTACGTCAGACCGTCTTGCTTCCTTGGTAATTCCTTACCGCGATGAGTCCAACGATTAGACTGCCTGAAAGGGCTTCCAGAGAGTAAAGTCCTGAAATAGAGAAAATGATGAAGGTATACAGCCCCTGGGGTGGTTGAGCCGCATTGTGGGACGTGCCGTAGTGGTGCCTCCGCTCATGCCCATGGTATCTTGAGTGCGTAGTTATGTACGCGTGGCACAGATTTCACCACTTGACTGGGACTAGGACGGAGGCCAAATTGCTAGTCGAGCTCAAAACGTGCCTGCCGATCCGCCTGTGGGGTACTCCAGACTTGCTTGAAGGTGTCCGGGGTCTTTTTTGCCGAATTGGTGGTTTGCCTAATAAGGCTGCTTTGCGCTTCTGCTGCGAGGGCCGCAGTGTGCTCCTCTGTGTGGAGTGAGCGCTCTGTGTTTCCATTAACTGTTATAACCCCGCGTGGTCCTGGCATTTTGAGTTTGAGGTATGCATAATGTGGTACCGCATTGAATCTGGCAAATGCGGTTTGTCCAAGCAGTGCGTGATAGCCGCTGCAAAAGGGGACGATATCGAAGATTAACTCCTCGCTTCGAAAATTGTTCGGAGACCCGAGAACCACTTCCAGTGTGATTGAGCCCGTGCAACGGGCCTCTACACATGGGATTACACCTTTAAAGGTGGTTTTGGTGGGTTTGATCCTCGAGGGGTCTATGCCCATTTTGCGCATTGTATCCTGATAGAGCAGGTTTAGGCTGCTGCCACCATCCATAAGGACTCGAGTGAGGTGAAATCCGTCAATGATGGGGTCGAGGACCAATGCGGCAGATCTGCCATGACGGATACTAGTGGGGTGGTCCCTGCGATCGAAGGTGATCGGACAAGAGGACCATGGGTTGAACTTTGGGGCGACTGGCTCCATCGCATAGACGTCCCTTAGTGCACGCTTCCGTTCCCTCTTGGGAATGTGGGTTGTGTATATCATGTTCACCGGTTTCACTTGTGGAGGAAACCTCTTCTGTCCTCCTGTGTTCGGTGGCCGAGGCTCCTCCTCGTTGTCGCTCTGCAGCCCCTTGTCCTTGTTTTTGGCATTCAACTTGCCGGCCTACTTGAACACCCAGCATTCTCTGTTGGTGTGATTGGCTGGCTTATCGGGGGTGCCGTGAATTTGACACGAGCGATTGAGTATGCGGTCCAAACTGGACGGGCCCGGATTGCTTCTTTTGAACGGCTTTTTCTGCTGACCGGATTTAGAGCCACTGAATCCGGCATTGACTGCCGTGTCTTCGGTGTTTATCGCCGTTGTTGCGGCGCTTGTGTCTATTGCGACGTGGTCTGCCATTAGTATCTTTGGCATCTGAAGTGCCAGGATTCCTTGATGTGTTGTTGCTGTGAGCCAGCCAGCTATCCTCTCCCGCGCAAAAGCGGGTCATGAGTGTCGTGAGGGCTGCCATGGACTTCGGCTTCTCTTGGCCGAGGTGTCGGGTGAGCCACTCGTCCCGGATGTTGTGTTTAAATGCCGCTAAGGCCTCGGCATCCGGACAGTCGACGATTTGGTTCTTTTTAGTTAGGAACCGAGTCCAGAATTTCCTGGCCGATTCCCCATGTTGTTGGGTTATGTGGCTCAAGTCATCAGCATCTGGTGGTCGCACATAAGTGCCCTGGAAGTTGTCCAGGAATGCATCTTCCAAATTCTCCCAACTGCCGATGGAGTTTGCTGGCAAGCTATTCAGCCAATGCCGAGCTGGTCCTTTGAGTTTTAGTGGGAGGTACTTGACGGCATGTAGATCGTCACCGCGGGCCATGTGGATGTGGAGGAGGAAATCCTCGATCCATACCGCGGGGTCTGTTGTGCTATTGTATGACTCAATGTTCACGGGTTTGAATCCTTCCGGGAATTCATGATCCATTACTTCATCTGTGAAGCATAGGGGGTGTGCAGCGCCTCTGTGCCGGGCTATGTCACGACGCAGCTCATACGAGTCTTGTCTGCTGTATTCGGCCCGGCCGGATTTGCTTTTAGTGTATCCGGCGTGACGATCGTCGTCGCGCATTGGGGCACGACCCCATGATCCGTGGATCGATCTTGTATGCCCTGCTTTGTTTTCCAATACGTCTTGCAGGTCCTGCATGTTGCCCCGGGCCTTAGTGTTTCTGTTTGTCTGGCGACGGGGTGCGGGCTGGACTTCGGGCTGATATGCCCCTCTGTCTCGGCCACGAGGTGGCCGATCAGCCGCATCATATGCTGGTAATGTAGGTTCTGATGCTTCCTCCTTGAGTTGGGGTAGCAACCTGCGCTTTGGGTAACTGTTTGTTGGGCGTTCAAGTTCGTATTCCTCGGCCGCAAGGACTTCAGTCCATCTATCCGCTAGCAGATCTTGATCATCTCGAAGCTGTTGTTGCTTTTTCTTCAGGCTGTTTGCTGTGGCTATGAGCCGGCGCTTGAAGCGCTCCTGTTCGACGGGATCCTCAGGCACGATAAATTCTTCGTCGCCGAGGCTCACCTCGTCTTCGGAGAGAGGCACGTAATTGTCATCCTCTGATTCTCCGTCTGCTGCCTATTCCGAAGGGCTAGCTTGTTCATCCTCCCGCTCTAGGTCTGGCTCGAGGGGATTGTCGTCGTCCTCGGCACTATCCGGAGCGCTATTGTCTCTTGTGCCGGTATCGCTACTTTTGCTATGGCGGGACTTAGAGCGGCGCCGCTGACGTCGGTGCTTGGATTGCTTCCTGGAGGGATTATCCTCCGCTGTCTTATCGCCATCGCCTTTTTGGGGGTGTCCACCATGTATATGTCATATGATGAGGTGGCAGTCCAGCGCCCTGTGGGTGGTGGTTCCTGCTTGTCTCCTGCATTGTCGTCCATACTGTCGATGTCTTCGGAGCCGAAGTAGAGCATGTCGGTTAAATCGTCGACAGTGGCTACTAAGTGGGTGGTGGGTGGGGAGCGAATTTCTTCGTCGTCCGCATCACATTCTAGCCGAACATAGTTCGGCCAAGGGTCTCCTAACAAGGAGAGAGACTCAACGAGTTTAGCACGTTGCCAAAGGGCGAGTGCTGAAAGATATCCGCGGAGGTAAACTCCATGATCGATGCCCAGTCGGATTCGATAGGCACGGACGCAGGCGGCTCGGAGCCCGTGGCCGGGGACGAATCCAAGTGTTCGGCAACGCGGGTCTCGTAGGAGGTGAAGTCAGTATTCGGCTCTATCGCTACTGAGTGTGCGGCCTCTGAGGCGGGGTCTATCCACCCATCCTCGTATGAGGTGATCTGCTCCGGTTTGAGGGCCAGAGTAGTCACAGATGTGATCTCCCGAGCACTGTCCGACGGCAGAGCTAAATCGTGCTCGTCATGACTGTGCGGCGCACCTGACATGGGCTCGAATCCGTCAAAGATCAAGTTTCCACGGATGTTGGCAGTATAGTTCAAGTTTCCAAACCTGACCAGATGGCCAGGGGTGTAGCTCTCGATCTGCTCCAGATGGCCAAGCGAGTTGGCCCGCAGTACGAAGCCGCCGAATACGAAGATCTGTCCGGGGAGGAAAACCTCACCCTGGATCGCATCGTTGTCGATGATCGAAGGAGCCATCAAGCCTTACGGTGACGGCACAGTGGAACTCTCAATGAAAGCACCACTGTCGGTGTCAAAACCGGCGGATCTCGGGTAGGGGTTCCCGAACTGTGCGTCTAAGGCGGATGGTAACAGGAGGCGGGGGACACAATGTTTAGCTAGGTTCGGGCCCTCTCGATGGAGGTAATACCCTACTTCCTGCTTGATTGATCTTGATGATATGAGTATTACAAGAGTTGATCTACCACGAGATTGTAGAGGCTAAACCCTAGAAGCTAGCCTATGGTATGATTGTTGTTGTCCTACGGACTTAACCCTCCGGTTTATATAGACACCGGAGGGGGCTAGGGTTACACAGAGTCGGTTACAAGGGAGGAGATTTACATATCCGTATTGCCAAGCTTGCCTTCCACGCCAAGGAGAGTCCCATCCGGACACGGGACGAAGTCTTCAATCTTGTATCTTCATAGTCCAATAGTCCGGCCAAAGCATATAGTCCAGCTGTCCGAGGACCCGCTAATCAAGGACTCCCTCAGGGATGTCATCCCACATTCTACCAGCATCCATCTCCTTCCACTTCCGCTCCTTTCTTCCATCTGCCATGGCGAGAGGGGGCGCAGGCCCTTCAATGGTGGCGGCGAGGGTCGCTGCTCGACAGCGCGTCCCTCCTTCCCAAGAGCCCGCGACGGCGGAGCCGGCCACGAGAGGAAGGGGGAGGGGGCGAGGCCGAGGTCGCCATGGCGCTCGGGGAAGAGGGGGACGGGGCGGCGCACCGGCCTTGCCCCCGCCAGGGATGGAGGGCTACGTCGGGGACCAGCCCCATGAGTTCTTCATCAGGCTGCGCCGACCACCGCGTCATCGTCTCCGTCTCCCTTCCCCATTTGCTCGGGAGATGGAGCTCGATCCGCCCCAGACCCTCAGGCTACACATGAGGGGCTGCGGGAACGGCGGTACGCGGGTCGACGTCGACTTCCCCGCTCCTCACGTCATGTACCTCCGTCGCGGATGGAAGACGTTTGCTCGCGTCCACAGCCTGACGGCGGGGCTCGTCCTCTAGTTCAAGGTAATGGAGGGTGGCCTGCTCTCCGTCAAGGTCTTTGGAGATCTTGGAACTCGCCTAAAGTGCTGCGTGGAGAGCTCCTCTGACGATGAAGATTCCTCCTCAAGTGGGAGTGACGAGGAGGACAGCGACGACGAGGGCGTCGAGCAGCGGGACACCGACCTCGACTCCAACTGACCGCGTCACCCCTCCCTCGTCCACACGCCCTGCCGAGGGCCTTCCTCGTCAAGCTCTCCATCGGCGTGTTCCCCGTCCCCTCCTTGGGCGGCTGGCGTAGGAGGGTTGGAGAAGGCGAAGAAGGCGGGTGGCAGCCGTCAAGTCGGAGTACGCGAGCACCGACGCCTTCGTCGTGTATTGTCGGCCCGCTGCCACATCTTCCAGCTCCCCTCCCGGCACCAGGATGTTCTCTTGGTGCCTTCTGCCCCTCGTACCTCGCCTAGGCGCTCTTTTTGCCCTCCTGCTATCTTGTTCCACCTTCTGGGGAGAGGGACAAGAAAGGGATTACGGGCACCTTATCTCTTTTTAGTTTGTAAGCCTGCGGGCACTTGTTAGATTTAAAATTTGTAATCTCCTTGCTCATGTTTTTCATCCTGTATGAACTGTACCTGTATGGGGCATTTTTGATGAAAAAGGGTGCTTGCTGGGTTCCTTGTGCGTGAGCGAGGCCCATGCCAAGGAGTGAATCCTTGTTATTTTTAAGATAAACATTGATGCCCGGCAGCAGGTCTTGTCGTCCCCTTTCTTCAGCCGACCATTCTCACGCTCTTGGCGAAGGCGGGGGCGAAGTAGAGTTAGGCCCCTCGTTTATTTCCTCACCATCGTGACTATGACCCGGTTCCGACCCAGGGACTTGGGTACAGGAAAGGGGGAGCACGGTGGTCCAGGGGCAAAACGAGGTTTCATACGTGCCAGCTTCATACGGAAATGCACAACAGAGAATGAAAGACTTATCTGAATCTGCAGCCCCCAGCAGCTTTGGCTTGCCGTGGTTGGATTCTTGTATCTGCAGCCCCCGGCAACCTTGGCTTGCCGAGGCCGGAGCGACGTCTCGTTTTCTTTCTTCCAAACAGCTCAGCAGAAACATCCATGTATCCTGCGAACCAAAGAGGATGGAAAGGAACAGAGAAACGCACACTCGACCTCTATGCTAGGGGTTAGTCGCCTCTAAGCACTATCAACTCTAACCGAGGGAGAGACTTATTGTGGCATGCATGCTAAAACTTAGGGCACCAGCGCTTCGTTTATTTATGCTCGGGGTCTGCGCTTGGCTTTGTACAAAGGCTTACATGCCTTGCCGGCACGGCTTGTACAAAAGGTGGTTTGCTGGGGGGCCCGGCAACCGCGCCTTATGGATAAACTTGCGAAGATGTTCAATGTTCCAGGAGTTGCTCACTGGAATAGCATCTTCGGTCTCCAGGCGGACTGCGTCGGGCCTGGTGACTCGTATTACCCGATAAGGGCCTTCCCACTTCGGCATCAACTTGTTGGAATTCTTGGCCGATTGAATGCGCCGAAGAACAAGGTCGCCTTCCTCAAAGCTTCGGGCATGAACCTTGCGGCTATGGTAGCGGCGCTAGGCTTGCTGGTAGCGCGCTGCTCTCATAGCCGCCCGAAGACGATCTTCCTCAAGGAGCGTTGCATCATCTTGCCGCAATTGGTCTTGCTCAAGCTCGTCATAAGCGAGCACTCGAGGTGACCTGTCGTGGAATTGTCACGGTAGATGTCCTAGTGAAAGGACTTAAGCGTGGAGCCATCGCAACTAGGAAGCTTAAAGGGGTTAAAACGGGACAAAGGACATGAGGGTTTGTACTGGTTCGGCCCCTTGCGGTGAAGGTAAAGGCCTAATCCAGTTTGAGGTGGTATTGCTTATGTTTCGATTACTAGGGTGCGAATCCGCTTGACCTAGCTTTCGATCTGATGTTACTTGCCCTGAACCGCCGCTAGGTCGTCCCTTTATATACAGAGGTCGGCGCCCAGTGGCTCACAGAATCCCGGCCGGCTCATAAACAGTGTCCGGCTCGGTCTCTAATTATCCCTGCCTTACAAGACAAGTTATGTACATATGGCGGTTTATCTCTACGGGCCTTAAATCGCCTTTGGGCTTTGGGCCCTTATCTGAACCGCCATCTTCTAGAGCTGTCCTGGGCTTCATGAATCGCCATGGGTATAACTCGGCCCCTCCTGGGCGGGTCATACCCAATAGTTATATCTCCAACACAGAGCAATGCACTACAAACCAAGCACACCTACAGCAAGATGGCATGTTTATGAAGCTATCCATGGCAAGAACAATTGCATAGCATGTATGGATAAACTACAATAAGCTTGGCAAAATTGCATATCATGTTAAGAATCTGCCAGAAATATTTTATAGCCAAAGTAGAGCAAGATTGAGTCATGCTATGGCACTCCATAATTTCACAAGGGCAGGAATGGATCCACTACAACTATAGCTACAAAACATCCTTACTTAACATCTCCAAAATATGCATGGATCTCTCTGTAGCATCAAGTTTACATGGCAACAAAATAACAGCAGACAAGGACAGAGATCACTAAGTCCCTGAAATCAGAAACATTACGGGGCCTAGTTTGCATGCTTGTGCTAGTCACCACAGAGATCACAAAAATACATGGCATACACCCTTGGAAATATGGCATGGCATACTTCAAAACACATGTAGAGCTCATGCCCATAAGATGCACAGAATAAATGATACAAAAATGACAAATCTCCAAGTTCTGTTAAGAACCAGCAGATAACAGCAACTAGCCCTCTTCCAACAGAGATTTGGGCATCAAGATGACCTCTAATGAACATGGTGCAATTGAACAAAATGAAGAGCATCACGAGACGAACAATTTGACAGATTACACGCATGAATCGGAGCTACATGCAAGGAGTTATGGAGCTGTGAACAGAGGCATATGCTGTGAAAAATATCCCAGACTTAGAAAAAAACGGGGATACGGGAGTCAACGCTCGCGGGTTTGGATCCAGATCGGATCGAAGCTCACCGGAGCGGTCGCCGGGGCAGGGGGCGAGGCGACCAGCGGGGCGGCGCTGGAGGGCGCTGGGCACGGCGGTGGACGGCGTCGAGCGGAGGGAGCTCCGGCGGCGAGAGGCACCGGCGGGCACGGGCGCCGGCGGGCGCGGCGGGGCCGGCGACGGCGAGCCGCGGCGCGGCCGGCTGGCGGGCAGCGGCGCGCTGGGCGCGGAGGCGGGCGGAGGCGCGGGCCCGCGGGGGCCGGCTGTGGGCTCCCCGGGCCGCGGCGGTGGAGTGACGTGGCGGCACGGGATTGGCCGCGGGGGCGGCGGCGATTTCGTCCGGCCGGAGCGGACGCGTCCGGCGCGGCGCGGAGGGATTTTAGGGTTTCCGGAGACTGCGAATGTATTTCGGGATGCCCACATATTTATAGGTAGAGGGAGCTAGGAGAGTCCAAATGAGGTGCGGTTTTCGCCCACACGATCGTGATCGAACGACCTAGAGCATGGAAGAGAGTTTGGTGGGTTTTGGGCTGGTTTTTGAGGGGGGTTTTGCTGGACACTCAAATGGACATTGCGGATGCCCGGTTAACCGTTGGAGTACCAAACGACCTCCAAATGGAACGAAACTTGACCGGTGGTCTCCGGGTGGTATATTAAGGCCACTTGACAAGCCTCGGTCCATTCCAAGAAAGTTTGACACCCGCACACGAAAGAAAACAAGAGGGGTGCACCGGAGGAGATAGGAGCGCCGGATTGGAAAACGGACAACAAGGAAAATGCTCGGATGCATGCGACGAACACGTATGCAAATGCAATGCACATGATGACATGATATGAAATGCATGACATGACAAAATACAAAACGAAAAACAAAACCCGACCACGGAGGAAATAACATAGCACATAGCCGAAAATGGCAAGAGTCGGAGTTACAAATATGGCAAGTTACATGCGGGGTGTTACATTACCATCCCGAGAATCGAGGCGTTCTGGTAGCTGGATAATCATTTTTTTGGCCTCCTCGTTTTTCGCGCCCACTTTCCTTATAAATAGGCACGATCGGTCTTTCCTCATTCTTCCCCTTTCCAGCGTCTTCTTCCTCTAGCACTCTTCTGCCGCTCGAGCTCCGCCGCCGCCGCCAAGCAGCTCATCTTCCTCAACCTCGGCCGCTGCATCAACCTGAATCGATCCAGAGAACAGCGACGACCCTCCGCAGTAGATCTGCAGCTGTAAGTTTCTGCTTTCCCAAACCTCAGATCCGCATTAGGGTTTGCGAGTTTCTTCGTGTTCTTCGCAGTTCACCATAGTTCATCTTCTCAGCTCCTCTGCCGGCCTCTTTGATCTGAGAACGGTGTTAAACCAATGCGGTAGCTGTTTTATTTTTATTTTTGATAGCAATAGATCTCCTTTCGTAGAAACCAGATCTTGTGAAAGCCCATGAACTCATCTGTACTGGTTTTAGGTCTATATTTATTTTTCTTTTCCTGACCAGTCGTTGATCCAAAATAATAGCTGCATCCTGTGAAATCTGTTTATGCAACACTTAGACAAAAAACCTACATTTGTTAAATCCATCTAGCCATGGCGGCTCAAATTGCCGACTTAATCTGAAATGCTCAACAGACATCATCCAACTTATCATGGCGGCTTAAAGAACTTGCACTGCTCCTGGCGGTTTACGTAACCTGACATAATTTAGCCATATACCATTAGGCCCCTTTGTAAGCCGCCATCTTGAATATGCACTGTAATGTTTTTCTTCTCCGGCTTAAATTTGAACCGGCAATTTTACTCTTTTCTAGGCTTATGTCTTCATAATGCCGCCCAAACACACCCACTACATGCAATTGGGTCAAGTCCATCGTCACAGATAGCACACTTGATGATTTGTAAATACTGGCTATCTGCCAAAGAAGGAAATCATGTCCTACCGTGCCCCTGATCCAACCGAGGAAAAGCCTCAACCCAAAGAGGGGGAAGTCATCGACTTTACTGACCACATGAACCGGGGCTTTTCCCCACCCGGCTCCAAGTTTTTTAGAGACGTCTTGCACTTCTTTGACCTCCGTCCTCAAGACATCGGACCCAACTCCGTGTCTAATATTTGTGACTTTCAAGTGTTCTGTGAGGTGTATCTTGGAGAAGAACCCAGCTTGCTACTCTTCAGAGAGTTATTTTATTTAAACCGCCAGAATGAACGTGCCAACGAGCCTAGCTTGGAACTTGGTGGGGTCTCAATCCAACGAAGGAGAGACGCCATTTTCCCTTATGCAAGTCCACTGAGTCACCCCAAAGACTGGAACCAGACATTGTTCTATTGCCAAGACACTTCTCCGGCTGGCGAGAACCCTCTGCCAGGCTTTCGCGCCCTGCGCCTCGAGTCTACTCATCCTTTACCAGACAAGTTATCCGCTACTGAACGTCAGAAGCTCGCCCCTACCATGGTTAAAGTGAAGGCACTTTCGGGGAATGGTTTAAGTGGTATCGACTTGGTACGGGTTTGGCTTGCTTGGCGGATCATCCCATTGATAACATGACAAAGTCGCTTTTGAACGAAATCTTAACAGACTCTGGCCAGGTGGGCTTAAGCCCTTTCTGCAAAGCTAATCCGACTCCAACGGTAAGCCACTAAATTGAGCATTTTTACCTTCATCTGCGATGTTTTTGTCTTTACTCGGTCTTTTGCTGATTCTCACAGGCTAATGATAAATTTTGGAAAGCCAAATATGATCACGAAGCTGCAAAGAAAGCCAGGAAGGCCAAGAGAGCCGCCAGGAAAGCCGCCGCCAGGAAGAAAGGGAATAAGACCAGCGCTTCAGACATGTTTCGACTAGAAGACACCTCTGAGTCGGAGGTAGCCCTTGACTCTCTAGGCTCCTTTTTTAACCACCTTATTGACACTGATTATCATCAAGAGGACATAGGAACGAGCCACGGAGTAGATGAAGAGGTAACTATTATTTCCTCCGACTCCGAGCCTTTGCCAAGACAGAAAATCCGAAGAGTAACGCGGAAAGTAAGATTTTCACATCCTTTAGCTTATCAAGATCCTCAATTTCTTTTGAAGCGACAGATTCATGAGAGCCGGAGGCAGACCCAGACTATGAAAGACGCAAAACTCTCCTCCGGCTTACCGAATACACCAAGAAAGCGTTGGAACGAGGTCGCCTCCAACTTAACTCCTTTTTATCCTTTGGCGGGTCTCACTCGTTAACCACTCAACTCTTCTGACTCAAATTATCAGGATACTTTGCCTTCCTCCGTGACTCACTCCAGTCCAATATGCCGGCTTTTAAGACCGCTCCAGGGTAATGATAATTTACTTACCCTATATTCCTTTCAAGTTTTATATTTTGTACTGACATTTTGATCTTTATGCAGCGGAAAAGCAAAACCCAGCAAGAAGGCAAACAAAAGCAAGCCGGCCGAAGAGCCGGAACTCCAGACGGCCGCTCCTGAGGTCTCTGTTCCCGAGCCGCTGATTGAACCGGGACATGACACGCCTACATCAACTACTGACCCGCCTGCTGATCAAACCGCTGATGGCTCTAAAAACCTTGAAGCCTCTAGCCCGACCAAGACAGGCGACCCACAAAATGCTGATGTTGTAATCACCAAGACTGGCTACACTGAGCCGGGAAGACCTGCTGTGCTAGCCAAGTGTTCTGCCAAAGAAGACCACCTGGAACGTCGTAAGGTCAAGTTTGACATTGCTGATTATGCTCACATGAGCATCGGGGAAGTTTTTTCTGGATATCTTAGCCAAGTGCACAGCAGCCGTGACCTCGAAGTTGATAGGGTGAAGCAAATGCACCAGAAATTTGAGGTATAAGATCCTTCTCTTTACTAAATTATTCTCACTACACCAGCCCCCAAGTCTATTGCTTATGATGAATATGCTGTAGACTTAGAATAGATGTATAAGCATTAGTGATATCCTTTGGTCAAACCTGAAAAATGAAATTCGGCTTAATCCGTAGCCCCAAGGGCCAGTTTAATCAATATGAATGAGCCGGTCCTTCGCAGGCTTGTACAGAATAATCCTTGTGTAAAATTAACAGCAATATGCATTAGCCCCCAAGTGCCAAGTACTCTTGCTTGCAAAGTGCTTGGGACTTACTCTTATGAACCGCCACTTAGAAAAAACCTTCGTTAGACATTAGCCCCCAAGTGCCAAGTGTTGTTGCTTGCAACAAGGCTTGGGACTTAAGATTGCATGCTAATATTCATAATTTTTGAACCGGTATTTATACAGGCCACGACTACTCAACTGCAATCAGAACTGTCTAAATTGAAGAACCGCCTGGAGGCTCAGGAGATTTAAACTCAAAAGGCCAACTCCAAATTTGAATTCAGCGTGACTAAACAGGAGAAACTGAAATCTGAGTTTGAGGTTGAGAAAAAGGCCTGGGCTGAAGAAAAAATTGCCTTAACCCAACGAGCTGAAACAGCAGAAAAAGCTCTTGAAGAGGTGACCACTGAATTATCTGGCTTAAAATGCCATGTATCTCAGATGGTCTCAGCAATCTTTGGTAAGTCGCCCTACGAGCGTCAAATATTGAATCTTTCGAAGGATCATCTGAATTGTAACAAATTTACCTGATATTGTTGTGTAGGCCCCAGGAGCTCCAACCTTAAGCAAGACATGCTGGTGAAGCTAAAAGCGGTTTACATGCTTGTGGAACAACTTTACACTGGATCTCAACGCGCCATGGCTACGGTTGCCCTGTCAAATGAAGTCCCCACACTCTTGGCGGATGTGCTAAAGCGGCTTTCTGTGCTACCTCAACGGTTCAATGAACTAAGGCGATCAGCTGCAAGAGCCGGGGCAATAACTGCTCTAAGCCGGGCAAAAGCGTGGCTACCGGAGTTAGACCCGGCCGACATCGCCATTGGATATCCAAGCTTTAAAGAAGATGGCACATCATTTGAACAGGAGGACTTTACTGCTTGTGTGAAGTAAATATGTCCTGTGGCCACCCTGATTGCTGATGATGCAGACCTCACCAAGTACCAGCCGGGTTATGACGCGGAGAATCGGAGGATTTCGACGCCGCATTATAAAGTGACCAGCCTGATCCCTCCAATCCGTAAGCATACCTTCGCCCCTGAAGTTGACCCGACCGGACTAATTGATGATGAAGCTGAATTTGAAGCTTTGAATGGCATTGACTGGTTATCATCAGCCTTCCAGGACAGGGAACAGGACGGAGGAGCGAAAAGGGTTGATCCGGAAGCTTCAGGCCAACAAGAAAAGTGACCCGCCGGGCTGCTCATACCTGTACCTTGCTGGAAAAACAATTTAATCATTTGGACTCGGCAAGTTATGTAATAGGGTAGAAATAACTTTGCTTTGTCGTGCCCTCGTGCGTGTTTTTATGCTCAACACTGTTAAGCCGCCGCCTTATATTCTTCCTGGTTAAACTTATCATCTGCTTGTGTTATGCACAATAAAGTCTTTAAACTATACTGTACATAGAGAATAGATCACAAGCACCCTTGGCGGCTTAACACAGGGCGGGTCATAATATCTTATGTACAATCATTAATAATGAAAGAAGAAACACAGATAAACCTGTTATGAATCACAGCTTTTGAAATACAACTATCATATCATACCTGTGATTTTGAATTTGTACTGCCGGTTCATGTAACCTGAACAGTAAGAGTGATAACCCAATCCTTTAGAAGTCAGTACTTCCACACATATGATGATTGTCATCCGCTGGCGACTTATCTTCCAAAACCAAGCCGGGTTAAATTTAAACCATACTTATACTTAGATCTGGACAAAAAGTCTCAAGCGAAGAATAAAGATTGTTTCCAAAAAACTTAAGCAAAATAAAAAGACATATTTGAGGCTTCTGATTTGAATGCGATCAGTAAACCGGACCAAAGGGGTTAAGCTAGGATTCGAATACGATCATGTATCCCCCAGTGGCTTTGGCGTTGCACCGATCAAGAGGGTACCGACAGATGTGTTCTCTTTGGTTCGAATACGACCTATGTTTGAACATCAAGCTCCCAAATGACCTTGAGAGGTTTTTAACGACCCTGATTCGAATACGATCCAAGTCGGACCCAAAAGGGGTTAAGCTATGATTCGAATACGATCAAGAAGCCCCCTAGTGAGTTTGGCATTGTGCCGATCAAGAGGGTACCGACAGCTATGTTCTCTTTGGTTCGAATACGACCTATGTTTGAACAGGAAGCCCCCTAATGACCATGAGGTTTGACGGCTAGATTCGAATACGATCGTAAGCCGGACCAAAGGGAAAGCCGGATTAGAATACGATCAGCCCCCTTTTGGTCATTTTAAAATTTTATAATGAAGACATATGAACTTTGAGGATGAAAAGGACGGAGGTCCTGCTTTATTACTTATCATAATATATACATCATCAAAATATGTACATCATGAGAGCCAGCGGCTCAAGTATAGTAAGGCCGAAGATGAGCGCTATTCCACGGTCGGCGGGTCTCCTCCTCCGATTTACGTGAGTCTTTGTGCTCTCAAACATCAATGAGGTAGTATGACCCTTTGTTCAAGTTCTTGCTGACCACAAAAGGCCCTTCCCAAGGTGGGGATAATTTGTGTGCCTCAGTTTGATCCTGGATGAGTCAGAGCACCAAGTCGCCTTCTTGAAAGTTCTGGACTTAACCCAGCGGCTGTGATAACGGCGCAAGTCCTGTTGGTAAATCGCCGAGCGGGCTGCTGCCAAGTCACACTCTTCATCTAATAGGTCAAGTGCATCCTGGTGGGCTTGTTCATTATTAGCTTCAACGTAAGCCGCCACGCGGGGCGAGTCATGACGGATGTCACTTGGTAGAACCGCCTCTGCTCCGTAAACCATGAAAAAGGGCGTATAACCCGTAGATCTGTTAGGGGTAGTATTGATGCTCCATATCACAGAGGGTAGCTCCTCCACCCAATAGCCTGGCGTCCGTTGTGAAGAAACCAGAAGCCGGGGCTTGATGCCTTTCAAGATTTCCTGATTAGCTCTTTCCGCTTGACCATTGGATTGAGGATGAGCTACTGATGAAACATCAAGTTGGATATGCTCACGTTGACGGAACTCTTCCATAGCGCCTTTGGATAGATTAGTACCATTGTCAGTTATGATGCTGTGTGGAAAGCCAAAACGAAAGATCACCTTTTTCATGAATCGAACCGCCGTGGCTGCGTCACACTTACTGACTGGCTCTGCCTCAACCCACTTTGTGAATTTATCAACCGCCACCAAAAGGTGTGTCTTTTTTATCTTTGGACCTTTTGAAAGGCCCAACCATGTCAAGCCCCCAGACTGCAAATGACCAAGTAATTGGAATCATCCTCAATTCTTGAGCCGGCACATGAGCCCGTCGTGAGAACTTCTGGCAACCATCACATTTACTCACTAGATCCTCCGCATCAGCGTGAGCCGTCAGCCAATAAAAATCATGACGGAAAGCCTTGGCCACATGAGACTTTGAACCGGCATGATGACCACAATCTCCTTCATGGATCTCACGAAGAATTTCTTGACCTTCCTCAGGAGAGACACATCGTTGAAACGCCCAAGTGACACTGCGATGATGAAATTCACCATTAGCAATTGTCATTGACTTAGATCGCCAGGTTATCTGTCTAGCCAAGGTTTCATCCTCAGGCAACTCGCCCCGGGTCATATAAGCCAAATATGGCACTGTCCAATCTGGGATGACGTGAAGAGCCGCCACCAATTGAGCCTCCGGGTCTGGAACAACCAAGTCTTCTTCTGTGGGTAACTTGACAGAAGGGTTATGCTGAGACGCCAGCCGGCTTAAAGCATCAGCCGCCTCATTCTTTCTGTGATCAATGTGCTCCACTTGGTAGCCCTTGAAATGTCCAGCAATGGCATCAACTTCACGGCGATAAGCCGCCATGAGAGGATCCTTGGAATCCCACTTGCCTGATACTTGTTGAGCCACCAAATCTAAGTTGCCAAAGCACCTTACCCGGCTTAAGCTCATCTCCTTAGCCATCCGAAGACCATGGAGCAAGGCCTCATACTCAGTTGCATTGTTAGTACAGGGAAACATCAACCGTAGCACATAACAAAATTTGTCCCCTCGAGGGGAAGCTAAAACAGCTCCAGCCCCCGAGCCCTCCAATTGCCTGGAACCATCAAAATGAATAGTCCAATATGTGTTGTCCGGCTTCTCTTCGGGCATCTGCAGCTCTGTCCAATCGTTGATGAAGTCTACCAATGCTTGAGACTTGATAGTGGTGTGTGGCACATACTTCAAACCATGAGGCCCAAGTTCAATGGCCCACTTGGCGACTCATCCTGTGGCTTCTCTATTTTGAATGATATCTCCGAAAGGGGCAGAACTAACAAAGTGATGGGATGACCCTGGAAGTACTGCTTAAGTTTCCGGCTTGCCATGAACACCCCATAAACGAACTTTTACCAGTGTGGATATCTTTGCTTGGACTCAATAAGCACCTCACTGACATAGTAAACCGGACGTTGAACTGGATATTCCTTGCCCGCCTCTTTGCGCTCTACGACGATGGCCACACTGATGGCACGTGTGTTAGCAGCCACATATAACCTTATCAATAGGAGCAGCAAGGACCGGCGGCTCAGCGAGCTGTCTCTTCAAATCTTCAAAGGCAGCGTTAGCAGCATCACTCCAGACAAAGTCATCTGTCCTTTTCATCATCTGATACAGCGGTATGGCCTTCTCACCCAACCGGCTTATGAGCCGGCTTAAAGCAGCAATACGACCCGCCAAGCGCTGAACATCATTGATACACACCGGCTTAGCTAAAGAAGTGATTGCCTTGATCTTCTCCGGGTTAGCCTCGATGCCTCTATTAGAAACCAGAAAACCCAAAAGCTTGCCCGCTGGCACTCCGAAAACACACTTGGCCGGGTTAAGCATCATCTTGTAGACCCGGAGGTTATCAAAGGTTTCCTTCATATCATCTACCAAGGTCTCCTTCTCTCTGGACTTCACCACAATGTCCTCCACATAAGCAAGAACATTGCGCCCAATCTGACTGTGTATACAATTCTGCACACATCGCTGATAAGTCGCCTGGATACATAGGAGAAGGCTCCAAACGGAGTAATAAAAGTTGTCTTCTCCTGGTCCTTAACTGCCATTTTGATCTGATGATAACCGGAATAAGCATCCAAAAAGCTCAGACGCTCACAACCCGCCGTAGCATCAATGATTTGATCAATACGAAGGAGAGCGAAAGGATCAGCTGGACAAGCCTTGTTTAAGTCTGTGTAGTCCACACACATACGCCAGGTGCCGTTCTTTTTAAGCACGAGCACCGGGTTAGCCAACCACTCTGGATGAAAAACTTCAATAATGAACCCGGCCGCCAAGAGCCGGGCCACTTCCTCGCCAATGGCCTTACGCCTCTCCTCACTAAATCACCGAAGAAACTGCCTGACCGGCTTAAACTTTGGATCAATATTGAGAGTGTGCTCAGCAAGTTCTCTCGGTACACCCGGCATGTCAGAAGGTTTCCATGCAAAGATGTCCCGGTTCTCACGGATGAACTCGATGAGCGCGCTTTCCTATTTAGGATCCAGATTAGCGCTGATACTGAACTGCTTAGATGAGTCGCCTGGGACAAAATCAATAAGCTTGGTTTCATCAGCCGATTTAAACTTTAGCACCGGCTCATGTTCTGTGGTTGGCTTCTTCAAAGACGTCATGTCCGTCGGGTCAACATTGTCCTTATAGAACTTCAACTCCTCTGTTGCACACACAGATTCAGCGTAAGCAGCATCGCCTTCCTCACATTCCAAGGCTATCTTCTGACTCCCATGCACTGTGATGGTGCCCTTAGAACCCGGCATCTTGAGCTGCAAATAAACATAACACGGCCGCGCCATGAACTTGGCATAAGCCGGCCGTCCAAACAGGGTGTGATACGGGATCTTGATTTTGACCACTTCAAAAGTTAACTTCTCAGCCCTAGAATCATGCTCAGCTCCAAAGGCTACTTCTAGCTCAATCTTACCCACTGGGTATGCCGATTTACCAGGCACCACTCCATGGAAAACGGTGTTGGACGTCTTAAGATTCTTATCAGTCAACCCCATACGACGGAAAGTCTCATAATAGAGGATGTTGATGCTGCTGCCTCCGTCCATGAGCACCTTAGTGAATTTATATCCACCGACCTGAGGCGCCACTACTAAAGCCAAGTGACCCGGATTGTCAACACGGGGAGGGTGATCCTCCCTACTCCATAGAATAGGCTGCTCAGACCATCTTAAATAACGAGGAACTGCCGGCTCAACAACGTTTATAGCCCTCTTATGAAGCTTCTGGTCTCGTTTGCACAAACTGGTGGTAAACACATGATACTGTCCACTATTCAACTGCTTTGGATTGCTCTGATATCCAGGCTGCTACTATTGCTGGCCTCCCTGACCGGATTGTTGATGATAGCCACCTTGGTTTCCTTGAGAGCCTTGAAAGTTGGAATTTGAACCGCCGCCCGGGCCATGAAAACCGCCACCACCTGAGCCGCTGCCCAGCCCATGGTTGCCGTTGAACATGTTGGAGTTCTTGAAAGCCTTCATGATCGTACAGTCCTTCCATAGGTGAGTGGCCGGATTTTCGCGAGTACCTTGCCTTGGACAGGGTTCATTCAGCAACTGCTCAAGAGCGGGACCTGACCCGCCGGACCGAGGTGGTGGCCTCCCCTTACGTTGTTGATTGTTACACTGTGCATTGGTGTTAGCCACAAATTCCGGGCTACCATCAGCCTTATGTTTATTGCCTCCCTGATTCGCCGGGTTATGCTAATGACCCTTGGTATTACCGTTCTTATTTCCCTTCCCTATCTTATCATCATCAGACTCGGGATCCTTGGTACTATCAGAGTCGGCGTACTTGACCAAAGCCACCATTAGCTGGCCAATGTCATTACAATCGCGTTTGAGCCGCCCCAGCTTCTGTTTCAGAGGCGTAAAATGGCAATTCTTCTCCAACATTAAGACTACAGAGCCGGCATCCATCTTATCAGATGAATGTATTATGGCCTTGACCCGACGCACCCAATGGGTCGTGGACTCAGCTTCCTCTTGCTTGCAATTAGTCAAATCCACGATTGACATGGGTTGCTTGCATGTGTCTTTGAAGTTTTGAATAAACCGGGTCTTTAAGTCGGCCCACGAACCAATGGAATTAGGCGGCAGCCCCTTCAACCAGGTGCGGGCCGTTCCATCCAACATCATGGGGAAGTACTTGGCCATTGCAGCGTCACTGACCTCTAGCAATTCCATGGCCATCTCATAGCTTTCAATCCATGCCCCGGGCTGTAAATCGGCCGTGTAATTAGGCACCTTTCGAGGGCCCTTGAAATCCTTGGGCAAACGCTCATTACGCAGAGCCGGCACCAAGCAAGGGACACCTCCAGTCCTCGTGGCCGCGCCTGCCTCCACAGAGGTCGTCGGATAAATCGGAAAAGACTGGTAAGCTGCCCGCTCAGCCGCCTGCTGAGCCGCCCGCTCCGCCTCTTGGCGTATTCTGTCCTGATCAACCAAGTTAAGAACTCCATCACGCGCCGGGTCATGCCCTTGCGGTTGGTCACAGCGCCGAGCGTTGCTTGAAATGGCTGTTGAATCCATATGCCTGCTATAACTTGGTCTCCGGCTTGGGCGAGGGGTTGAGTGGATCCTGTCTCGACTATAAGAGTATGCCTCCTGCTGTGCCAGAGCCGTCTGAAGAAGTTCTCTGACCCTTCGTGTTTCAATCGCTGCTGGAGAATCGCCCTCCGCCGGGAGAGCCGCCAATCCTGCCTCCATAGCGATCATGCTCTCCAATGGGTTAGAATAATGACCCGGTGGTGTTGGTACATAATGAGGCGGAGTAGTATTCATGCGAGGAGGTTCCATCACCAGTGGTTGAACCGGCGTCCCAGCCCCGGGCGTTGCAACCCGGTTTATCTCCGGCGGGTTACTGGGGCCTGCACCGGGTGTGCGGAAGAGGTTTCTAGGATCATAAGTCAGAGGAAAACGGGATTGAGCCTTCTGGTGCCTTCTCCTCATGAGTTCGTTAGAAGCGTTCAAATCCATCGTAAGCTGGAAAGCCTCTGATTGAATCAGCCGTGCTCGTGCATCCAAAGCTGCCCGCTCTGTGGCTAGCCTAACGTCCTCCGTTGCTAGGTTTTCTTTGGCTAGTGCTACCTCCTCACGTAACCACGCCATTTCTGCATCATGTTCAGCCTGATCCGCCGGATTAACCGCGGTAGTTAACAGGGCTGTCAACTTATCTATGAGATCCATCAGTGCCTGAGCCCGCGGGTGCGGAGGGCCTCCTCCCCCGGCTGCCACTGACCCGGAGGTTATTGCTGCCGCAGCCGTAGAGTTTTGAACGGGTTGCATGCCAGCCATGAAGATCCCCACTCTGCTCGGCGGCTCAAAGGGGTCCGGAATACTGCTGCCATCGGAACAGCCCCCAAGCCCGCCGTCTTGCAATTGATACAATGAATCCATCTCACCCGTGGACGACTCACCGTCAGAGTAGATGGCCGTCTCACCGCCATCCACGGATCCTTCAGAAAATTCCCCTCCATGGATGCATCCCACGAAGGCACGCTTCACGGTGGGCTGAGCCCGGGCGGGTCTCGTACGCTGAGCCGTCTTGATGATGTCGGTGCAGATGTCCGGCTCAGGGCCGGGCTCGCCGATCCGGCCGATGAAGACGTGAATTCCGCCGAAGGGGACCCGGTACCCGTACTCAATTGAGCCAGCCTCGGGGCCCCAGCCTGCGTCGTCGATGTAGAGCTTGCCGCGATGACTCTTGGTCATCCGGCCCACAGCATATCCCCTGAGCCCTTCGAAGCTGCCCTTCAAGAACTCAAATCCACCGTGCACTCGCCCCACGGTGGGCGCTAACTGTCGTGGAATTGTCATGACAAATGTCCTAGTGAAAGGACTTAAGCGTGGAGCCATAACAACTAGGAAGCTTAAAGGGGTTAAAATGGGACAAAGGACACGAGGGTTTATACTGGTTCGGCCCCTTGCGGTGAAGGTAAAGGCCTAATCCAGTTTGAGGTGGTATTTCTTATGTTTCGATTACTAGGGAGTGAATCCGCTTGACCTAGCTTTCAACCTAATGTTACTTGCCCTGAACCGCCGCCGGGTCGTCCCTTTATATACAGAGGTCGACGCCCAGCGGCTCACAGAATCCCGGCCAGCTCATAAACAGTGTTCGGCTCGGTCTCTAATTATCCCTGCCTTACAAGACAAGTTATGTACATATGGCGGTTTATCTCTACGAGCCTTAAATCGCCTTTGGGCTTTGGGCCCTTATCTGAACCGCCATCTTCCAGAGCTGTCCTGGGCTTCATGAATCGCCATGGGTATAACTCGGCCCCTCCTGGGCGGGTCATACCCAATAGTTATATCTCCAACATGACCCGTATGTGAGTTCCGTGGGGAGAACTGCCTCTGCCCCGTATACCAGGGCAAAGGGTGTCTGGCCGGTGGCTCAATTTGGTGTCATTCTGATCGACCAAAGAACCGCTGGCAACTCATTAATCCAGCGCCTTCCACTCTTGTGCAGCTTGTCAAAAGTCTTTGTTCTCAGGCCTCGCAGTACTTCAGCATTTGCCCTCTCCGCCTGGCCGTTGCTCCGTGGATGTGCTACGGAAGCGAAACAGACCTTGCTGCCGAGGTCCTGGATGTACTGCATGAAGGTGTGGCTTGTGAACTGCGCGCCGTTGTCGGTGATGACCATGTTTGGCACACCAAAACGGCAGACTAGCCCCTTGAAGAACTTGACGGCTGACTGTGCTGTAACCTTGATACGTCTCCAACGTATCTATAATTTATGAAGTATTCATGCTATTATATTATCAACCTTGGATGTTTTATATGCATTTATGTGCTATTTTATATGGTTTTTGGGACTAACCTATTAACCTAGAGCCCAGTGCCAGTTTCTGTTTTTTCCTTGTTTTAGAGTATCGCAGAAAAGGAAAACCAAACGGAGTCCAATTGACCTGAAACTTGACGGAGCTTATTTTTGGACTAGAAGAAGGCCAAGGAGTAAAAGAGTTGGGCCAGAAGAGTCCCGGGCTGCCCACAAGGGTGGGAGGCGCACCCACACCCCCTGGGCGCGCCCCCCTACCTCGTGGAAAGCCCGGAGACCCCCCTGACTTGTTCTCGATGCCAAAACCTCTTATATATACAGAAATTAAACTAGATCGTAAGTTCTGCCGCCGCAAGCCTCTGTAGCCACGAGAAATCAATCTAGGCCCTCTTCGGCACCCTTCCGGAGGGGGTCATCATCACCGGAGGGCATGGAGGAGGATCCCGGAGGGGCCATCATCACCATGAAGGCCAAGGTCCAGAGGGAGAACCTCTCCCCATCTAGGGGGGAGGCCATGGAGGAGGAAGCACAAGGGGGAGAACCTCTCCTCCTCTCTCTCGGTGGCGTCGGAGTGCCATCGGGAGGGGAATCATGGCCGCGGTGATCGTCTTCATCAACATCACCATCCTCATCTCTTTTACGCAGTTCACTCTCCCACACCCTGTTGTAATCCCTACTTGAACATGGTGCTTTATGCCACATATTATGATCCAATGATGTGTTGCTATCTTATGATGTTTTGAGTAGATATCCTTTGTCTTTGGGTTGATTGATGATCTAGATTGGTACGAGTTGTATGTTTTATTGGGGTGTTGTCCTATGGTGCCCTCTGTGTCGTGCAAGCATGAGGGATTCCCGCTGTAGGGTGTTGCAATACGTTCATGATTCACTTATAGTGGGTTGGTGAGTGACTGAAACACAAACCCGAGTAAGGGGGTTGTTGCGTATGGGAATAAAGAGGACTTGATGCTTTAATGCTATGGTTGGGTTTTACCTTACTGATCTTTAGTAGTTGCGGATGCTTGCTAGAGTTCCAATCATAAGTGCATATGATCCAAGTAGAGAAAGTATGTTAGCTTATGCCTCTCCCTCATATGAAATTGCAATGACAACTACCGGTCTTGTTAACAATTGCCTAGGACAATTCTGCACACCGATCCATCATTATTCCACACTCGCTATTTATAATATTTAGTAATATATTTTAACTTTATGATAACAACACCTACTTTTATGTTTTAGCTCTCTGATACCATACAAAGTTATCCTCTTCATACCCACAACGTAGTTTTATTTCTCGTTGCTAGTTGGAAGCAAACGTTCGGTGTACGTAGAGTCGTATCAGTGGCAGATAGGGCTTGAGAGAATATTGATCTTACCTTTAGCTCCTTGTGGGTTCTACACTCCATACTTATCACTTCCACCTTTGGAAATTGCTACGATGATTCCCTGCACTTGGGGATTATCAAACCATTCTCACTTCCTCCACCTCCGGCCACTTTGTGAACTTGTCGACCGCAACGTACAAGTACTCAAAGCCCCCGAAAGCGCGGGGGAAAGGGCCCAGTATGTCGAGCCCCTAGACCAAAAATGGCCAGGAGAGAGGAATTGTTTGAAGGACTTGAGCTGGTTGATGAAGCTTCTTCGAATGGAACCGACACGCTTCACACTTGGTCACTAGTGCCGTTGCATCCTGTAGGGCAGTGGGCCAGAAGAAACCTTGCTGGAACGCCTTGCCAGCAAGGGCCCTCGACCCTATGTGGGAGCCACATATGCCTTCGTGTATCTCCGCCAACAGCTCCAGTCCTTCCTCCCGGGGGATGCACTTCAATTTCACACCGTTCGGCCTTTTCCTGTACAAAACGTTATCGACGAACTGATACATAGCAGACCGACGGGCTACTTTCTCCGCTTCTTCCTGCTCCTCAGGAAGCTCCCCTATTTGGAGGAATCGGACGGTATGCTATGCCCATGTTGGAGCCTGGGGCTCGACGGCAAGGGCTAAAGGCATTTCTTCTGCCATAGGAGCGGCCGTCTCTACGGCCAGGGCTTGACGCCCTGCCAGAGTCAGTTGCCCCTTGGCAGGCCCAATTCCCACAGCAACATCCTTGCCGGCGGCCCCCAAGGGGCTCGGCGGGAAAGTACTTGCCGGGGCCTGATTTCCTTCACTTGTTCTGCTCTGTTGATGGTTCAGCGGATGGTTGAGTTAACCGAAGCACAAAAGTACCTGGTTCCACAGGTACCTTGAACGCAGCGCACTTCGACAGGTAATTGGCGATGTCGTTCTCCACTCGGGGAACGTGCTCTGCTTGTATACCGTCGAAGCGCTCTTCCAGCTTCCTCACCTCATCTATGTAGGCCTCCATCAACGGGCTTTGATCATCTTTGTTAACTTGCCTGACGACAAGCTATGAATCACCCCTGACGATGAGCTTCTTAATCCCGAGGTCTGTCGCGATCCTGAGACCGGCAAGCAACCCCTCGTATTCAGCGGTGTTATTTGTGGACATCTCCCTGGGAAAGTGCATTTGGATTACATACTTGAGGTGCTCTCCGGTTGGTGCGACTTGCAGCACACCAGCACCGGCGTCTTGAAGTGAGAAAGCCCCATCAAAGTACATGATCCAGTTGCGACATGCTTCCTTGCCGGGGAGAGTGGTCTCCTGGATCTCTTCGTCGGGCGTTGAGGTCCATTCCGCAATGAACTCCGCCAGGACTCTGTTCTGGATTGTCGAAGTACTTTCAAACTTCAAACCAAAGCTGACAGTTCCAAGGCCCACTCCACGATCCTCCTAGTTGCGTCTGGGTTATGCAGTATCCGTTGCAACGGGAGGCGGGTAACGACGGTGATTTCGTGTGCTTGGAAATAATGACGCAGCTTCCTCGAGGCCATAAGGAGGCCGAAGAGCAATTTCTGCACACCGGAGTACCTCGACCTAGCTCCCTGCAAGAGGGAGCTGACAAAGTAAACCGGGTGCTGCATCATCTTCTTCTTCTGCACCACTTCATCTGACTGCGCGGACCCTGTCCCGATGGCGTCAGACTCTGCCGGGGGCCTTGCCTTGCCGGCGCCAGGCCCTGCCGGGGGAATCTCTGGCTCACCATCCACCGGTCCTGCCGTTGCCACTGCCTCTTCGTCGACCTCCCTCTGCGCCACTAGCGCGGCGCTGACCACTTGATTCGTCGCCGCCAGATACAGTAGCAATGGCTCTTGTGGTTTAGGCACAACCAGTACTGGTGTAGAGGAGAGGTATTTCTTCAGATCCTGCAGTGCCGCTTCGGCCTCCGGGGTCCACTCCATTGGGCCCGCCTTTTTCAAGATTTTGAAAAAGGGAAGGGCACGCTCAGTAGACTTGGAGATGAATCGGCTCATGGCGGCAGCGCAGCCGGCGAGCCGACGCACATCCTTGATCCGCTTGGGCGCCTCAATTTGCTCGATAGCCTTGATTTTGTCTGGGTTTGCCTCGATCCCACGTTGTGACACAAAGAACCCGAGAAGTTTGCCGGACGGAACTCCGAAGACACACTTCTCAGGGTTCAACTTGAGGTTTATCTTGCGCAAATTTGCAAACGTCTCCTCCAGATCTTGTACAAGTGTTGCCCTATCCTTGGTCTTGACCACTATGTCATCCATATATGCTTCCATATTTCTATGTAGCTGGGGCTCAAAACCAATTTCGACTGCTCTTGCAAACGTTGAGCCAGCACTCTTCACCCCGAAAGGCATCTGTAAAAAGCAACATGTACCACATGGGGTGATGAATGCTGTCTTTTCTTCGCCTTCCCTTGTCATGAAGATCTGGTGGTATCTTGAGTAGGCGTCGAGGAATGATAACATATCACACCCGGCCGTGGAGTCAACAATCTGGTCGATGCGCGGCAATGGGAAAGGGTCCTTGGGACAAGCCTTATTGATATCTGTGTAGTCAATACACAACCTCCACTTCCCATTTTCCTTGCGCACCACCACCGGATTGGCCAACCACGTCGGATGGAGTACTACTCTCACCAAGCCTGCTGCTTCCAACTTCCTAATCTCCTCTGTGATGAACTCCTGCCGTTCCAAAGCTGCTTCCTGACCTTCTGCTTGACGGGTCGCGCATGGGGGCAGACAGCAAGATGGTGCTCAATCACTTCCTTGGGAACGCCGGGGATGTCAGATGCTTGCCATGCAAACACATCGACATTCGCCCGCGGGAAAGTGACGAGCGCGCCTTCCTATTTGCCGTCGAGGGTGGAGCTTATGGTGAAAGCCCCTCCCGTCCCATCCTCCTTGACGGACACCTTCTTGGTCTCTGGTGGTGCAGCTCTGGATTTCTTGCTCTTGCCGGTGGAGCTCTCTGGCACGTCCTCGATGGTAGCACAACACTCCGAAGAGGTGCGCTTGCCGGAGTGGGTGCGAGAGGTCTTGCTGCTCTTCTTCTTCCCTCCCGGGGTTTCAGCGGCAGGAGCAAGTGCTTTGGTGGCAGCTGCTGCAACTGCTTCCCGGTAGAGTAGGTCGGCGCAGATCAGCGCATCCTTCTTGTCGCAGGGGACGGTGATGATGGTCATCGGCCCAGGCATCTTCAGCGTGTTGTAGGCGTAATGCGACGCTGCCATGAACTTGGCTAGTGCCGGGCGGCCGAGGATCCCATTGTAGGGCAAAGGGATCTCGGCTACATCGAAGACAATCCTTTCCATCCTGTAGTTCAACTCGCCTCCAAACATCACAGGAAACATGACCTTCCCCTTCGGCTGGCTCCTTCCCGGGTTGACCCCTTGGAACGTGCCCGGCTCCGCGAGGTCTCCATCAGGAATTTGCAGCCTTTTGATCACAACGGGTGAGATTAAGTTCAGACCAGCCCCGCCGTCAACCAGCATCTTGTTCACCTTGAGGTTGCGTATCGTTGGTGAAACCAACAACGGCAAACACTCGACCGCAGTTGTGCGGTCAGGGTGATCCTCGGCGTCAAAGATGATGGGCGTGCTGGACCACTTCAGCGGCTTCTGAGCGTCGAACGATGGCTCCGCTGTTGTGATCTCACGCGCCCACTGCTTGAGCTGGCGGTGAGAAGTATGCAGCGAGGCGCCACCATCGACGCACATGGCCTTCGTAGCCTTCTGAAACTCATGCTCGCCGGGCTCGTCGTCCTCGTCATGATCGTCGTCTTCCTGCTTCTTGTCGCGGCCCCGAGCGGGCCTCTCTTGCTGGTTATCCTTGCCGTGGCGACCTCCTTGGCCGCCACACTTCTTGCCGGATCCTTCGGCACCATCCTGACCCTTCTCCTTGTCCCGCCTCTCATACTCGACTTTTTGCTTTTCAGCAAGCAGCTTGACTTGTCGGCAGTTCTAGAGGTCGTGGCCCTTGGTGCGGTGGATCTTGCAGTACTGCTTGTCAGAGCCTCCTGGCTTATCGGCAGCTGCCAAGGCCCGGCAAGCGGCGCACCCGGCAATCTCCTTGCCGAGGTCGTCTGCCTTGGCCTTCTTGGTAGCGCCGGTGTCGTCGGATCCCTCGACGGCAAGCACGGCCTTGCCCTTGCGTTTCCTGTTGCGACGCCGACCCTTCTTCGTCGGGGCGGCGGTGTCTTCGTCGGTAGAGTCGGTTTCCACGCTGGCGTCCTCGCCGGGCTACTTCCTCCCCTCTTCGTCCCGAGCGCATCTGTTGGCCAGAACGTAAAGTTCGGCCACATCCTTGACCTTGTTCATTGCCAGCTCTTCGCGCATCTTGCGGTTACACACATTCTGATGGAATGCGCTGATCATGGCCGTGGGATGAACGTCTGGGATGTTGTATTGCACTCGGCTGAACCTCTATATGTACTTGCGCAGGTTTTCACCTTCCTTCTAGGGAATGATATGCAAATCACTCGCCTAGCCATGAGCTTGGTGGCCTCCAGTGAAGGCACCAACGGACTCATGACACATATCCGACCAAGAAGAAATGGAATCCGCTGGCAAGTGCATCAACCAGGACATGACATTGGGTTTCAGGGCCAACGGGAAGTAATTGGCAAGCACCTTGTCGTCACGAGCTCCAGCGGCTTGCATCGCGATGGTGTAGATGCTGAGGAACTCTGACGGATGGGTCTTGCCGTTGTACTTCTCGCCGACGTCGGGCTTGAACGTGCGGTGGGACGGCCACTGGAACTGCCATAGCTCACCGGTAAAGGCTGGGCAACCCACCTCGTAAGGTAGGCCGCCGGAGCCTCCCGGTGCTGGGTGGTCCATAGCGGGGCCCGCCCGCTTATCCGACTGGTGGCGTGTGTCGCGCCGGTGTTCGGTGGTGGTTCGAGCGTCTTCATGGGCTCGCTCCCGAAGAACTTGGCGCTGGTCGCGGTGGGTCCGTGGGTCAAACAACGCTATGGAAATGTTATCACTAGTGTCATCACGACGGGTCGACACCCGCGGTGGCTGGCGTGGAGGAGGAGAGTGCACCATGGCCGTAGCACCTCCGGCCCCTCCACCGCTGGCGTGCGATGGTTCGACGGAGCGCCAGTCTGAGGGCCCCGCTGGCCGTGGCTCGTCCTTGTTGGCGATGCTGACGAGGCTCCGGATAGTGGCTCTCCACTCGTCGAGCTTTTTCGCAGCAGGAGGGAAGTCGAGGAGCAGCGGCGCGCGCGCCAAAGCTTCTGCTGGCGTGGGTGGCGGCGAAAGCTGCATGGACCGTGGCGCGCTCCGACTTCTAACCACGTTAGAAGGAGCTCTGTCACGGCCCGGTGGCTGTGTGCCATTTTCGCTAGCACTTCGGCGGGCATGCTGGCCTCCTTCGTCACGCAAATGATGCACTGGACTCTTCCCACGGCAGCGCCCGGGGTCATCGGCGTGGTGACGCTGCCCATCGCGCACACCCTGGGAAGAGCGCGCTATGGGCGCCGGCATGGGCATCTTGGAGGTCGCTGCACCGCCCGTGGGTGGCACGGCGCCTCCCCCGGAGGGCCCCGCGCCGCCTGCAGGGGGCCCAGCTCCGTCTCTGGAATTGGCGGCGTGCGGCCCGTCGTCTTGCGCACGAACGACGTTGCTCGCCAGGCTCTGACTGGCAGAGCGATGTTGGTGCTCGCGGGTCGCGCCTCGGGTTCTGTCCGCGACCGGCCCGCTGCTTGCCCGCATCGATACGGGCCGTCCGGCTCCCGACGAACCGACCGCCGTGACCGCCTTCTTCTTGGGAGCCATGACGATGAAGAACTACTAGGCTAACTACTAGACCGGATTTTCACAACTGCGCCACCTACCTGGCGCGCCAAAGATGTCGGGGGAAATCGACACCTATGGAATCACTGGGATCCCTTCTATGGTTGGCGGGCGCGGGGTTGTGCAAAGAGCGGGTCTGACAGGAAGCACACGGATCGTTTACCCAGGTTCGGGCCGCGAAGATGCGTAATACCCTAGTCCTTCTTTGGTGGATGTATTCGAGTGTTCTTGTGTTCTTGAGCTAGCTACGGGGTGCAACTTGCCCAAAAGATCCAAATCCTTCTCCTGGTAGCCTCGGGCCTCCTTTTATAGGCAAAAGGGGCTGCGACAGTGGCACACAGGAGGTGGAAAGGTGTACAGTGGATGAGTCTATCCTCAGGCACCATCGGACAAACGCATTTAATGCGCTGCCGACGTGTCCCTCTTGCTATATCGGGGACGGCAAGGAAGCACGTCCCAACTGTCGCCGCCTCGCCTGGCTTCGACACGCGATCGAGCTGACGAGGCGTCGTGGCGCCACGTTGGCTGGCTTTTGGGCTGGTGCGGTGGTGGAGCCTTCATGAAGACCTGCATGCCACCACACAGGTGCTTGCTGCGTTGGTCGTGGAGGCCGCTCGTCGCCACGCAGGTGCCTGCTCAGCTGGTTGAGCTGGCAGCTACATGGGGACGGTGGTGGAGCCTTGGTAGATGCGGGCCTGGCCACGGCCCCGTAAGTGTCTTTGGCAAGGGCCTTGCCGGGGCCCCGACAAGGCTCTTGCCGCGGCACCGTGGTCGTCCCCGGCAAGGGTCTTGCTGGGGGTCTCATGGATCTCCTCGGCAAGGATCTCGCCGAGGGTCGTCGTCTTATGGTCCTCATCTGATCTTGTGTGTTCATGATCTTGATGAAGATCTGCATGCCACCACAGAGGTGTCTCCCGAGCCTTGGTTCCAATGTAGTTGGTTGGTGGTGTTGGAACCCGCGGGCTCAAGGGTGGCTTGCTCTGCTGGCATCGGGCAAGTTGCCCCGGCAAGGGTCTTGCCGGGGAAGTCCACCTCGCCCTCTTGCTCTTTGGTGTTTCTTGGTCTTGGCGTTGCCTTTGGTCGCCTTGTGATTCGGCTTCCTTCCTCTACCCTTCTTAGTGTGGCCGCGGGCGCGGCTCCAACTGCCCGTGCACAAGTAAAGGGGTAAAAAGAGAGTGCCCCTACTTTGTACACAGACACAAACCAAACTGATAATTTGAAGAGACTTGCAAAGATATCAAATCATACATATAAGAATTCAGAGAAGAACCAAATATTGTTCATAGATAATCTTGATCATAAACGCACAATTCATCGGATCTCAACAAACACACCGCAAAAGAATTACATCGAATAGATCTCCAAGAGAATCGAGGAGAACTTTGTATCGAGATCCAAAGAGAGAGAAGAAGCCATCTAGCTAATAACTATGGACCCGAAGGTCTGTGGTAAACTACTCACACATCATCGGAGAGGCTATGGTGTTGATGTAGAAGCCCTCCGTGATCGATTCCCCCTCCGGCGAAGCGCCGAAAAAGTCCCCAAGATGGGATTTCACGGGTACAGAAGGTTGCGGCGGTGGAAATAGGGTTTCGTGGTGCTCCTGGATGTTTTCAGGGTATATGAGTATATATAGGCGAAAGAAGTAGGTCGGTGGAGCCACGAGGGGCCCACGAGGGTGGGGGGCGCGCCTCCCTACCTCGTGGCCGCCTCGTTGCTTCCTTGACGTCCACTCCAAGTCTCCTGGATTGCGTTTGTTCCAAAAATAACTCTCCCGAAGGTTTCATTCCGTTTGGACTCCGTTTGATATTCCTTTTCAGCGAAACACTGAAATAGGCAAAAAAAACAACAATTTGCACAGGGCGTTCGGTTAATAGGTTAGTCCCAAAAATAATATAAAAGTGCATAATAAAGCCCACTAAGCATTCAAAACAGATAATATAATAGCATGGAACAATCAAAAATTATAGGTACGTTGGAGACGTATCAATCTCTCCTGTGAAAGCTATTCGGGTGCCTCACACACTTAGACAAGTATTCAAGCGACGTGTACTCCTTTCTAATCATAAGTATGTGTTCTGGTTTCTTATCTTCATGTATTGTTTTATTTTGGTACTAGCCATTTTTCACAGTAGCTCATTCTATCTCTACCTGTACCCTTCTGTTCTCGTACTATTTTAGTGGCAATGAGCTTGGAATAACCCTCTGGGGTGAAAGAGCTATTCGATTTAACGGAGGAAGTGTTCATTTCATGGGTCAAACAGAATCAGCTGTAGTCATCTTTGTTAGCGCCACCGTTTTTTAATGAAGGTTCGCCAAGAAACAGACTGATGGATGTGTGTACTTCTTTCTTATTGCCTTTGTGTGCTTAATGATCGTGACGTTTGCCATAAACTAGGATCCAAAGAATTGTCTAGAGGATGTGCCTACAAATGGTATGTCAACCATGATATACCAGATATAAATGTATTTAGGAGCAGGTAAGGAGTGTTGGGCTATTCATATGACATTTCTTCTTTCTAATTTATACTTATGTACTGTGGCGTCTTTGTTTGTCAGGCTCCCGCCCTCATTCCCAGCAATTGAACACCTTCCCGCACCATCTAAGATTATCCTCCAAACCTAACATGCTGATGTCCTTCCAACGGCATTATTAACCCACCCCATGAACATTAATCTATATCACAAGGAGGTAACCATGTAGTCCCTGGTAGTATTGACTGTTTGTCTATAGTACTTATGATTTATGCATTTTCAAGAATACTGCTGACGCACTGCCTTCCTTTGCTTTATAGGCGGGTACGTTTTGATGCAATGTGTCAATTACCAGGGTTTCACATTTGAAAAAATGGCGAGCCACCTTCTGTACGGACTGCCACTATATGTCCATGCCGGCTGCAACGTCGCTCACTCAGCCAGATGTATATACATGTGGGTGCCGTAGCTGTTCATATACCAGTGCAACAATAGGGTAAAAAGAGCACAAATTTGCATTGGTTCTTAGTGCTCCTTTTGCTTTCCTTATAGTTTTTTTTTGCTAATGACCAGGTACACGTTATTGTCCTTGCGAAAGATCGAAGCGGAGAGGCTGAGTTTGAATTGTTTGGAGCGAAAGGGCAAAAGATTGTGGGTCGATCTGCTGGCCAGGTCATTCTCAACAACATGCCTCGACGCTCAGGAAAACCCCTCCCGAACTCGTAGGCCTGCTTGGCATGAAATGCACGTTTCATGTTCGTGCCTCATCTGACGGTTTCTTTGGAAGGTGGCCGGCGTTTGACATTGATGCTATTGAATCATTCGAAGCTCTGAAGACGAACCTCTCTGTCATGGATCCGCTTACCCCGTCGTGAAGCCACACTGCTATTCAACTCCTCATGAAATCGATGTAGATGTTCCCTGCAGTTGATCTGTGCGTTGCTGGCTACCCTCTTGGTCTTTTGGTGCATAAACCTTTTTATTACGATGAATGTAAATATACCAGTATGTATGGACCATCTTATATTAGCTACACCTTCGTGATCTTTTTCCTTAGGCTCAGGCTACTCTCAAAAAGACGATAAGATATTACGTTTCTGCACATTCCAGTTGCCCGGCTGATCAATCTATTTGCCTAAATGTATGTCTGCTTGTCCTCATGCTATGTTGATGCTCATCTAAATTGTAAGCTTGTGATGCGACCGCTATGTTGTCTATTAGTGATGTGGTCGGTTATCAACATTTTATACCATGCCTTTTCGTTTGTTTTGCCGTTGCATTCTTCGTTGCAAGTGGATTTTCATGAGGTTATAATAGTTTAGACCACACCTCCGGCCTTGGCTTCTGTTGTACTGGTAGCTGCTATTGCTTTTCCCATGGAGGGGTGATACTCACAAAATAACATTTTTACTTTGGTTACCCATGAATTCAGTATCAAACCAAATCTAGAATACAAATCTTGTTCAGCGAGTTGAAAAAATGTCCATCGTTCTCAAATTTTATTCATCAAATATTAAAAGTTGTTCCTCGTTGTTAAAAAATTCTCGTATAAATTTGTTCGGCAAAATAAAAAAAGGTTTATTCTAATTCAAAAAATGTTTTCTCTTTTTCCATAATGAACACTTGTTTTACATCGTCTACTTTCGTTAATATTTCGAACCTTTCTAAATTACGAGTTACTTCTGAGGAAGAAGGTAGATAAAATCAATAAAAATCAAAGAGCAAAAGTAATAGAAAACTAATTGAAGAAACTGAAACATTCAGCCTCGCTCATGGCCCGACCCAATTGGTATTGGGCCGCACGGGATCATGCTGATTTAACATGTAGAGATGCCTGACGCAGTGAATAAGCATACGGCCCATTTAAATTCTTTCGGGCTTCCGTTCGCCAAAGCTGCAGGCAAAGGCTCGTTGTATTTCCTTCTCTGTTTTATCCAAACTAGGTCACACCTGCGTCATTTCGTTCGCCGTCTCGGTTGTGTTTTGCCCTGGCCTCTCGCCGAGCCGCCACCGCCTGCCATCGAGCCTCTGGTGTGCGCCTACACCTCCCCCTTCCTGACTCGGCTTCTCTGTGAAGGTACAACCGCGCTTCGATCGCCAGATGACCTTGCTTCCTTTTTCCAGTTCGCTTGATGCTTTCGTCTTCTTGATCTTCAAGATCCACTGATTGCACTTTCAGGTTTCTATGTCTGCCTAGGAGCTCCAGGATCACGGCTCTTCGAGCTCGGCTGCCTCCACCAACAATAATCTGCGAGCGCTTGCCCAGGTTGGTCCAGCCATACTCTTTCCTTTGTTTAGTTTCCATGGTAGGGGCAAAATGTTTTCTCTTTGCTAGATATATAGACGATGATATGTACCCTGGACACAGGTTGGACCAGACGAAAAAGAAACTGAAGTAAGAAATTGGATTTGTGTAGATAGATAGTTTGATTAAACAAAAATCCATGAATTTTGATAGAACAGATCGGTTAGGCTACAGTTAGGTCTGTTACCACTGAAAGGTTGCACACAGTTCAGTGCACCTACTCTGTCCTTGCCTTCTTGGCTGATTAAGTGGATTGAGTGAATCGAACCATCTCTTGCCCGTCTTGTTATTCTTAGAACCATTCCTATACATATGATAGTGTTCCGCTATTCGTCTGTTGGTAATTCACATCCTGTCGTACTATAGGATGCTACAAGGGTGTTCAAAATTCCACACAAGGTGATGCTTGAGATGCTCCTTGCAAACCTTGGCGTAGGCCCACCCCAGTATGAGAATGTTGTCCATGAGGACAATAAGGTTCGCATTACTGTTAACTTCAACACTTCTAGTCTGGATCCTGGAGGCTCAATTGTCGACGTGTCTGTGCCTGGAGAGTATTGCATAGATGAGGTCACTGCCGGAGATAGCGCTGCTATTAAAGCAGTCAGATACATAGAGACCATGACCAACACAGTTGTCAGAGACATAAACTATGCAAAAACAAAGCGCCAGGAAAATCGTATCACCTTCCTTGAAAAACGGCTCAAAGAATCAGAAATCAAAGGCAAGAAGCTTACCAGAGGTTGGCACCTATCTACCAGAGATATGTACTACTTTTCTGAACAAATGCGAAATGCGGCTGGAACCTCCCTTTTGGAGATCTCCCAGATATAATTGAATACAGGAGCGGCCGTCTCGCAAGGGAGCTGCAAAAAAGAATGTGATGGTGAATATCCTTTACCGCAGGATATCACCAACTTCATTATCCGTAGGAATATCTTTTATTGTGTGTATAGGATGTGCCTGCTTTTGTCTATGTGCTGTTACCATCTAGGTTAAACTAGGCTCTATCGAACATGTCCTTTATCGTTTAATGACATGAAGGCAGCGATTCCCTCATTTTGTATTTACTGTTACAGAACCTTTTTGCACCGTCCTTTGTGCCTGATCTCTACCATGCTTCCTGTGCTCAGCCTATTTAATTATACATATCCTTTGTTTGTGAGTATTATCATAGCTTCATCTTCACCCAGTGATTTTCACTTTTTCATAGACGATGATATGGAGATCGTTGAGATTTCGGGTACATATGTACTCGGAGGTATATTAGATAAACTCGACCTTCCAGCGCCACGCTATCACTCTCGAGCACATCGAAGGGGCCAGTTTGTAAGTAATGTTACATTTTATCCCTTCAAAGAACATCTGCGGCACCCGTCTACAGCGGTCCAGCTCTCGAGCTCTCCCTGCATAACTTGCAGAGCACAATAGATGTAGTTCTCAAAAGGCAATAGACTATACGGAAGATCACCAGAGGAAGGTCCTGCAAGACTACAACTATATTGAATTGAAAAGATCAGAGGAGACCAACTTACAACTGAGAAAGATGAAAGGATCAAAGGGCTAGCGACGACAACTGGTAACTACATAGGTACTGTGTTCTCAACCTGTGATCGGATATCTTCCTTGGCTGTATCTGAGTCACTTCCAGCTGGCCCCACACCAGGCGTTGAGTTGGCTAGGAAGATTTTAGAAGTTGAGCATGCTGTTGCTCGGCTAAGCAAGCTTTCACATGACGCCCTTCAGCACCTCAGGGTTACATTTGGTTATCCAAAGGAACACAACGATGGTGACTCGGATGGCCACATCCTCGACCTTTATAATTGAAATGACCAGCTATGAAGACAACAAACCTATAGTCCAGGCATTTGTTGTTTTACCTGTTGTCCTTTTGGTTCACGTACTGTAATCCCGGTTGGTACATGCGCCTGTATAACTGCCTTGTTCTACTTTTTTATTTTTTGGGAAATCCTTGTTTTATCCTAGGTGTGCTGAGCCAATTTTCCCTATTAAATTACATTCCTCTAAAAACATCACCTTCTCCTTCGCAGTTGGTTATCGTCGGCCCGTCCCAAAAGCATCTTGGATCACTGGGAGAGATACAACCCATTAGCGATGATTGCATTTTCCTTTTTCCTATGCGTTGTATGCTGGTGTGTTAAGTCACTCTCGCTGCCCGGTGGGCTCCTCTTGGCTGGGCCCATGGTATCCGAATGGGTGGGTAGGAGTCCTGGTACAAGAGAACCGGATGATCGCTAGACCACCGGTTAGATCACCATCACCCGAAAGGAGCACGTGCAGCCTCCCTACTTGCCTGCAGTGGCGGCTTCTACTGTTCACCATCGGTGCGGGAGGTGATTCTATTCACTCACCGTCCCACATACGCATCCAGCCACCCGCTCTCATCCCCTTCCTCCATTTCACTCCCCTGCTTCGCTCCTCTCACTTCCCCTTAGACGTATACCTAGATCCACACTACTGCTCAAATCGACGAGCGGTATGAGATGAAGAAGGGCACATCTAGCTACGATTGATCTTTACGATAGGTATTTCTCCTCCCGCCGCTGTATTTCGATCTGGTTGTTCTTTGGACATGGGTTTGCTAGGTTTCCTAAGTACTGTTCCTCCCCTTCTTGCTGCCCAAGCTCTTCCCCTCGATCCGCCATCTTTGAGAACTTTAGGCCAGCTAAATCGTTTGCTAACGGCCGATTCTTCTCAGAAGGTATTTTCTAAAATTTAACCCTACTTACAACAGAGAGCTGCGAGTTAATGGCCCAGAACTTAATGTGGACAGACATGCACCTAGATAGAACACATATCCTATAAATAAAGCTACTAATTTGTTATGCCATATGCATACCCACATTTAAGTATTGTTGGTTTATCCCCTGTCCTTCCATAATTACTGAACCAGATCGACTTGTAGCAACAGGATAATCACCGGCCCTTTTGTATGGATAAGAATAATGTCAGGACTAAATTAACCATTCCTGCGTTTTATTCCAATTCATGCCCTCTGCTGAATGAGATCCTAGCTCTCACTTCATTTATGCATATAAAATAAAAAAGAAGACATTTATGATCCAGTGCCCTTCCAGAGAAGATATTTCGTTCTCTTTCTTGTTTCGTTAGTACTCCCCTTCCAAACACAACCTCAAACCTAACTACATTTTATAAATTACATACCTGTTGCCCCACTGAATTTACTGCATGTATTGATTTCTCTTTCTCACAAACTACAGTAGACAGCGAAGAAGAATCATATGTTCGATTGCATCCAAAGCATTGACTTGCTTGCTTACTCTTCCATTTTAAATATAAGTGTTGTTTTTTATGGCATTCACTCGTACTACGCTATGATTTTTGGACCAGGTTTCAACATGAATCCTGTGAACCTTCTGTCCAAAGTCATCCTAGATGCTATGTTTGAGAAAGTCGGCCTTCCAGCGGCCGCCTACTCGGCACGTGCAGTTCATCTCGGGTGCGTTGAAGTCACAGTCGGCTTCCATCCAATTTCCAGTGAACTGGAGCGTCCTGTTAGTCAGACATATATTTCAACCTTTGCTTTCACTGATCTGGAAGAAGCGCAGAATCATGTTGCGCGTAAAGCCATGGAATTCATGGAGAAGGAACACAATGTGGTCCCAAGTGATTATAGCTATAACAAACTTCAGTCTGCTAGGCTTAACAACGAGTCACTGCGTCAGCGTCTGAAAGAAAAGGACCGCAGTATCGAATCATTGAAAAAGGTCAATACATCTCTGGTGCAGCAACTAGAAGAGAAGAACAACATCTTGACTCTATTATGAAGACAAATAGAGACATGATGGAGAAGCTGGCTGAAAAGGATGCAGTCATTGAATCCATCAACAAGGTCCATCAAATACTGCTGAAGCAGCTTAGTGAGAAACACGAGATCATAAAAAAGCTCAGCAAAGGCTGGGATAACTCACTGGATACTGGATTTTCAGCAACCATCCAACTTCAGTGTCTGATTGATGAGGGCATGTCCCATGGATCAACATAGGCAGGCATTGAGCTCAATGCGACTCTCCAGAATGCTCAGCACATATGTGAGTACCTTGAGCAGAACACTATCCTTGCTGTTGAGTACCTACAGTCCATTGGGACATATCCATATGACCCAAAGCCAGGTTTTACTGATGATGAAGACAACTGTTCAGTGGACCCCGAGCCCGTGCCACCAGAGCATCCACCCTACATGAGAAGTTGTTTGGATGATGAGGAGATCTTTGATAGTGAAGGCAATTGCTCTACAGACTACGACACTTTGCTCAAGGAGCACTACTGATACAACATCACCAACATGCCAGCGTGATTCTCTTGAGGATCGCTCGGTGGTATCAGCTTGCTATCTTTTACTACGTGGTATATGCATCTTACATCTGCGCTACGACCGTTGCTCTCCTATGTAGTACCCTACTGAACTTATTTTCTATGTAAACTATGTGGCATGTGCTGCACTACTCTACTCTATTATGCACTACCCCAGCCCACTGAACTTATTTATGTAAATTATATGGTGTGTACCAGGGATATAGTCCATTATCTCCCAGCCTATCAAAATTAACTATGTAAATTATATTTGTCGTCATGCTATTCTAGGCTATGCAATCCTTAGTTTGAACATGCTCTGTTGTATGGTTTGCATCGATGCTATGCCATCTGCTATGTCAGACACAATATACTGCTTCTCTTTAATCGGGCACATTGATACTAGTTGGCCGCTTATATTCCCATCTAATTTACCTTATCGACATTTCCATTTTCTTTGACTAACAACACATAGCATCAATAATTTTACAGGCCACTTAAGGCACATATCCCAATGTACAGACAGCCCGGAAGCCACAAGGACAATGGCGTGGCACATCAAAAGAGGCCCACCCAACTAGGTTAACTATATACCAGCTCTCTTTGCATACCATGTTTCCAGATCCATTCCCCTCTCCCTTCCACGAACCTCTTGTTCCAGTCCTGCCGCCGCCATGGATGAATCCTCCTCTGCATTGACAACCTCGTCCATCAAGCTGGCCACGAATGATGAGCTGCTGTTCAAGGGCTTTTCTCCGATTAGTTCCAAGTTGTTGTCATCTCATTCTCCTCTTCATCCGTCGATTTCATAACCCATTGCATGCTGATATTTACATTTTACCATTTGTTAAATCAAAGCAATATCCTATCTGTGTCACCATCAACAAGCAATTCATTCTTGAACAAGCAATTGAAACAATTGGTGGCACAATCCATCCATTCACTTTCACTGACATTGGTAGCGACGATGTGGGCATCTCTGTCTCCATTGACCTGCCTCCACACAGCAAAAGCTTGTCAAGCACAACAAAGGAATTTCATGGACCATGCATTGAATCTATGTGTGTTGCCGCCCTTGGATAACTGCAGAAAATAGGTATAATCACGATAGATGATGCAAATTTCGCATTTCATGGACCATGCATTGAATCTATGTGTGTTGCCGCCCTTGGATAACTGCAGAAAATAGGTATAATCACGATAGATGATGCAAATTTCGCGGAGCTGAAAAAATGCAAAAGAAAACTTCAGGCTGAGGAGTTCTGGTCGTCGACACTCTACGACCAGGCCAGCGCCCTGCATGACCAACTCTCTTTACTGACCGTAATCAACCAGGTCCCCAACCTAAGGCTAAACAAGAAGCTGTTGTGTTACCTTCTACGCATCAGAATACTGTACATGCCAGCCAAATCATGCTGTCTAAGGTAAGACCATTCGCCAAGGTATCTTCATTATCATGTGGTAGCACATGCTTCATGCTCGTTTCTCTTATTAGTTGCTTTCCCACAGGATACCACTGGAGGAGAAAGTGCATCGACCCCGATCACAGCAAATAATAATAGGTGCTCTCCATTCCATTTTCTTATCGTTGTCTTCACATACAACCCAACTGTGGCTTCTATGTCCTAACTACACAATTACTAATATTCAGCATCCATCGAGTGCCTTCTAAAAATAACAAGAAGATGAGGACCGCGCGTCGAGCGCTATTCCCTGGAAAATAGAGCGGCACATACGCCATTGTAGGTTGACATGCATCATCTCTTGGACCCGTTTCAAAGAGCTTCACAAATTATCGTTCACAACTTCATATGTTTTTTCAGGCTCCCATCATTGCAACAACCCGATGGAAAAAGCCGTTTTCCATGTCTATGTTGCATCGAACCTTCCCAGATTCAGGACCCGTCACTTTTGTCATGCACACAGCTTGATCTTGCAGCTGTATATACTGCGTCCGTATTAGCTTCCTCTGGGCGCATCGCTATGTATAAATGCATGGAACCCTCTGTTATGCTACTGCAGATTAGATGCAAACCACATGCTTTTGTAACTCCCCACGTCTTCCTGTCATGTAATGGACATATTATGAGCATATCATATCTCTATCTACGTCGAACAAAGTGGTTCCCATACGTGATCACATGCAGTTTACATTCAGGCTTTATTACCTCTGAACAATTAACATTATAATCTATGTTTTCAACATGTTAGGATCATCTCCATTAACATCCCTGGGTGCTATTGTTTGCCCTGTCGTTCGGCAGGCAACGCGCGGCAAGCCGCGCCCCCTATCTAGTTTTTTATAAGAGCCAGGGTGCTGGGGCCCATAGGCCAGTGGCCCAGGGGCCTTTCGGGGCGTGGCTAACGGGCGCTGCCCCGGGCGGAGGCCAAACCCGCCCGGGCGACGAGGGGGAGCCGGGGACGGATGCCGGCGGCCAGGGCTGCACGGGTGTTGGCCGGAGCAGGGCGGAGGGAAGGTGGCGGCTGCGGGGAGGCTGGGCTCGGCGCGGGGATGGGCGCGGCCAGCGGGCAGAGGCGGGGCTCCGGCGCTTGGGGAGCAGGAGGGCGGCCGGCGGCCATGGCCGAGGAGGCGCAGCGGGACGCGAGCGGCGGCGGCTGGGCGAGCGGGCTGTGGGAGAGGGTGGCCGACGAGCAGGGGGAAGTAGGGGAGCGACAGCGGAGCGGGACGCAACGACGGCAGATGCAGGCGGCAGTTGCGGCTTCAGCACGGCGAGCGGGGCGCAGCACGACAGCAATGAGGCGAGGTGTGCGCGGGGACGAGACGGTGCGGGGCAGCGTGCGGCGGCACGGAGACGAGCAGCAGCAGGGCAAGTGCAGCGGCGATGGTAGAGCAGCAACGGGCGAGGGGCTAGCGGAGCAGCGAGCAGCGACAGTACGCAGCAGCTAAGGCAGCGGCAACGCAGCAACAGGAGCAGCTATTGCACGTACGCGTACGCGTACGAGGGAACTCAGACGAGCTGGAGGGCGACGACTACGGCAACGGATCGAGTGTACAAGGAGGGGGGATGGAGTAGGAGCTCACAGCCGTGCGGATGACGAGCTCGGGGAGGCCGGAGGTGGACCGAAATGGTGGGAATCGACGATGGACGGCGGCGATGTACGTGATGAAGAAGATGGCAATGGTGAGCATACGAGCCGTCCTGGCTTGAGCTGCTGCCCGGGACGGACGAAGCCCGTGATCACGATCCTCCTAGACGTCCTCTTGCACGTAGGCAACAACGGTGGCCGCAACGGTGACGATGGCGCGGCGACGGTAGCTTCGGGTGTGTGCTGGGGAGCGAGCAACGGCGCGAGGGGGGAAGAAGTGGCGGCTATGGTTCGACCAAGGCAGAGAGGAGCGTCCAGGGGGGAGGTATAGGCGCCGGAGGGGGCGTGGATGGGCGCCACGGTGATGGCGGGAGTCGTGGCGGCCGTCGGCGCTGTCCACGCCTCCTCTGTGAACAGAGGAGGGGGACGGGGGCGTGATGGGCTGGCCTGGCTGCGGCCAGTTGGGCCGGGGAGGGGGTTTGGCCCAGGAGGGGGGCAGGGGCTTTTTCTCCCTTTCTCTTGTTTTCTTCATAAAATTTTCTATTTTAGTTTTTAGCTCCTATTTTGCATATTAGTTTGTGAGCAAAATAGTTTGGTAAAAAGTGTAGATGGCCACATAATTAGTATTGCAATATTCGGCGCTGCCACAAAAAGTTTGGGAGGCGTCTGAATTTGTTTGAATTTCTCGTAATTGGAAAAACATTTAAATATGTTGTCTTATCACTATTTTAATTATTTTAGGGCATTACAATACTTTATAAAAATGTGGTTTCTCCACCAATATTAACTATGAATTATTTTCCACAGTTTGCACATTTTAGTTTTTACATTTGAAACTTTTATTTTTGACTTTAATTTAAATTTGAATATGAGCCGATTTTGAGTCAACGCGAGTTTAACAACAGTAATCCTGGTGCCGTGGCATGATTAACAGAGGACTACTGTAGCTTAATTATCCGGGCATCACAGTGTTTCTGCACACTTTTTTCATTTGCAAAATTTTCCACAACATTACCTATGTTCTAGAAAGAAAGAAAGACAGAAATTTTTTTGCAACACGACCTATGTTGCATAAAAAAAATTCCGCAACACGACCTATGTTGCAAAAAAATTAATCCGCAACACAACCGATGTTGCAAAAAATATCCGCAACACAACCTCTATGGAAATGTTGTTTCTGCAACAAGGCCTTTGTTGCAAAGGTAGAAGAGCACGTTTAGCGACTAGATTGTGTTAAATCTGATGCCTTGCGAGGCGGCAGATCTTTTAAAAAGATCCGCCGGCCGACGAGTAGCAACCCCCATTATTTTAACAAAATTAATGAAATGTGGGTCACCACTTGTCATGGACATGCAAACTTGGCAAAAATTGGACATTCAAACATGCGAACAACACAAATTTCATTTAAAGTTTATAATTTTTACAAACATAAGCCCTAAACATAGTTACTGAAAAAATGAAGCTAGTTCAGAAACCTAATCTACTATTCATCATCGTCCATGTCGGACCCACTGTTGCCGCCGAAGGAGCCCTCCTTGCTGTCCTCCTCCTGCTTGCCGTCATCATCGTCCTCGCTCACGAGGTCGATGGTGACGCCGACCACCGAGGCGACGACCGCCTGTTGCAGCCCCGGAGTGTCGACTGGGTCATTGGGGCGGGGTTGCGGCCCCTTTGTCGATTCACGCAACACTAGGAGGAGCCTCGGCGGGTCTGCAGGGTCACTGTGCTCATTGACCACCAACCCCTATACTCCGCTAGCAGTGGCGGCTCCGGCTTCGGCACGGGCAGGAGGCCGCCAGAGCCCGTCCCAGGCTCGGGCTTGGGCATGAGCAGGGGGCCGCGCGAGGTCATCCCCGACTCGGGCTTTGGGACTGGCAGAGGACACCGTGGGAGCTCATCCCCGGCTCCAGCTTTGGGATGCACAGGCCGCCACCGTGCGAGCTCGTCTTTGGCATCCCTAGTTGTCGGCGTTCTAGGAACGGGGGTCCCCAGACTTGCCTGCCTGCGGCCCATGGCGTGGCTAAGCTAGCAGGCCTGTACGGCCCATCTTCATCGACAAGGCATTCAAGACCCTCGCGAGGGGCCAAGCCTCGCGAGGCGGACGACGCCAGGCCTCCTCAGGAGCGGCCTCGCCAGGCAGGCTCACGAGGGGCGGAGAGATCAAGGCAAGGCAAACCTCGCGAGGTCCTCGTGACGTGAGCCATGACGATCGAGACCAGGCGGGCGACAGCGCGCGCAGCATCCTTGCTTCCTCTTTGGTGCTAAGGGGGAAAGCGCAGGCGCGGAGTACCGAGGCATCAAGCAAAGGTTTCCATATCAGTGCAACGAGACCAAGACCAGCAGGACGGCAAGACAGAGGTCACCATGGAGCCCAAGACGGCGTCACCGCCAGAGCCTTTTGCATGCGAAGACTACTTTTGTCAGGATAAGCTGTACTAGCTGTCCCCTATCGAATTGGCTGTTGTTGGCTCCCTTCCCGCTCAATATTTGGGTAGAGGACCAGGGCCTATATAAGTAGAGCTAGCCACCACCGTAGGGGGCAACGAATTCAGAGGCATCTCACCCACACAAGTTCGTCAAGCACAAGAACACCTCAACCTCAGGAGGCTGTTCTTCCCCTGTACTGTTCATCATCAGCCCAAGAGGCAATCCACCACCACCACACTGGAGTAGGGTATTACACCACAACGGTGGCCCGAACCAGTATAAATCTTGCGTCTTTGTGTTGTGAGTTCATCGAGTTCGTCCACGAGATCTTAGCGAGCTAGGGCGTGGATCGGTAGGGAGGAAATCTTCGCGCGCACCCCAGTGTTCTAACCTTGAGGGTTTTGCCGGAACCCGAGATCCGACATTTGGCGCGCCAGGTAGGGGTGCGCCGTAGCTTCCCTTCCGTCGATCTGCGCTCCGTCGCCACCGTGCTCCGTCCTCATGGCAGGCACCCCGCTACCGGCTCCGATGGCCGGCGTTGACGATGGGGCCAGGGGGCTCCGAGCCCTGGCCCCCGCCTTGCGGCAGGTGCGGTGGCCACCCAAGTTCAAGCCGGAGATGCCGCCGCGCTACGATGGCACGGCGGACCCGTCGGCTTTCCTACTGGCATACGAGGAGGCCGTCCTCGAGGCCGAGGGTGACGACGAGGTCATGGCCAACTGGCTTCCCATGGCCCTCGCCGGCGAGCCGCGCGCCTGGCTGCCCAACCTCCCCGGATCCACGGTGGTGTCTTGGGAGGAGCTGCGCGACTTCTTCATTGCGCACTACGCGGCACCGGCGCACCGCGCGGTCGCGGCCCTGCTAGGTGGCTCTCAGGCGCCGCCTTCAGATCACCACATCAAGCCGTTCCTCCACCAGATCGGTTCCACTTCCAAGCACTCGAGGGCTCCGCCGGGCTGGGCTGCGCCTGAGGCTGGCCTCACCTTCAGCTCAGAAGACCACCCCGTCACCACCGCCGGCTCGGGCATGCTTCCGATGCTCTGCACGCCCACCATCTGCAACGTGGCCGTCACCAAGACCCTCATCGACGGCGGCGCTGGCCTCAACTTGCTCTCCGTGGAGGCCTTCAGCCTTCTTCACGTACCGCTCGAGCGGCTCAGCCTCAGCAAGCCTTTCTCAGGACTTGGTGGCGGCGCTGCCCGCTCCCTGGGGCAGATCCGCCTCCCCGTCACCTTCGGCTCACGCGACAACTACCGCATTGAGCTAGTCGACTTCGACATCGCCCGCATCGGCCTCCCGTACAACGCCATTCTCGGGTACCCAGCTTTGGTCCAGTTCATGGCGGTGACTCATCCGGCCTACAACCTCATGAAGATGCCTGGAAGCAAAGGTGTCCTCACTGTCAAGGGGGACACCAAGGAGGCCGTGACAGCGCTCAAACTTGCCTTTAAGACCGCTGCGGCGGCGCAGCCCGTCGGCGCCGGTGCCCCTGAAGCCAAGGAGGCTGCACCAACCAAGAAGAAGCAGCTGTTCACCCAAGACAAGGCGGAAATGAAGTAGGTGCCGGTCGACGAGGACGGGTCCTCGGGAGCCACCTTCACCATAGGTGCCGGCCTCGACCCGAGCCAAGAGGAAGCGTTGGTGAAATTCTTGCGCACAAACAAGGATATATTCGCATGGGAGCCCAATCAGCTGGTGGGGGTCCCGAGAGAGGTAATCCAGCATCACTTAAGGGTACGCCCCAATGTGCGCCCTGTCAAGCAACGAGCAAGACGGCAGTCCACGAAGAAGCAGGCCTTCATCGTCTAGGAGACCAGCAAGTTGGAGGCAGTGGGTGCCATTCGCGATGTTCGGTACCCCGAATGGCTGGCGAACCCCGTCGTAGTGCCGAAGAAAGGCGGGAAGGAGCGAATGTGCATCGACTTCACCAACCTCAACAAGGCGTGTCCTCAAGACCCGTTCCCCCTCCCACGCATCGACCAGATCGTCGACTCCACCGCCGAGTGCGACCTGTTGTGCTTCCTGGATGCGTTCTCGGGGTATCACCAAATCAAGATGGCGGTAGAAGATGTGGAGAATACTGCCTTCCTGACCCCGTGTGGGGTGTACTGCTACACCTGCATGCCCTTCGGACTGCGTAACGCGGGTGCGACCTTTCAGCGGTTGATGCACATCGCCTTGGGGCGGCAGCTCGGGAGAAACACGGAAGCCTACGTCGACGACATCGTGGTAAAGTCTCGGGAGGCAAGAACCTTGATCCAAGATCTGGAGGAGACCTTCGCGAGCTTGCGCCAGGTGAACTTGCGGCTCAACCCGGAGAAGTGTGTGTTCGGTGTCCCTTCTTGCAAGCTGCTGGGATTCCTCGTGTCTCACAGAGGGATCGAGGCGAACCCGGAGAAGATCAAGGCCATTGAGGATATGAGCCCACCGCAGACCCTCAAGGAAATGCAGAAGCTCGCTGTCGGGTGACTGTGTTGGGGCGCTTCATCTCCAAGCTGGGAGAGCGCGCCTTACCCTTCTTCAAGCTGATGAAGAAGAAAGGCCCATTCGAGTGGACCCCGGAGGCCGACCGAGCTTTTGAAGACCTCAAGAGATACCTGACCAGCCCTCCGATGATGGTGGCGCCACGGCCTCTCGAGCCCCTAGTACTCTATCTTGCCGCCACTCCGTACTCCGCCAGCGCGGAGTTGGTGGCAGTTCGGGAAGAGCACCAAGCCAAGGGCGCGCCGTGCCAAGCTACGCCGCCAGCCGAGATGACGCAAGATCAGGAAGGCACGGCAAGAGCCGTAGCGGCACCAACAGAAGACCAAGCTCGGCAGGACAATGTCATAGAGATTCCCGCAAGTGATCAGGCGCCAGGAGTCCCACCACCTCAGGAGGCACCCCAACTTTCGCAAGACGCGAGCCTCACCAGCTCACCAACACGGTGTTGCGGGACGCGAGGGCATGATATCCCATGGCTCAGAAGCTCCTGCTCGCGCTCCTGGTGGCCTCGTGCAAGTTGCGGCACTACTTCCAGGGCCACCCCATCAAGGTCATCTCAGCCTACCCATTAGAGCGGGTGCTCAGGAGCCCCAACTCTGCTGGGAGGGTCACTGAGTGGAACATCGAGCTGCAGGCATTCCAGTTGGAGTTCAGCACTACCAGGGTCATCAAGGGAGCCGCACTCGCTGACTTTGTGGCGGAATGGATGGATGCCCCGACACTTTAAGTAGGGGAAGACCGGTCCACCTCACCAGGAAGCAAGGCGCCAGACGATTGGGTCATGTATTTCGATGGCGCCTTCGCGCATCAGGGCGCGGGGGCTGGAGCAGTACTCATCTTGCCCACTCAGGACAAGCTCTACTACGCTGTGCAGCTTTGCTTTCAGCAGGGCGAGAAGGTCTCCAACAACATCGCAGAATACGAAGGCCTCATAGCTAGCCTGAAGGCCGCGACAGCTCTGGGGGTGAAGCGCCTCACCGTTAGGGGCGACTAACAGCTCCTCGTCAACTTCTCCAAGAAAGTGTACGAGCCAAAGGACGAGCACATGGAGGCATACCTCGCGGAAGTGCGTAAGATGGAAAAGCAGTTCCTGGGCCTGGAGGTGCAGCATGTGCCCCGTGGCACCAACAAGGAAGCCGACAACTTCGCCAGGACGGCATCCAAGCGACAGCCCCAAGAGCCTGGCGTCTTCGAGGAGCGGCTCTTCAAACCGTCACTGACGCCACCACTTTCAAGCACAGCTCAGCCGCGGGAGGAGCTCCCACAGCCGCCTGCCATGGGAACCCCGGCCTGTGGCCCGACCTCAGGCGCTCGCCTGCTCTTGGCGCTCGAGCCCCAGGAGGAATGCTGGACCAAAGAATTCAAGGAATACCTAATGCAAGGGACGCTACCGGAGAAGGAGGAGGACACGGAGCGCGTGGCCCGGCAGGCCACATCATACTGCGTCCGGGACAGTGAGTTACACAGGAAGCGATCAAATGATGTTTCACTACGTTGCATTTCCAGAGGCCAGGGGAAGGAGTTGCTATCTGACATATCGTCATGAACCCTCGTCGGCAAGGCATTCCGCAGCGGATTCTACTGGCCCACAGTGCTCAACGACGCAGCCGAGCTGGTGAAGTCTTGAGAAGCCTGCCCGTTCCACGCCAAGCAGATCCATCAGCCAGCTCAGGGCCTCCAGACTATACCACTCACATGGTCGTTCGCGGTCTGGGTGCTGGATATCTTGGGCCCATTTCCACGAGCGCCAGGGGGCTACCGCTACCTCTACGTCGCCATCGACAAGTTCACCAAGGTGGCGGAAGTAGAAGCCGTCCGCACCATCCCAGCTGGTTTTGCGGTCAAGTTCATCAAGGGCCTCGTGAGCCGTTTCGGGGTCCCCAACCGCATCATCACCGACAGCGGCTCGCAGTTCACCAGTAACATCTTCAAAACATACTGTGCTAACCTTGGAACGCAGATCTGCTACGCTTCGGTGGCGCACCCCAGGAGCAATGGCCAGGACGAACGTGCCAACGCAGAGGTCTTGAGGGGCCTCAAGACCAAGACCTTCAAGAAGAAGCTCGAGGCCTACGGTAGGGGCTGGCACGACGAGCTCCAGACCGTGCTGTGGTCCATCCGCACCACCGCCACCAAGCCGACGGGCGAGACCCTATTCTTCCTCGTCTATGGAGCTGAAGCGGTCCTCCCTCACGAGGTCAAGCATTGCTCCGCAAGGGTCTTGGCGTTTGATGAAACGCAGCAGGACGCCACACGGGGGATGGACCTCGTGTTGGGGGAGGAACGTCGCCGCGAAGTTGCACTGAGGGCGGCAAGGTACCAGCAGGCGCTACGGCGATACCACTGCCGCAACATCCGCTCCAGGACGCTCGAGATAGGTGACCTCGTCCTGAGGCGGGTCCTCTCCAGGGAAGGGCTGCATAAGCACTCACCCATGTGGGAGGGCCCGTTCAAGGTCGTCCATGTCTCCAGGCCTGGCGCCGCGCGCCTAGAGACACAGGACGGGGTGCCCATCCAGAACGCCTGGAACATCTAGCACCTCCGGAAGTTCTACCCATGAAGCAAGGCCCAGTGCCTGTGAAGAAAGGCCTGGTGCCTGTGAAGAAAGGCCCGGTGCCTGTGAAGAAGGCCTGGTGCCTGTGAAGAATCGCCGCCCGTGACACTCTCACGTAATAATGAGTGGGGATGTACACGCCCGGAGTCTCAGGAGTGCCGCCTTCGGGCCTCGGGGGCTCCCTCCCATGCCTAGTGGCAGCACTCAGCTCCGCGCTGGTGAGAAGACTTGAAGACTAGACTAGGTGCCGGACGCGGCTTTTCATTTGCTTTCCATAGTTGGCTCGCGTTCTCTTAATCGAAGTTTGCTTCTGGTGTTCCATGCTGATTTGGTTCCGTCGCTGTTTGCCGCTATTTCTGACTCTAGTTCACCTGTGTTCTCTCTCTCGCACACCTCGTGAGGGGGCTAGGCAGGTGCCCTCGCGAGCGATTTTTCCTTCTGCGTTTTTTCCTTCTCTCTGCCTTCCGTCTGCTTTCTCGCGAGGCCCCCTCGTTCGAGCCCACAAGCTGGCGCATCTCTCCTAAATCCGTGCCCCATGGGTACCGCGATATGAAGCGCTGGGTCAAGGCTCGGGTGAACGATAAGTCTCCTAGCGAGCCTCCTAACGAATTTTTGCAGTTCCTAAGCAACCACTAAGTCAAGACGGGCACAAGGAAACAAGTGCCACGTGAAGAGGAGGCTGCCCCGAACGCGCCAGGCTAAGTTATCTCTGCACAAATAACGACACAACACTGAAATAACAAGCATAGCATAATGATTGTGGAACCACAGTTCGATACACGCCCCTCCGGGCCCATACTGGTTTCATTTTGATGCAGGAAAGAAAAGAAGAACGAAAAAAGCGGCGCTGCAGCGATCCACGGGGGCAGGCCCCTGGCGACGTCCCGAGCTTAGCCGGATCACTCCTCGCGCTTCACGGAGGCACGACGACGAGACGACCCGCTACCACCTTCGAAGCAAGCGCGGCGGCGTGGCGGCTGGTCATAGCCGCCGCTGCTGGAGCTTGCGCCAAGAGAAGAGCCACCGTAGCTAGACGAGGCGCGGCCGGTGGGCTTGCCCTCGCCCTCGTCGCGGCCGTCGCCGAGGCTGAGCACCTCCTCACCGTCGTTTGTCTCGGGGCAGCACCCGGCGCGGCGACCATCTTCCCCAAACACTCTCACATAGAGGGTCGCATCACCGTCGTTCTTGAAATGGAGGGTGCACCGCCTGGCCAGGCCGCGCGCGCAGGCGGACGTCTGCCAACCGCGGGCCAGGGCTATGTTGCCCGCGGCAGAGACCTCAACCACGACCGAGGAGGCCCTGCTGCAGCAGCCGTCCGCCTGCAGCCAGAGCCCGCCTGGACTAGAGGCTGGCAGCTCATCGACGAAGAAGCGCGGAAGCTGAAGCCAGTTGCTGGTCGTATCCTCCGACCAGACAACGAACTCCGGCAGCACCTCTGCCGAGTGGAAGCGCGACCGGGGAGGCCGCGCAACCACGGCACGTCTCACCTCATCGACGGGGCTGCCGCGACCCGAGCGACCCCCGCCACGCGCAGCGGCGCCACCCCGGGAGCGAGGGGCCGCGTCGGGTGTTGCGGTGTGCTTACGAGGACGGCCGCGTCCCCGCTTGGGCGCCGGGGAGCCGGGCCCCTCACGAGTGGCCTTTCCTTTCTCTGCGGCGGAGAACCTCTTCAACGGCGCCATTGGAGCCGGTGATGGAGCAGAGAAGGAAGAAGCAAGCGGACCGGGAAGAGATGGGCGACGGGGGCTCTGCCCAACTCCCTATTTATAGCGGAAGAAGGCCAACCGGCGCCCCCCATGATCACAGGTAATGATGGTTTTCCTGGTATGTCACAAGGACTTGTCAAGTCGGGCAGTTGCCGAGGCAGCGTGGGGAAGCGGAGACGCCCACGTCCAATCAACCACCACGCGTCAACCGAGGCCGCAGGCTTTTGGGGCCCGCGGCGCTCCGCGCTTGTCCTTTGGCTTCGCCTCGAAGCCAAGCCCGAGCGTGCCTTGGGCCCGGGGGCTACTGTTGGCGTTCTGGGAACGGGGGTCCCCAGACTTGCCTGCCTGCGGCCCATGGCGTGGCTGAGCTAGCAGGCCTGTACGGCCCATCTTCCTCGACAAGGCATTCAAGACCCTCGCGAGGGGCCAAGCCTCACGAGGCAGACGACGCAAGGCCTCCTCAGGAGCGGCCTCGCCAGGCAGGATCACGAGGGGCGGAGAGATCATGGCAAGGCAAACCTCGCGAGGTCCTCGTGACGTGAGCCATGACGATCGAGACCAGGCGGGCGCCAAGCGGGCGCCAGCGTCCTTGCTTCCTCTTTGGTGCTAAGGGGCAAGCGCAGGCGCGGAGTACCGAGGCATCAAGCAAAGGTTTCCATATCGGTGCAACGAGACCAAGACCAGTAGGACGGCAAGACGGAGGTCACGATGGAGCCCAAGACGGCGTCACCGCCAGAGCCTTTTACAGGCGAAGACTACTTTTATCAGGATAAGCTGTACTAGCTGTCCCCTTTTGAATTGGCCGTTGTTGGCTCCCTTCCCGCTCAATATTTGGGGAGAGGACCAGGGCCTATATAAGTAGAGCTAGCCACCATCGTAGGGGGCAACGAATTCAGAGGCATCTCACCCACACAAGTTCGTCAAGCACAAGAACACCTCAACCTCAGGAGGCTGTTCTTCCCCTTGTACTGTTCATCATCAACCCAAGAGGCAATCCACCACCACCACACTGGAGTAGGGTATTACACCACAATGGTGGCCCAAACCAGTATAAATCTTGCGTCTTTGTGTTGTGAGTTCGTCGAGTTCGTCCGCGAGATCTTAGCGAGCTAGGGCGTGGATCGGTAGGAATGAAATCTTCGCGCGCACCCCAGTGTCCGAACCTTGAGGGTTTTGCCGGAACCCGAGATCCGACACTGGCACCGGCTTAGGAATGCGGAGGCCCCCACTGCTGTTGGCATCACTGCCACCTCCCAAAGATGTGGGCGTGGATCGAGGCATGGACCGCGATGGTGAAATCCGGTCGTCCTCGTCTAGGCCGAGCCGCGCACGGCACACGACCACGACGTCGGCAAAGGTACGCCCTTCCCAGAAGGCATACCTCTCATCTATGATGTTGCACGACACGGGTAGCGGCCGTCACTATTGGATGCGGGTGGCGTTGTCCTCCGCCAGGATGTGCAACCACTTTTGGCTGCTAGGCACGTAGCATGGTTTGGACCGCTCCTTCGGCGGAAAGCTTTGCTAAAACATGCCGACGGTGGGGACAGGCTCCACCATGAGCCCCCGATGCTCAGGTGCCATACAACTGGCAAGCGCGTGTCCGGCGGCACCATCACGCTGCAATGCGTGAGGAGCGACGCTTCGTCGACCTGAAGGGTGCCCGACATGCCGGGAATGAACAACACGCGACGTCGTCCCCGGTTGCTGCTTCCCGCCCCACCATCGTGGCTGGCCATTGATACGTCCATTTCACATCATATTTTCATATCAATATTTATTGCATTATGGACTATTATTTCACTTTATGATACAATTCTTATGCCTTTTCTCTCTGATTTTGCATGTTTCACATTAAGAGGGAGATTGCCAGCAGCTAGAATTCTGGACTGGAAAGGGCTATATCAGAGACACTTATTCTGCACAACTCTAAATGACCAGAGAATTGACGGAGAATTATTTTAGAATATATAAAAAATATTGGTGAAAGAAATAACAAAAGAGGGCCCACCAGGCAGCCACAGGCCTGGGTGGCGCCCCCTAGGGTCTGCTCCTAGACTTGTGGGGCCCCTGGCAGGCCTACGGAGCCCATATTATGCTATAAGGTGCCATTTGACCTAGAAAACAAATCATAAGGAAGTTTTCAGGATGAAGCGCCGCCGTCTTGAGGCGGAACCTGGGCAGGAGCACTTTTGCTCTCCCGCGGAGCGACTCCGCCGGGGAAACTTCCCTCCGGAAGTGGGAAATCGAAGCCATCGTCATCACTAACGGTCCTCTCTGTTGGAAATATGCCCTAGAGGCAATAATAAATTGGTTATTATTATATTTCCTTGTTCATGATAATCGTTTATTATCCATGCTAGAATTGTATTGATAGGAAACTCAGATACATGTGTGGATACATAGACAACACCATGTCCCTAGTAAGCCTCTAGTTGACTAGCTCGTTGATCAATAGATGGTTACGGTTTCCTGACCATGGACATTGGATGTCGTTGATAACGGGATCACATCATTAGGAGAATGATGTGATGGACGAGACCCAATCCTAAGCCTAGCACAAGATCGTGTAGTTCGTTTGCTCAGAGCTTTTCTAATGTAAAGTATCATTTCCTTAGACCATGAGATTGTGCAACTCCCAGATACCGTAGGAATGCTTTGGGTGTACCAAACGTCACAACGTAACTGGGTGACTATAAAGGTGCACTACAGGTATCTCCGAAAGTGTCTGTTGGGTTGGGACGAATCGAGACTGGGATTTGTCACTCCGTGTAAACGGAGAGGTATCGCTGGGCCCACTCGGTAGGACATCATCATAATGTGCACAATGTGACCAAGGAGTTGATCACGGGATGATGTGAGTTACAGAACGAGTAAAGAGACTTGCCGGTAACGAGATTGAACAAGGTATCAGGATACCGACGACTGAATCTCGGGCAAGTACCATACCGGTAGACAAAGGGAGAATTGTATACGGGATTGATTGAATCCTCGACATCGTGGTTCATCCGATGAGATCATCGAGGATCATGTGGGAGCCAACATGGGTATCCAGATCTCGCTGTTGGTTATTGACCGGAGAGTCGTCTCGGTCATGTCTGCATGTCTCCCGAACCCGTAGGGTCTACACACTTAAGGTTCGGTGACGCTAGGGTTATAGAGATATTAGTATGCGGACCCAAAAGTTGTTCGGAGTCCCGGATGAGATCCCGGACGTCACGAGGAGTTCCGGAATGGTTCGGAGGTAAAGATTTATATATGGGAAGTCTTATTTTGGTCGCCGGAAAAGTTTCGCACTTTATCGGTATTGTACCGGGAGTGCCGAAAGGGGTCCGGGGGTCCACCAAGGGGGTCCACCAGCCCCGGGGGGCCACATGGGCTGTAGGGGGTGCGCCTTGGCCCATATGGGCCAAGGGAACCAGCCCCAAGAGGCCCATGCGCCAAGAGATAAGATAAATGGAGAGTCCTAAAGGGCGAAGGCACCTCCGAGGTGCCTTGGGGGGGGGGAAGGACTCCTCCCTGGCCGCACCCTTCCTTGGAGGAAGGGCCAAGGCTGCGCCCCCCTCTCCCTTGGCCCTATATATAGTGGGGGGAAGGGAGGGCAGCAATACCTAAGCACTGGCGCCTCCCTCTCCCTCCCGTGACACCTCTTCCTCCCCGCTTGTGCTTGGTGAAGCCCTGCCGGGATCCCGCTACTTCCACCACCACGCCGTCGTGCTGCTGGATCTCCATCAACCTCTCCTCCCCCCTTGCTGGATCAAGAAGGAGGAGACGTCGCTGCTTCGTACGTGTGTTGAACGCGGAGGTGCCGTCCGTTCGGCGCTAGGATCATCGGTGATTTGGATCACGACGAGTACGACTCCATCAACCCCGTTCTCTTGAACGCTTCCGCTCGCGATCTACAAGGGTATGTAGATGCACTCCTTCCCTCTCGTTGCTAGTAAACTCCATAGATTGATCTTGGTGATGCGTAGAAAATTCTGAATTTCTGCTACGTTCCCCAACAGTGGCATCATGAGCTAGGTCTATGCGTAGTTTCTATGCACGAGTAGAACACAAAGTAGTTGTGGGCGTAGATGTTGCCAATTCTTCTTGCCGCTACTAGTCTTATCTTGTTTCGGCGGCATTGTGGGATGAAGCGGCCCGGACCGACCTTACACGTACGCTTACGTGAGACAGGTTCCACCGACTGACATGCACTAGTTGCATAAGGTGGCTAGCGGGTGTCTGTCTCTCCCACTTTAGTCGGAACGGATTCGATGAAAAGGGTCCTTATGAAGGGCAAATAGAAATTGGCATATCACGTTGTGGTTTTACGTAGGTAAGAAACGTTCTTGCTAGAAACCTATACAGGCCACGTAAAAACTTGCAACAACAATTAGAGGACGTCTAACTTGTTTTTGCAGCATGTGCTATGTGATGTGATATGGCCAGAAGATGTGATGAATGATATATGTGATGTATGAGATTGATCATATTCTTGTAATAGGAATCACGACTTGCATGTCGATGAGTATGACAACCGGCAGGAGCAATAGGAGTTGTCTTTATTTTTGTATGACCTGCGTGTCATTGAATAACGCCATGTAAATTACTTTACTTTATTGCTAAGCGCGTTAGCCATAGAAGTAGAAGTAATCGTTGGCGTGACAACTTCATGAAGACACAATGATGGAGATCATGGTGTCATGCCGGTGGCAAAGATGATCATAGTGCCCCGAAGATGGAGATCAAAGGAGCAAAATGATATTGGCCATATCATGTCACTATTTGATTGCATGTGATGTTTATCATGTTTTACATCTTATTTGCCTAGAACGACGGTAGTAAGTAAGATGACCCCTCACTAAAATTTCAAGAGACGTGTTCCCCCTAACTGTGCACCGTTGCGAAGGTTCGTTGTTTCAAAGCACCACGTGATGATCGGGTGTGATAGATTCTAACGTTCGAATACAACGGGTGTTGATGAGCCTAGCATGTACAGACATGGCCTCGGAACACATGCGAAACACTTAGGTTGACTTGACGAGCCTAGCATGTACAGACATGGCCTCGGAACACAAGAGACCGAAAGGTCAAACATGAGTCGTATAGTAGATACGATCAACATGGAGATGTTCACCGATGATGACTAGTCCGTCTCACGTGATGATCGGACACGGCCTAGTTTGACTCGGATCATGTATCACTTAGATGACTAGAGGGATGTCTATCTGAGTGGGAGTTCAATAATCAGATGAACTTCATTATCATGAACATAGTCAAAAGATCTTTGCAAAATTATGTCATACACTTTAGTTCTACTGTTTAAGATACGTTCCTAGAGAAAATTTAGTTGAAAGTTGATAGTAGCAATTATGCGGACTGGGTCCGTAAACTGAGGATTGTCCTCATTGCTGCACAGAAGGCTTATGTCCTTAATGCACCGCTCGGTGTGCTGAACCTCAGCGTCGTCTGTAGATGTTGCGGAACATCTGACATACACGTTTTGATAACTACGTGATAGTTCAGTGCGTAATGCTAACGGTTTAGAATTGTGGCACCAAAGACGGTTTTTGAAACGTCGCAGAACATATGAGATGTTCCGAAGACTGAAATTGGGATTTCAGACTAGTGCCCACGTCAAGAGGTATGAGACCTCTGACAAGTTTCTTAAGCCTGCAGACTAAGGGAGAAAAGCTCAATCGTTGAGCATGTGCTCAGATTGTCTGAGTACCACAATCGCTTGAATCGAGTGGGAGTTAATCTCCCAGATGAGATAGTGATAGTTCTCCATAGTCACTGCCACCAAGCTAGTAGAGCTTCGTGATGAACTATAACATATCAGGGATAGTTATGATGATCCTTGAGCTATTCGCGATGTTTGACACCGCGAAAGTAGAAATCAAGAAGGAGCATCAATTGTTGATGGTTAGTAAAACCACTAGTTTCTAGAAGGGCAAGGGCAAAAGGGATACTTCATGAAACAGCAAATCATTTGCTGCTCTAGTGAAGAATCCCAAGGTTGAACCCAAACCCGAGACTAAGTGCTTCTATAATGAGGGAACGGCCACTGAAGCAGAACTACCCTAGATACTTGGTAGATGAGAAGGCAGGCAAGGTCAACAGAAGTATATTGGATATACATTATATGAATGTGTACTTTACTAGTACTCCTAGCAGCACCAGGGTATTAGATACCGGTTCGGTTGCTAAGTGTTAGTAACTCGAAATAAAAGCTGCGGAATAAATGGAGACTAGCTAAAGGTGAGATGACGATATGTGTTGGAAGTGTTTCCAAGGTTGATGTGATCAAGCATCGCATGCTCCCTCTACCATCGAGATTTGGTGTTTGCGTTGAGCATGATTGGATTATGTTTATCGCAATACGGTTATTCATCTAAGGAGAATAATGGTTACTCTGTTTATTTGAATAATACCTTCAATGGTCTTGCACCTAAAATGAATCTCGATCGTAGTGATACACATGTTCGTGCCAAAAGTAATGATAGTTCCACATACTTGTGGCACTGACATTTGAGTCATATTGGTATAGAACGCATGAAGAAGCTCCATGTAGATGGATCTTTGGACTCAGTCGTTTTTGAAAAGATTGAGACATGCGAACCATGTGTATTGGTATATATGCATGAAGAAACTCCATGCAGATGGATCGTTTGGACTCACTTGATTTTGAATCACTTGAGACATGCAAATCATACCACATGGGCAAGATGACTGAAAGGCCTCGTTTTCAGTAAGATGGAACAAGAGAGCAACTTATTGGAAGTAATACATTTTGATGTATGTAGTCCAATGAGTGCTGAGGCATGCAGTGGATATCGTTATGTTCTTACTTCACAGATGATTTGAGTAGATGCTGAGTGTATTTACTTGATGAAACACAAGTCTGAATTATTGAAAAGTTCAAGTAATTTCAGAGTGAAGTTGAAGATCGTCGTGACAAGAGGATAAAATGTTTGTGATATGATCATAGAGATGAGTATCTGAGTTACGAGTTTGGCACACAGTTAAGACATTGTGGAAAGTGTTTCACAATTAATACCGCCTGGAACACCATAGTGTGATGGTGTGTCCGAACATCATAACTGCACCCTATTGGATATGGTGCATACCATGATGTCTCTTATCGAATTACCACTATCGTTTATGGGTTAGGCATTAGAGACAACCGCATTCACTTTAAAAGGGGCACCACGCAATTCCGTTGAGACGACACCGTTTAGAGAAACCTAAGTTGTCGTTTCTTAAAGGTTTGGGGCTGCGATGCTTATGTGAAATTTTTTCAAGCTGATAAGCTCGAACCCAAAGTGGATAAATGCATCTTCATAGAATACCCAAAATCAGTTGGGTATACCTCCTATTTCAGATCTGGAAGCAAAAGTAATTGCTTCTAGAAACGGTTCCTTTCTCGAGGAAAAGTTTCTCTCGAAAGAATTGAGTGGGAGGATGGTGGAGACTTGATAAGGTTATTGAACCGTCACTTCAACTAGTGTGTAGCAGGGCACAGGAAGTTGTTCCTGTGGCACCTATACCAATTGAAGTGGAAGCTTATGATAGTGATCATGAAACTTCGGATCAAGTCACCACCAAACCTCATAGGACGACGAGGATGCGTGCTACTTCAGAGTGGTACGTGATCCTGTCTGAGATATCATGTTGTTGGACAATACTGAACCTACGAGCTATGGAGAAGCGATGGTGGGCCCATATTCCGACAAATGGTTAGAAGCCATGAAATCCGAGATAAATGGATCTTTGAGAAGAAGACGGACGTGGACGGTAATGTTACCGTCTATGAAGCTCCACTTGTGGCAAAGAGTATTTCCACAAGTTCAAGGAGTTGACTACGATGAGATTTTCTCATCCGTAGCGATGCTTAAGTCCGTCGGAATCATGTTAGCATCAGCTGCATTTATGAAATCTGGCAGATGGATGTCAAAACAAGTTTCCTTACCAGTTTTCGTAAGGAAAGGTTGTATGTGATACAATCAGAAAGGTTTTGTCGATCCTAAGGATGCTAAAAGGTAAGCTAGCTCAAGCGACCCTTCCATGGACTAGAGCAAGCATCTCGGAGTCAGAATATATGCTTTGATGGAGTGATCAAAGTTTTGGGTTTATACAAAGTTTGTTAGAAACTTGTATTTACAATAAAGTGAGTGGGAGCGCTACAACATTTCTGATAAGTATATGTGAACGACATATTGTTGATCCGAAATGATGTAAAATTTCTGGAAAGCATAAAGGGTTGTTTGAAAGGAGTTTTTCAAAGGAAGACCTGGATAAAGCTGCTTACATATTGGGCATCAAGATCTATAGAGATAGATCAAGATGCCTGATGATACTTTCAAAGAACGCACACCTTGACATGATTTTGAAAGAGTTCAAAATAGATCAGCAAAGAAGGAGTTCTTGGCTGTGTTACAAGGTGTGAGTATTGAGTAAGACTCAAGACCTGACCACAGCAGAAGAGAGAGAAAGGACGAAGGTCGTCCCCTATGCTTTAGACGTAGGCTCTATAGTATGCTATGCTGTGTACCGCACATGTAGTGTGACTTGCCATGAGTTGGTCAAGGGGTACAATAGTGATCCGGGAATGGATCACATGACAGCGGTCGAACTTATCCTTGGTATCTAGTGGACTAAGGAATTTTCTCGATTATGGAGGTGAAAAGGAGTTCGTTGTAAAGGGTTACGTCGATGCGAACTTTGACACTAATCCGGATAACTCTGAGTAGTAAACCGGATTCGTATAGTAGAGCAATTATTTGAAATGGCTCCAAATAGCGCGTGGTAGCATCCACAAGATGACATAGATATTCGTAAAGCACACACGAATCTGAAAGGTTCAGACCCGTTGACTAATAACCTCTCTCACAAGCATAACATGATCAAACCAGAACTCATTGAGTGTTAATCACATAGAGATGTGAACTAGATTGTTGACTCTAGTAAACTCTTTGGATGTTGGTCACATGGTGATGTGACCTGTGAGTGTTAATCACATGGTGATGTGGACTAGATTATTGACTCTAGTGCAAGTGGGAGACTGTTGGAAATATGCCCTAGAGGCAATAATAAATTGGTTATTATTATATTTCCTTGTTCATGATAATCGTTTATTATCCATGCTAGAATTGTATTGATAGGAAACTCAGATACATGTGTGGATACATAGACAACACCATGTCCCTAGTAAGCCTCTAGTTGACTAGCTCGTTGATCAATAGATGGTTACAATTTCCTGACCATGGACATTGGATGTCGTTGATAACGGGATCACATCATTAGGAGAATGATGTGATGGATGAGACCCAATCCTAAGCCTAGCACAAGATCGTGTAGTTCATTTGCTCAGAGCTTTTCTAATGTCAAGTATCAGTTCCTTAGACCATGAGATTGTGCAACTCCCGGATACCGTAGGAATGCTTTGGGTGTACCAAACGTCACAACGTAACTGGGTGGCTATAAAGGTGCGCTACAGGTATCTCCGAAAGTGTCTGTTGGGTTGGCACGAATCGAGACTGGGATTTGTCACTCCGTGTAAACGGAGAGGTATCTCTGGGCCCACTCGGTAGGACATCATCATAATGTGCACAATGTGACCAAGGAGTTGATCACGGGATGATGTGTTACGGAACGAGTAAAGAGACTTGCCGGTAACGAGATTGAACAAGGTATCGGGATATCGACGATCGAATCTCGGGCAAGTACCATACCGATAGACAAAGGGAATTGTATACGGGATTGATTGAATCCTCGACATCGTGGTTCATCCGATGAGATCATCGAGGAGCATGTGGGAGCCAACATGGGTATCCAGATCCCGCTGTTGGTTATTGACCGGAGAGTCGTCTCGGTCATGTCTACATGTCTCCCGAACCCGTAGGGTATACACACTTAAGGTTCGGTGACGCTAGGGTTATAGAGATATTAGTATGCGGTAACCCGAAAGTTGTTCGGAGTCCCGAATGATATCCCGGACGTCACGAGGAGTTCCGGAATGGTCCGGAGGTAAATATTTATATATGGGAAGTCTTATTTTGGTCGCCGGAAAAGTTTCGCACTTTATCGGTATTGTACCGGGAGTGCCGAAAGGGGTCCGGGGGTCCACCAGCCCCGGGGGGCCACATGGGCTGTAGGGGGTGCGCCTTGGCCCATATGGGCCAAGGGAACCAGCCCCAAGAGGCCCATGCGCAAAGAGATAAGATAAATGGAGAGTCCTAAAGGGGGAAGGCACCTCCGAGGTGCCTTGGGGGGGAAGGACTCCTCCCTGGCCGCACCCTTCCTTGGAGGAAGGGCCAAGGCTGCGCCCCCCTCTCCCTTGGCCCTATATATAGTGGGGGGGAAGGGAGGGCAGCAAGACCTAAGCCCTGGCGCCTCCCTCTCCCTCCCGTGACACCTCTTCCTCCCCGCTTGCGCTTGGTGAAGCCCTGCCGGGATCCCGCTACTTCCACCACCACGCCGTCGTGCTGCTGGATCTCCATCAACCTCTCCTCCCCCCTTGCTAGATCAAGAAGGAGGAGACGTCGCTGCTCCGTACGTGTGTTGAACGCGGAGGTGCCGTCCGTTCGGCGCTAGGATCATCGGTGATTTGGATCACGACGAGTACGACTCCATCAACCCCGTTCTCTTGAACGCTTCCGCTCGCGATCTACAAGGGTATGTAGATGCACTCCCCTTCCCCTCGTTGCTAGATTACTCCATAGATTGATCTTGGTGATGCGTAGAAAATTTTGAATTTCTGCTACGTTCCCCAACACTCTCATCACGGGAGGACCAGTCTTCATTAACATCTTCAACAACACCATCTCATCTCAAACCCTAGTTCATCTCTTGTATTCAATCTTTTTCTCAAAACCTCAGATTGGTACCTGTGGGTTGCTAGTAGTGTAGATTACGTCTTGTAGTTGACGCTAGTTGGTTTATTTGGTGGAAGATTATATGCTCAGATCCTTAATGATATTGAATACCCCTCTGATGTTGAACATGAATATGATTTGTGAGTAGTTACTTTTGTTTTTGAGGACATGGGAGAAGTCTCGTTATAAGTAATCATGTGAATTTGGTAATCGTTCGATAATTTGATGACATGTATGTTGTTGCTTCCTTTAGTGGTGTAGTGTGAACATCGACTACATGACACTTCACCATCTTTGTATGTTGTTGCTTCCTTTAGTGGTGTCGTGGGAAACCACGGCCACCTATGGGACCAAGGGCCCCTTTCTGGTTCGGCAGGGGGGATGTCGCGTTGCACAAAGAGCAGATGAGAGTGGGGCAGCACGGCAGAGATCATGCAGGCAATTTTACCCAGGTTCGGGCCACCGTGAGGCGTTACACCCTACTCCTACTTTGGTGGATTGATGGTGGAAGAGTGATGGTGGAGCATAGTACACTTGCCCGGCAGGAGCGGTAGTGGCTACGCGCGTATGGGTGTGTGTAATCCTACCTTCTAACCCCCTCTACGGTTGCTATGGGCCTCCATTTATAGATTAAGGGGTCACCACAATGGCAAACTAGTCATTATGCCCTGATAAGATATCAAACAGTGCTATCATACCTAACTTTATAGGTTGACAGGGTGCATTAGCTTAACGTCACGTCATTGGTTGCCCGGCAAGCCTTGTCGGGCTGTTTTGCCAGCTTCACACCTGCTCTTTTCACACATCGCAGGATGGGTGTCGTTCGTGGGTGTTTTTTGTAGAGAAAGGTTGCCATGTGGTGCATGGCTGCCACTTAGTCACTTTGCAGCTTGACACCGCACTGATTGACGACGCGGGTCGTGGTGGATTAGTTGGGTGAGGAAGTTTTGCCTTCGTGAGTCCCGGCAGGCCCTGTCGGGACATCTTGAACGCCTTCTTCCGGGGGCGACCCCGTCCTTGTCAAGCTCATCTGCCCGGCAAGGGGGGCTTTTCTCCTGGTGGCATCTTGTTTCTCTGGCTTGATCTTGGTCCTCTTGATCTGCATGTTGGTTCTTCGAAGCACTTAGTTCCTTGTACTCTGGCTTAGGTTGATGCATCAATCATGTCCCCGTGCCTATGCACAGTCTGGGCAACAGACCCAGGGTTTGTTGCATCGACATAAGCCCCCGGGCCTGCCCCGATCGCGCTGCTGAGTGTCGTCGGGGTAGGGCCCAATAAGTCGCAGGCAGGGGTATTGAAGAGGCTGGCCTTTTGAGGTCTTCTTTGCTTGTTCATTAATCTTGAGCTTGGGTCAGTTTCCGATTTCCCCGCACGTTGTGTAAAGTCAACAGTGGTGGGGCCACTCTTGTAATGGCCCGTGAATGATTTTAATGCACGGGGTAGAAACTACCAGTTCGCTCTTCCCACCACGCCCTTATCCTTAGCCACATATGCCGCATGCATCACGCGGGGTAGGTAATGGAGGCGCATGGCGTGGGAGAGCATCAAGGCGAGGGCCCGACCTTCTTGAATTGGTGGAGGAGGACGGTGGCCGCCCGTTGAGGGAGCGGCTCCCTTTCCCGGGCCTCCTATAAAAAGGAGAGGTGGAGAGAGGCCGGGGCCATTCATCCTTGCGCCCCCCTCCTTTGTTTTCTGCTTCTTGCTGGTTATGTCGAGGGGAAGAGCCTCGGGCCAGTCCCCGGCTTCATTCGGAGGCTTTACATGGATCCAAAGGGGGTACTCGGGCGGCGCGGTGACAATGCTGGAGGTGGTGACTCCGGCATGCTCGCCACCGGGCCACCCGTAGCCTTGATTCCAGTGGGAGGGGACGCAAGCGACACCATGTCGATGCCCGTAGTGGGTATGGCGCGTGGTAATCGGTCGCTCCCCATTCTTCTTCCCTTCGTGGCACTGGGGAGGAGTCACGGAAAGAGTCGCCATTAGCAAAGGCAAATCCGACCCCCCTAGGCGTCATCCTCTTGCCGTGTAAGAGGGCTCTTTGCTCCCATACACATCTTTGGAACGTGTGATGGCTTCTAACGTCAGGGCTGCTGGGGACAACCATGTTCTCTGTGGGATGACCCATGGAGCATGGTGTCCGATGTGGCTGCCGTGCTGAGGTCTTCGGGTGGTAATGATGTGGACGGCGGCGGCAACCCACGATGCGTCAAGAATGGGGACGACTGTTCCGACGAGTCGTGTTTGCTGGTGACTCCGTGTCCCCCATCTGGTCCTCCGGCAGCGTCACCATCCACGCGTGCGCTCCGGTTTCTTCCTCCTTGCTGGGGAGTGGCGTCATCCTGATATTGGGGTGGCGCCGAATCCGACCCGTGTATGCTCCTGACCTCCCCGACCTCTTCCCGAAGGAGATGGACAAGGGCAAAGGCATCGCGGAGCAATTATCTTTTTTCAATCTTAAATTCGCCGGCACTTGCCAAATTTTAATTCAAATAATGTAATCTCTCTAGTCCATGTTTGTGTTCTGTAATGCTTGTACTTGTATCAGCATATTAATGAAAAGGGTGAACCTTGCCGGGAACTCGTGCATGTATATGTCCATGCAGAGGTGAGGTGCCTCCTTAGTGTAAATAAACAAGTTTTCCCTGGCAGGCTACCCTGCCGGTACCCTCTTGTTTGTCGAAGAATCGAGTCTACCCGGCAAAATAGAGGGACCAGCCCCCGCCAACTTCTTTTTACCAAAGGCCACTACGACCATCCTGGTTTGAAGCAGCATTCGAGCCAGAGATGGGAGCACCTAAGTTTCAAAAGAGTGGTGAGGTTTTCTTATGCACAAGCCCTAGATTACAGAACACTAATGGACAAGAGATATAACTTATCTGTTGGGTTGCTGGAGATCGCAGCACTTGGTCATCTTCCTAACTCCTTGTAGAGGCCAAGTTCATGGTAGGAACCTGGAGCTTCATGCAGATGCGAATGATGCAAGATGCGATCCTATCTATATGCATATGTAGATGCTCATGAAATGCTTATGCAGTGCTCTTGGAATGCTTATGCATGCATGCAACTTGGTCGGGGGCCCCCAACGCTCCATTTATTTCTCTGTTGCTAAGGGTCATCGCCTGACTATGTACAAGGGGTTATATTGCATGCAACTGAGGCAAGGCCTGCACAAAAGGGTGGCTGCCGGGAAGGGCCCGACAGCCGCGCCTTATGGGTAGAACTTGCGGAGATGCTCAATATTCCATGAGTTTTGCAATCCTGAGCCCGGCAAGGAGCCCTTTATATTCTACTGTATTGTTGGTTCCCTCTTCCCGGCAAAATGCATCTGGACGATGTACTTCAAGTGCTCCCCGGAGGGGGCGACAAGAAGCACGCCAACTCCTGCACCTTGTAGGGAAAAGGCACCATCGAAATACATAATCCATTCTTTGGGCGATTCCTTGCCGGGGATAACTGTCTCCATTACTTCCTCATCAGGGGTTGGCGTCCATTCTGTAATAAACTCTGCCCACTCCACTATTCTGCCGGTAGCCTCAGGGTTTCGGAGTATTCTCTGCATTAGGAAACGAGTGACAACCGTAATCTCGTGGGCTTGGAAGTAGCGGTGCAGTTTCCTTGAGGCCATGATGAGACCAAAGATCAACTTTTGCACGCCAGAGTACCTTGATCTAGCCTCCTCTAATAAGGAGTTGGCGAAGTACACTGGGTGTTGCACCACTTTCTTCCTTGCCATGTCCATGGGGTTGCTCTCGTTGCCGTGCCCATTACTGTCTTGATCCTTCTCTGGCCCTGCCGGCCCTTGCTCAGTCTCTGCTTCATCCACTTCCCGCTATGCCACCAAAGCTGCACTAACCACTTGGTTGGTTGCCGCTAAGTATAGCAGCAACGACTCTTGTGGCTTGGGAGCAACCAAGGTGGGAACTGAGGACAAGTAGGCCTTCAAATCTTGCAAAGCTGCATCTGCTTCTGGAGTCCACTTCATGGACCCTGCCTTCTTCAAAATTTTGAAGAACGACAGGGCTTGGTCGGCAAACTTGGAGATGAATCTGCTTAGCGCGGCAACACACCCTGTCAGACGCCTCACATCCTTGACTGACCTTGGAGCCTGGATCTACTCGATAGCTTTAATCTTGTCAGGGTTGGCTTTGATCCCCCAATGGGACACAAATAACCCAAGCAACTTGCCGGAGGGAACGCCAAACACACACTTCTCTGGGTTGAGCTTCAAGTTGATCTTGCGTAGATTAGCAAATGTCTCCTCCAAATACTGAATGAGGGTGGCACTATCCTTTGTCTTGACCACAATATCATCCATATAAGCTTCAATGTTTCTGTGCAGCTGTGGCTCGAAGCCAATCTGGACTGCCCTTGCAAAAGTGAACCTAACACTCTTTAATCCAAATGACATGCGGATGAAACAGTACGTACCACATGGAGTAATGAACGATGTCTTCTCTTCGTCTTCCTTGGATATGAAGATGTGGTGATACCAAGAATATGCATCCAGAAAGGAGAGCAAATCGCAGCCTTAAGTGGAATCCACAATTTGATCGATGTGCGGCAAGGGAAATGGGTCTTTTGGGCAAGCTTTGTTGAGATATGTGAAACATATGCAAAGCCTCCACTTCCCGTTAGCCTTCTGGGCCACCACTGGATTTGCCAACCATGTGGGATGTAGCACTCCTCTGACCAAGCCAGCTGCTTCAAGTTTCTTGATCTCTTCCGCAATGAACTGCTACCTCTCCAAGGCCTGCTTCCAGACTTTTTGCTTGACAGGTTGGGCGTGTGGGCAGAAAGCAAGGTGGTGGTCGATTACCTCCCTGGGAACACCGGGGATATCAGATGGTTGCTAGGAAAACACATCGATATTTGCCCGCGGGAAGGCAATGAGCACGCTTTCCTATTTGTCATCGAGGGTGGCGCTGATGGTGAAAGTACCATCAATGCTAGCCAGCCCTGCCGGGACCTTCTACACTTGGGGTGTAGTGACCTTGGATCTCTTAATGTCGGAGCTCTCTGAAAAGTCATCAACAGGCGCAACACACTCCGGAGAGGTACGCTTCTCGGATTACTTGCCAGCGTCCTTGCCACCCTTCTTCTTTCCTCTGTCCTCCTTGGCGGAAACTGCTGCTGCCGCTCCCTTTGCCGCGACTGCATCCTGGTACATCTTATCCACGCAAATGATTGCATCCTTCTCGTCTGATGGGATGGTAAGGACTCCCATCGGCCTAGGCATCTTCAAGGTGTTGTAGGCATAGTGGGATGCCGCCATGAATTTAGCCAGGGCTGGGCGTCCAAGAATCCCATTGTACGGCAGGGGGAGGTCAACCACATCAAACACAATCTTCTCAGTCCGGTAGTTCAGCTCTCCCACAAACGTCACCGACAGCGTGTGAGGGACTCCTGGATTAAGGGGTCCTCGGGCATCCGGACTATGATACGTAGGCCGGACTGATGGGCTATGAAGATACAAGACCGAAAACTCTCTCCCGTGTCCGGATGGGACTCTCCTTTGCGTGGAAGGCAAGCTTGGTGCCCTGATATGAAGATTCCTTTCTCTGTAACCGACTTTGTACAACCCTAGTCCCCACCGGTGTCTATATAAACCGGAGGGCTTAGACCGTAGAGATAATCATAATCATACAGGCTAGACTTCTAAGGTTTTAGCCATTACGATCTCGTGGTAGATCAACTCTTGTAATACTCATATTCATCAAGATCAATCAAGAAGGAAGTAGGGTATTACCTCCATAGAGAGGGCCCGAACCTGGGTAAACATCGTGTCCCCCGTCTCCTGTTACCATCGACCTTAGACGCACTGCTCGGGACCCCCTACTCGAGATCCGCCAGTTTTGACACCGACAATTGGTGCTTTCATTGAGAGTTCCGCTGCGTCGTTGTCAAGAGGTTCGATGGGCCCGTCAATCATCTACAACTGTGTATTCCGGGGAGAAGTCTTCCTCCCCGGACAGATCTTCGTATTCGGCGCCTTCGCACTGCGGGCCAACTCGCTTGGCCATCTAGAGCAGATCTCGAGCTACGCCCCAGGCCACCAGGTCAGATTTGGAAGCTTGAACTACGTCGCACATATCCGCGGAGACTTGACCTTCGATGGATTCGAGACCACGGTGATACGTCTCCAACGTATCTATTATTTTTGATTACTCCATGCTATATTATCTTCTGTTTTGGACATTATTGGGCTTTATTATTCACCTTTATATTATTTTTGGGACTAACCTATTAACCGGAGGCCCAGCCCAGAATTGCTATTTTTTGCCTATTTCAGAATTTCGCAGTAAAAGAATATCAAATGGAGTCCAAACGGAATGAAACCGTCGGGAACGTGATTTTTGGAACGAACATGATCCAGGAGACTTGGACCCTGAGTCAAGGAAGCTTCGAGGAAGCCACGAGGTAGGGGGCGCGCCTACCCCCCAGGTGCGCCCTCCACCCTCGTGGGCCCCACGTTGCTCCACCGACGTACTCCTTCCTCCTATATATACCTACGTACCCCCAAACGATCAGATACGGAGCCAAAAACCTAATTCAACCGCCACAAACTTCTGTACCCACGAGATCCCATCTTGGGGCCTATTCCGGAGCTCCGCCGGAGGGGGCATCAATCACGGAGGGCTTCTACATCAACACCATAGCCTCTCCGATGAAGTGTGAGTAGTTTACCTCAGACCTTCGGGTCCATACTTAGTAGCTAGATGGCTTCTTCTCTCTTTTTGGATCTCAATAAAATGTTCTCCCCCTCTCTCGTGGAGATCTATTCGATGTAATCTTCTTTTGCGGTGTGTTTGTTGAGACCGATGAATTGTGGGTTTATGATCAAGTTTATCTATGAACAATATTTGAATCTTCTGAATTCTTTTATGTATGATTTGTTATCTTTGCAAGTCTCTTCGAATTATCAGTTTGGTTTGGCCTACTAGATTGATCTTTCTTGCAATAGGAGAAGTGCTTAGCTTTGGGTTCAATCTTGCGGTGTCCTTTCCCAGTGACAGTAGGGGCAGCAAGGCATGTATTGTATTGTTGCCATCGAGGATAACAAGATGTTTTTTTATCATATTGCATGAATTTATCCCTCTACATCATGTCATCTTGCTTAAGGCGTTACTCTGTTCTTATGAACTTAATACTCTAGATGCATGCTGGATAGCGGTCGATGTGTGGAGTAATAGTAGTTGATGTAGGCAGGAGTCGGTGTACTTGTCTCGGACGTGATGCCTATATACATGATCATACCTAGATATTCTCATAACTATGCTCAATTCTGTCAATTTCTCAACAGTAATTTGTTCACCCACCGTAAAATACTTATGCTCTTGAGAGAAGCCACTAGTGAAACCTATGGCCCCCGGGTCTATCTTCATCATATTAATCTTCCAACACTTAGTTATTTCCTTTGCCTTTTTACTTTGCTTTTATTTTACTTTGCATCTTTATCATAAAAATATTATCCTATCATATCTATCTGATCTCACTCTCGTAAGTGACCGTGTAGGGATTGACAACCCCTTATCGCGTTGGTTGCGATGATTTATTTGTTTTGTGTAGGTGCGAGGGACTCGCGCGTAGCCTCCTACTGGATTGATACCTTGGTTCTCAAAAACTGAGGGAAATACTTCCGCTACTTTGCTGCATCACCCTTTCCTCTTCAAGGTAAAACCAACGCAGTGCTCAAGAGGTAGCACACGACAGTCGCTCCCTGTCACCGCGATGAACATGACTTAAATCTATCATCGGACCATACCCAGGAGATAGCGCCTGTAACTGCTCTGGCCCTAGATCCGGAGCAGATCGCGCCATCTGAGGACGGGAGGCTCAACCCCGCCACGGAAGCCGCAGACTCAGCGGCGTCGGAGCCGCACACAGACCCAACCTCGAGTGGGATCTGTGTCACCGGAACCTCGGACTCGTTTCCGGCTACAGGATCCGAACCATGTGCGTCCGTGCACGTCGAGCTTGATCAGGCATCGATCGCCGAATTCAGCTCCGCGGACATCTTTCGGCACTCGCGTTTAGGAGACATGCTAAACTCATTAAAAACACTCTCCCTAGCGGGGGACTCGCAGGCGAATTATATCCGGTTCGAACTGGAGCCTGATGACGGAGAATTTCGCTTCCCACCCACCGCCCACTTCATAGCCACTGTCGAGGACCTAACCGACATGCTTGATTACGGCTCCGAAGACATCGACGGTATGGACGACGATGCTGGAGAAGCGGAGGCCCAAAACCCGCCGCTTACCGGATGTTGGACGGCCACTTCCTCATATGACGTATACATGGTGGACACACCTAAAGAGAACAATGGCGACAACGAGAAGGATCCAGTCGAGGATAAACCTCCTAAGATACAACCAAAACACCAACGTCAGCGGCGCCGCTCTATGTCACGCCACAGAAAAAACAGCAATACCGGCACAGGAGAAGATAACACTCCGAACGGTGCCGAAGACAGAGAAGACCCCGACGAGCAAACTGCTGAACAGGACGATCGGGAAGATAGGCAAATTCGCCTTGATGAACAGGCCATAAACGAAGACTCAGAGGATAGCAATTATCTGCCACTCTTCGAGGATGAGGTGAGCCTCGGCGATGAAGACTTCATCGTGCCTGAGGAACCCCTCGAGCAGGAACGCTTTAAGCGCCGGCTAATCGCCACTGCAAGGAGCCTGAAAAAGAAGCAGCAGTAGCTTCAAGCTGATCAGGATTTACTCAAAGATAGATGGACTGATGTCCTGGCAGCCGAGGAATATGTCCTCAAGCGCCCAGCCAAAAATTACACAAAGCGCAAATTGCTACCTCAGTTCGATGACGAGGCGCTGGAGCCCGTACCATCACCGCGTAATACGGCTGACCGACCACCACGTGGTCGGGACAAAGTGGCAACTCAACCAAACACCAGCCCGCTCTACCCCACCGTAAAGGAAGAGATAAAACAGCTCGGGGACATACATATGACCTGCGGCAGGACTTGGACAGTAGAGCAGGTCAGAACAGATCGATCTATGGATCACGGGGACGTGCTCCGACACGCGACAACGGCTACCTAGCCGGACGCAACGATCATAATCACGTCCGGGCCGAGAACCGCAGACGGACTCCATCCGAGCTATGTCATGATGTCGCCCGATATAGAGGCGCCGCACACCCACTTTGCTTCACTGACAAAGTAATGGAGCATGAATTCCCAGAAGGGTTTAAACCCATGAATATCGAATCATACGATGGAACAACATATCCCGCGGTATGGATTGAGGACTTTCTTCTCCATATCCACATGGCCCGCGGTGATGATCTCCACGCCATCAAATACCTCCCACTAAAACTAAAGGGACCAGCGCAGCACTGGCTAAACAGCCTTCCAGAGAACTCCGTTGGCAGCTGGGAAGACCTGGAAGACGCCTTTCGCGATAACTTCCAAGGTACATATGTCCGGCCACCAGATGCCGATGACTTAAGTCACATCATCCAGCAGCCCGGAGAGTCAGCCAGGAAACTCTGGACTAGGTTCTTAATTAAAAAGAACCAAATTGTCGATTGTCCAGACGCCGAAGCCCTCGCGGCCTTCGAACACAGCGTCCGGGATGAGTAGCTCGCCCACCACCTAGGTCAAGAAAAACCAAAATCCATGGCAACCCTTACCGCTCTAATAACCCGCTTTTGCGTGGGAGAAGACAGCTGGCTCGCTCATAGGAGCAACATCACCAGTGATCCGGGCACTTCCGAAGTCCAAGACGGCAACGGCAAGCCATGACGCAATAAACACAAGCATCGCAATAATAACGAAATAACGCAAGACACGGCGGTCAACGTCGGATTCAACGGCTCCAAACCCGGTCAATGGACAAAGCCATTCAAGACAAATAGAGACGGACCGTCCGATCTCGACAAGATACTGGATCGGCCCTGCCAGATTCATGGCACCCCCGATAAACCAGCTACTCACACTAACAGAAGCTGCTGGGTCTTAAAACAAGCCGGCAAGCTTAATGCCGAACACAAGGGGAAGGGGCCGCCCAGTGATAGCGATGACGAAGAGACTCGCCAGCCGAATACCGGGGTTCAGAAGCAATTTCCCCCCGAAGTGAAAACCGTAAACATGGTATATGTGACGCACACCCCTACAGGGGAGCGCACGCGCGCACCACAGGACGCATACGCCCTAGAGCTGGTTCCCCCAAAATTTAGCCATATCCGTCCCGAAGGTTTGGCAGCTCTGATCATCGATCCAATTATCGATGGGTTCCATCTCACGAAAGTCCTTATGGACGGCGGCAGTAGCCTTAATCTACTCCACCAAGACACTGCCCACAAAATGGGCATTGATCCTTCAAGAATCAAGCCCACCACAACTATCCTCAAGGGAGCAGTACCCGGTGTAGAAGCTCACTGCACGGGCTCCATCACAGTGGAAGTCGTTTTCAGTTCGTTGAACAACTTCCGAAGCGAGGGCTTGACCTTTGATATTGCCCCGTTCCACAGTGGCTATCATGCACTTCTGGGGCTTACCGCTTTTGCTCGTTTTAATGCGGTCCCACTCTATGCCCGCGCAAAACTTAAAACACCCGGTTTACGCGGCGTCATGACAATAAATGGAATAACGGAACACTCCCTCCGTACAGAGGATCATACTACGGCTATTACAGCCGAAGTACAAAGCGGCCTCATGAAGCCGCATAACTGATCGGCCATTAAGCCGCCGGTCTCTATTAAATGGAATCGATCAATCTCAGAGTTGGATTAGTAGTTCGGCCTCCGTCGTTCGTCTCACACACATGCGAAGTTTATACCGCACATGCATAATTATGTACTTAAAATACCCTGGTCATCGGCGGAGGCACAAGACGGGCAAGCCTACAAGCACTCCCATTTCCTCCTTTGCTTTTCTAACTATTTTTTATCTTTTATCACAGGTGGCTCAAACACTGGTCATCTCACGGACTCTTTCGGAGTTCGGCTTCATACACTTACCCAAAGGTTATTCCTGTTAAGGAATCCTTTCACCGAGGCAAGGCGGCGCAGACGTGCGACAGGAGGTCCAAATAATTTTGTGTAGACGACACTCTCTATTTTGAGCCTGCAAAGTGCCTTCTCCCTCAGCCTTCGACCACCGGCATGTCAAATAGCCTGGGTCGTGGCGTTATTATTGTAAAATGGCAATTGACATATCAATCAGGTCCCAGTGAACATAATCCGTATCCAGTATTTGCTTTTTCTAAAGAGCTGAATTTTCCCGGTTGTTTCACACTCGCACCCCGGCACAGATTGCCAGGGGCTCGATATGGGAACAAATGAGTTGCCGACAAGTCCGAACAGCTTTATAGCACACTTCGGCGTCACGAGTTTGGCCTTATATGCACCAGCTCCGAATCATGTCTTTGGTCAATAGTTGGGTTGCCCGGCTCCTGTGCTTACTACCTTACGTTCCGCTATATCGGCTAGGGTAGTAAAGGGAGAACTACTGCGATTGTGTCCCGGTTTACCCGGATGAGCACCTCAGTAGAGAAAGCCGAAAACTGACTGTCATGATGCGGCGAGAGCTGGTCAACCACTCGATGACTTACTAGAATCTTTCGCGATTCCTTCCGTATTACACGAAGGACCGTTCTTTTGGTCACCCATGTAACGCACCGTATTCGGATAACTGCGTACATACCAGGGGCTATATCGTAGACCCACCGTCAAACTCCTATGGCTAAGTGAAAGTGTTAAAGCCCTATAGTCCGATTGCCTAGTTCGCCGCATTGACACCTCCTTCACGGACCAAGACGTTGGGTCAAGAGTGATCAAGTGCTTTTCCGAACACCCCCGTATTTTATGCGAGGGGGCTGAAGCCGACGACTGGAAAACTTTCAGATTATACAAAAACGGCCGCACAGGAGGAGCCAAAACTTTTAGGCATAGCCTTAAAATATCATAATATTGTTTTTACAATTTCAAATACATTTCACTCGAATATCATCTCTTTCGAGCACTGACCCTCTATCAAGCGGGCACCCTCTAAGACATCCTCGAAATAATGCTCTGGCGTGTGATGCTCCTTGCCCTTGGGTGGACTTTTCGCTGCAATATCGGTGGCCTTCATCTTCGCCCAGTAAGTCTTGACGTGGGCAAAGGCCATCCGTGCACCTTCAATGCACGTTGACCGCTTAACGGCGTCGATACGCGGCACCGTATCAACAAGTCGCTGCACCAAACCGAAATAACTATTCGGAATTGGCTTAGTCGGCCACAACCAGACCACAACGTCCTTCATGGCAGAACCAGATATCTTGTGGAGCTCGGCCCACTGGGCCATCTGTTCGTTCAGCAACAGCAGGCGCTTTGGCGTGCCGAATTGTGACCAGAAAAGCTTCTCCGTTGCATACCCTTCTTGCTCTTCGTAAAACTGTCTCGCGTCGGAGACGCTCTTCGGCAAGTCCAAGAACGCATCTGGAGAGCTCCACATTTGATTAAGCGGGGAATACTTCGGATCACCGAATCTAATCTGTAATAAGAAAGGCTTACCGGCCGCTATCTCCCCAACTTGTCGGATCTCTTCCCGAGCCGCTCTAGACTCAGAACGTGCTTCTCTCGCCTCTTGTAAGGTCTTGTCGAGATCGGCCGCTTTGGCTGTGTTATCCCTCTCGAGGAATTCGCACCGGACAGTGGCTTACTTTAGCTCGCGCGCCATAGTAGACATTCTCTCCTCACACTGGCGCTAAGCAGCCTGACCGGCTTTTAACTCATCAGCTGCCTTCTTGGCAGCCACATTACTCATCCGGGCTTGCTCCTTGGCTCGGGCAAGTTCAGCCCAAAGGGTCTCCACCGCGGCAGCACTATCTGCAGATACGCATGTCTCAGAATATGATTCTAGCTTCGTGCTCATGTTATTATACATACACTGACCGCCCGAAAAAATACTTTGCGTTTCGTCGAGTCGCCTGTTAATAAGCGTGATGTCGTCATCCGCCACATCAAGTTTTTGCTTCAGACCTGCAACCTCTGTCGCCTGGGCAGTCGTCATGGAGGTAACAGCCTGTGTTTCAATTCATTAGATTATTTCCTTGGCATATCTTTTTTGATCCTCTAATTGCCTCCCTTTGGACGCCAACCAGAGTCTCAGGGGCTACTATCTATACACAGGTGCATTTTGCGTGTAGAGCATAATCAAAAATATAACATTACGAAGCCTCTTAGCAGGCCCATGAAGGCTTCATTCAATCCGCTTTTCGCGGACAGAATCCTCTCAACCACCGTACCAATCAAGGTACGATGCTCCTCTGAGACGGGCGAATATCGTAACATGTCCATCAGTGTATTCGGCGCCTCTGGATTCTTGGAAGCAGCTATGGGAGGACGGACTCCATTTGAAAGGATATGTTCGCTCGACCCTAGAGTCATCTCCGGCTGTAAACCAGATAGTCCGGGGCCTTTATTGCTGGTCCCAGTAGGGACGGCACACCCTGGACCCGGGGCAGCCGAAATTTCACCTTGGGGCACTGTCTTCATTATCCTCTGTTGATCGGGAGAGATCCTCCGGGATGACACCTCAAATTCGTCCACCCTATTGGGCGAGGAAGCTTGTGGAGGCGTCTCGCTTTCCATTATCTCCAGAAGGAGATCCCCCGAGGAAGAGGATTGTTGAGGAAGGCTGTGTGCCGGACTGCAAAACATATATTCTAGATGTTACCCTGGTAACAGGAAAAGGAACGGGACATGTTTAAAACACCTTCGTTCACTTACGATTCGGCTAAAGGCTTGTCCTTACGGAGGAACTGTGTGACAACGTCGCCTTCCGAGCCCGAACCGCCTGACAAGGGCGTCTTACCTTGCTTAGGAGCCTTTACCTCCCAACTTTCGGAGGCGGCCCTTTTCTTACCATAGGGAGAAAGGATGTGAGCTTCTCCTTCTCTGTTGTCTTCGGAAGAGGGAGCCTTAATCTCCCCGGACACAGTGTGTGGTGCACCTTCGGGATGGAGGCTACCTTTGCCTCCCCCGCTCTCCTCATTGTCCTCTTTCACCGACACCTGGTATGGCGCCGGGACCAGCATCCTTGTTAGCACGGGACTAGCTGAGTCTTCAGGAAGAGGGGCCGAACACCTGATTCACTCCACCTTCTTTATCCAGCCTTAGAAGAAGATGGTTTTCTCAGTATCTTATTATGAGATGTTTAACTAAGCTGTGTTCGGGAGTCGAGTGCGTACCGAGGTATCCGGATGGTTGCAGTCAAGGCTGATGTCCTCAGTAGTATTTGGCCATTGTTTTCGTGCCCCAAAGAATAATTTCCACATTCCTCTATGCCTCGTGCCGAAGAGGTGCTGAAGGGTTCGTGGTCCTTCCGGATTGAACTCCCACAGGCGGAGAGGCCGCTGCCGGCATGGTAGGACCCGGCGGACTAACACTACTTGGATTACGTTGATAAGGCTGGTGTCCTTCTCAATAAGGCTTCGGATGCGGCTCTGTAGAGTCTGCACTTCGTCGATTGATCCCCAGTCCAACCCCTTATTGATCCATGATGCGAGCTGAATTGGAGGGCTAGATCAGAATGCAGGTGTAGCCGCCCACTTGGTGCCATGGGGTTCAGTGATGTGAAACCACTCCCGCTGCCATAAGTCGGAAGATTCTGTGAAGGATCCTTTTAGCCAAAAAGCGTTGATGAGTTTGCTCACTGTAGCACCACCGCACTCCGCTTGTTTCCCATCGACTACCTTCGGCTTCACCTTAAAGGTCTTGAGCCACAAGCCGAAGTGTGGGGGACTACGGAGGAAGGCTTCGCACATGATAATGAACGCCGAGACGTGAAGAAAGGAGTCCGGAGCTAGATCATGAAAATCTAGCTCGTAATAGAACATGAGCCCTCGAACAAAGGGGTGGAAAGCGAACCCTAGCCCTCAGAGGAAGTGGGAGATGAACACAACCCTCTCGCTGGATCTGGGAGTAGGAATAACCTGCCCTTGGGCAGGAAGCCTGTGGGGGATTTCTGCGGTCAGGTATCTTGCCGCCCGAAGCTTCGCAATATCCTCCTCTGTGATAGAAGAAGCCACCCACTGACCTTGACAGCTGGGTCCGGACATGACTGGGAGGCTCGAAGCAATTAAATGGAACCTTGGGTGCTGGAGCTCGAGGTTGGAGAGGTTGAAGAAAGGGTTGGCGTGAAGAAGCAAGACGAGTCTTAGTCCCGACAATGAATACCGAACGCCTCCTCCTAAGCCTTAAAACCTGCCTATTCTTAAGGAATCATGCCAACAGGACGGTTGGGATACCCACGCCCGTGTTGATGAGGATCCCGCAATAAGGGGGCACGATCTCTGCTTCGACAAGACATGCCAATGAAACCGCGTCTCGGAAATGGAGCGACAGGCTAAAAAACGGTTTGATATGATAACCGAGTGGTGACGTAATGTCACGCTACAAAGAAGTTGTCAGTGGATTGGACTCGTGAAATATTATATTCTCTGCGGTGGTGTGCGGTACTTGTTTTGTGGAGCCGGACACGTTCGTTATGTTCACCGGCTGTGTTGGAGTATTCGGGGAAGGAACCCGCCTTGCAATGCCGAAGATAATCTGCACGCCAGACACCTCGTCATTGAAGCCTGGTTCAGGGGCTACTGAGGGAGTCCTGGATTAAGGGGTCCTTGGGCGTCCGGACTATGATACGTAGGCCGGACTGATAGGCTGTGAAGATACAAGACCGAAGACTCTCTCCCGTGTCCGGATGGGACTCTCCTTTGCGTGGAAGGCAAGCTTGGTGCCCTGATATGAAGATTCCTTTCTCTATAACCGACTTTGTACAACCCTAGTCCCCTCCGGTGTCTATATAAACCAGAGGGCTTAGACCGTAGAGATAATCATAATCATACATGCTAGACTTCTAGGGTTTTAGCCATTACGATCTCGTGGTAGATCAACTCTTGTAATACTCATAATCATTAAGATCAATCAAGCAGGAAGTAGGGTATTACCTCCGTAGAGAGGGCCCGAACCTGGGTAAACATCGTGTCCCCCATATGCTGTTACCATCGACCTTAGATGCACAGTTCGGGACCCCCTACCCGAGATCCGCCGGTTTTGACACCGACAGCGTGATCTTCCCCTTAGGATGACTCCTACCGGGATTAACTCCTTGAAACCTGCCGGTGACCTTCAACTCATCCTCTGCTATCTGAAGTTTGATGATGACTACCGGGGAAATCACATTCAACCCGGCCCCGCCGTCCACCAACATTTTTGTGACCTTGAGGTTGCGAATTGTTGGAGAGACCAACAATGGTAAACACCCTACCGTAGTGGTACGGTTAGGATGATCCTCTTCGTCAGAGATGATGGGCGTGCGTGACTATTTGAGCGGCTTTCGGGCCTCTGGCGCTGGTTTCACGGCATTGACTTCCTGTGCCCACCGTTTGAGCTGGCGGTGAGAGGTGTGCAAAGATGCACCCCCGTCAATGCGCAGGGCATTAGTGGCCTTCTGAAACTCCTGCTCACTGGTTTCCTCTTCATCCCCTCCATCGCTCTTATCATCACAGGTTTCCTTCTCTCAAACTTTGGTGGGTTTTCCTTGGTTCCAGAAGGGTTTGCCGGGGCGATTTTCTTCACCGCCTTGGCCCTTACCGCCAGCGACATTTTGACCCTTTTCCATGTCGCGCTTCTCTTATTCTGCTCTCTGTCTCTTAACAAGATGCTCAACCTGATAACACTCTTGAAGGTCGTGGCCTTTGGTCCGATGAATCTTGCAATACGGCCCATCACCTTTCCCAGCTTTCTCGGTAGTTGCGGCCTCCCGGCAGTCAGCACACACGGCAGCGTCCTTGCCGGGGACCTCAGCCTTCTTGCCGGTACCTGGTGTACCCGATTCTTTGGCAGTCATCACTGCCTCATCCTTCCGCTTCCTACTGCGCTTCTTGCTCTTCTTCTGACTGGTTGATTCATTATCATCCTCTAAATCAACGTTGGTGGAATCTTCCTCTCCGGGCAACTTCCTTCCCTCCTCCATTCGGGCACACTTGTCCACCAAGGTGTAGAGCTCCTTCACAGTATTGGGAAACCGCACGTTCATCTTGGAACAGATCCGGCGGTTGCGCACATTGGACTGGAAGGCAGCTATCACAGCTGCCGGATGGATATTTGGGATGTTCCTATGGACTTTGCTGAATCTCTGTAAATACTTACGGAGGGTCTCTCCTTCCTTCTATTGGAGAAGCTGCAAGTCGCTGGGTCGGCCTAGCTCTTGATGGCCGCCAGTGAAGGCGCCAATGAATTCATGGCACATGTCAGCCCATGACGAGATGGAGTTCTCCGGCAGGTGCATCAGCCAAGACCTCACATTGGACTTGAGAGCCAAAGGAAAGTAGTTGGCAAACACCTTCTCATCTCTTCCCCCGGCAGCCTGAACAACAATGGTGTAGATGCTCAGAAACTCTGCCGCTTTCAGCCTCCCATCTTACCTCTCAGGTATCTCTGGCTTTAACGTGCGCACGGACGGCCAACGGACTTGCCGCAGCTCACGAGTAAAGGCAGGTCACCCAACCTCAAAAGGTAGGCACCGCCAATACCGAGCGCAGGCTCGTCGCCGTCGGGGCCATCACACCCATTGGACCAGTTATGGGTGTCGTGGCGTTGCTCGACGACGATGCGCGCGTCTCCCCCTCGCCTATCCTCTGGGGATCGCCATCGTCCTGGACGTGCTCGAGGGTCAGAAGAGGCCATCGAGACATAGTCAGGTTCTTGGTTCTGTTGTGCTTGCGCTGGCTGCCGTGGCGGGGACTACACCGCGGGGGTAGCCCCTTCTGTACGACCAGCAACACGAGCCGTCATGGTCTCTTCGGGGCCGTGGCAAGCCAGCTCGCTGCGAGCCAGCTCGCTGCAAGCCCCCAGCCTCGGCGAAACCGAGCAGACTTTGGATGGTGGCACACCATTCGTCCATCTGCTCGGCCGCTGGCGGAAATTTCAGCAGCAGCTGAGCCCGCGCCATGGCCTCCGTGGCTATACTTGGCATGGGTGATGGTGAAGTAGATCGCAGTCGCTCGGCTCCTGATGGTGCCAGCGGCGATAGCACCGTGCCCCTACTGCTGTGGGGCGGCCACCTAGATGGCAGGGTGGTGCGGCGAAGGAGCTCGAGGGCCAGCAGTTCCGTCGGGCGCAGCGACTTGGTCTGCCCGTCCCGGGGGAGGCGCACGCGCTGCGGTCGCTCCCGTGGTGGGGGCGGCCGGAGGGCGGCAATTTGCCCGGAGTGAGCACCGTTGCTATGGTTGTGCTCGTCGGTGAGAGGAGGGGGCGCGGACGGAGTAACGCCCTCACCCGTTCCTTTGTTGAGCGTGGCCGTCGGGGTGCTGCTAATGTTGTTCTCGTCCGATGCCTCCCACTCCTGTGTCGGCCGCGGGGGAAGTGGTGACGGAGCCGCAGCACCAGATTTCTTCTTGGACGCCATGGTCGATGTTGCTGTCGAAGGTGAAGGTGGTGATGAAGATGACATGCTGCACACGCTTTCATGTTCGCGCAAGCGATCCCCCTACCCGGCGTGCCAAAGATGTCTTGGGAAACCACTACCACCTATGGGACCAAGGGCCCCTTTCTGGTTCGGTAGGGGGGATGTCGCGTTGCACAAAGAGCAGACGAGCGTGGGGCAGCACGGCAGAGATCACAGAGGCAATTTTAGCCAGGTTTGGGCCACCATGAGGCGTAAAATCCTACTTCTGCTTTGGTGGATTGATGGTGGAAGAGTGATGGTGGAGCGTAGTACACTTGCCCGGCAGGGGCGGTAGTGGCTACGCGTGTATGGGTGTGTGTGTAATCCTACCTTCTAACCCCCTCTACGGTTGCTATGGGCCTCCTTTTATAGATTAATGGGTCACCACAATGGCAAAGTAGTCATTATGCCCTGATAAGATAGCAAACAGTGCTATCATACCTAACTTTGGAGGATGACAGGGTGCATTAAATGCACCGCTTAACGCACGTCATTGGTTGCCCGGCAAGCCTTGCCGGGCTGTTTTGCCAGCTTCACACCTGCTCGCTTGACACGTCGCAGGACAGGTGTCGTTCGTGGGCGTTTCCTGTAGTGAAAGGCTGCCATGTGGCGCTTGGCTGCCACTTAGTCACTTTGTGGCTACCGCACTGATTGACGACGCGGGTCGTGGTGGAGTAGTTGGGTGAGGTGGTTTTGCCTTCGTGAGTCCCGGCAGGCCCTGCCGGGACGTCTTGGACGCCTTCTTCCAGGGGTGACCCCGTCCTTATCGAGCACATCTGCCAGGCAAGGGGGACTTTTCTCCTGGTGGCAACTTGTTTCTCTGGCTTGATCTTGGTCCTCTTGATCTGCATGTTGGTTCTTCGAAGCTCTTGGTTCCTTGTACTCTCACTTAGGTTGATGCATCAATCATGTCCATGTGCTTGTGCATATTCTGGGAAACAGACCCAAGGTTTGTTGAACCGACAAGTGGTGTCGTGTGAACATCGACTGCATGACACTTCACCATCTTTGGGCTAAGGGAAAGCATTTTGGAGTAGTAATTAGATGATGGGTTGCTAGAGTGACAGAAGCTTAAACCCTAGTTTATGCGCTATTCCGTAAGGGGCTGATTTGGATCCATATGTTTCATGCTATGGTTAGATTTATCTTAATTCTTATTACATAGTTGTGGATCCTTGCGGGAGGGGGTAATCATAAGTGGGAGGCTTGTTCAAGTAAGAATAGCACCCAAGCACCGGTCCACCCTGATACGTCTCCAACGTATCTATAATTTTTTATTGTTCCATGCTGTTATATTATCAATCTTGGATGTTTTATATACATGTACTAGCAACTTTATATCATTTTCTGGGACTAACCTATTGAGATAGTGCCCAATGCCAGTTGTTATTTTTTTCTTGTTTCTTACTTTGAAGAATATCAATGCCAAATGAAGTCCAAATGCCACAAAACTTTTTGTAGATTTTTTCCTGCCTAGAACCCAGGGAGCCAAAGGGGCACACGGGAGGAGGCCCGTGGGGCCCACTAGGCACCAGGGCGTGCCAGGGGCCCCAGGCGCGCCCTGGTGGGTAGTGGATCCCAAGGGAAGCTTCCTAACCTACCTCTGCCTCTATAAATACTCTAAAATCCCAAGAACCCTAGGGGAGACGTGGAAATACAATTTCCGCCACCGCAAGTTCCAGAACCACGAGATCCAATCTAGAGGCCTTTTCCGGCACTTTGCCGGAGGGGGCAACGATCACGGAGGGGTTCTTCATCATCCTTGTTGCCCCTCCGATGATGCGTGAGTAGTTTACCACAGACCTACGGGTCCGTAGCTAGTAGTTAGATGGCTTCTTCTCTCTTTTTGATCTTCAATACAATGTTCTCCTCAATGTTGTTGTAGATCTACTTGATGTAACTCTTTTTTTGCAGTGTGTTTGTTGGCATCCGATGAATTGTGAGTTCATGATCAGTTCTATCCATGAATATTATTTGAGTCTTTGCTGAACTCTTATATGCATGATTGTTATAGCCTCGTATTTCTTGTCCGAAATTTTGGTTTGCTTTGGCCAATTAGATTGATTTTTGTTGCCATTGGAAGAGGTGCTTTGTGATGGGATCGATCTTGCTGGGCTCAATCTCAGTGACAGAAAGAGACATAACACGCATGTATCATTGCTAATAAGGGTAACAAGATGGGGTTTATTCATACGTGGGTTTATCTTGTCTAGATCATGTCATCATTCTTATTGCATTACTTCGTTTTCCATGAACTTAATACACTAGATGCATGCTGGATAGCGGTCAATGTGTGGAGTAATAGTAGTAGATGTAGGTGTTGGGGAACGTAGTAATTTCAAAAAATTTCCTACGCACACACAGGATCATGGTGATGCATAGCAACGAGAGGGGAGAGTGTGTCCACGTACCCTAGTAGACTGAAAGCGGAAGCGTTAGCACAACGCGGTTGATGTAGTCGTACGTCTTCATGATCTGACCGATCCAAGTACCGAACGCACGGCACCTCCGAGTTCAGCACACGTTCAACTCGATGACGTCCCGCGAGCTCCGATCTAGCAGAGCTTCGCCGGAGAGTTTCGTCAGCACGACGGCGTGATGACGGTGATGATGATGCTACCGACGCAGGGCTTCGCCTAAGCACCGCTACGACATGATCGGCGTGGATTATGGTGGAGGGGGGCACCGCACATGGCTGGGAGAGATCAAAAGATCAACTTGTGTGTGTGGAGGTGCCCCCTGCCCCCGTATATAATGGAGCAAGGGGGGAGGCCGGCCGGCCCTATGGGGCGCGCCAGGAGGAGGACTCCTCCTAGTAGGAGTAGGACTCCCCTCTTTCCTACTCCTACTAGGAGGGGGAAAGGAAGGGGGAGAGGGAGAAGGAAAGGGGGGCGCCGCCCCCCTCTCCTAGTCCAATTCGGACTAGAGAGGGAGGGGTGCATGGCCTGCCCTAGGCAAGCCCTCTCTCTCTCCACTAAGGCCCATAAGGCCCACTATTACTCCCCCGGGGGGGGGGGGGTTCCGGTAACCCTCCGGCACTCCAGTTTTCTCCGAAACCACCCGGAACACTTCCGGTGTCCGAATATAGTCGTCCAATATATCGATCTTTACTTCTCGACAATTTCGAGACTCCTCGTCATGTCCGTGATCATATCCGGGACTCCGAACTACCTTCGGTACATCAAAACACAAAAACTCATAATACCGATCGTCACCGAACTTTAAGCGTGCAGACCCTACGGGTTCGAGAACTATGTAGACATGACCGAGACACATCTGCGGTCAATAACCAATAGCGGAACCTGGATGCTCATATTGGCTCCCACATATTCTACGAAGATCTTTATCGGTCAAACCGCATAACAACATACGTTGTTCCCTTTGTCATCGGTATGTTACTTGCCCGAGATTCGATCGTCGGTATCTCAATACCTAGTTCAATATCATTACTGGCAAGTCTCTTTACTCATTCCGTAATACATAATCCTGCAAGTAACTCAGTGGTTGCAATGCTTATAGTGATGTGCATTACCGAGTGGGCCCAGAGATACCTCTCCGACAATCGGAGTGACAAATCCTAATCTCGATATATGCCAACTCAACAAGTACCTTTGGAGACACCTGTAGAGCACCTTTATAATCACCCAGTTATGTTGTGACGTTTGGTAGCACACAAAGTGTTCCTCCGGTATTCGGGAGTTGCATAATCTCATAGTCATAGGAACATGTATAAGTCATGAAGAAAGCAATAGCAACATACTAAACGATCAAGTGCTAAGCTAACGGAATGGGTCAAGTCAGTCACATCATTCTCCTAATGATGTGATCCCGTTTATCAAATGACAACTCATGTCTATGGTTAGGAAACATAACCATCTTTGATCAACGAGCTAGTCAAGTAGAGGCATACTAGTGACACTCTGTTTGTCTATGTATTCACACATGTATCATGTTTCCGGTTAATACAATTCTAGCATGAATAATAAACATTTATCATGATATAAGGAAATGAATAATAACTTTATTATTGCCTCTAGGGCATATTTCCTTCAGTCTCCCACTTGCACTAGAGTCAATAATCTAGATTACACAGTAATGATTCTAACACCCATGGAGTCTTGGTGCTGATCATGTTTTGCTCGTGGAAGAGGCTTAGTCAACGGGTCTGCAACATTCATATCCGTATGTATCTTGCAAATCTCTATGTCTCCCACCTGGACTTGATCCCGGATGGAGTTGAAGCATCTCTTGATGTGCTTGGTTCTCTTGTGAAATCCGGATTCCTTTGCCAAGGCAATTGCACCAGTATTGTCACAAAAGATTTCCATTGGACCCGATGCACTAGGTATGACACCTAGATCGGATATGAACTCCTTCATCCAGACTCCTTCATTTGCTACTTCTGAAGCAGCTATGAATTCCGCTTCACACGTAGATCCTGCCACGACGCTTTGTTTAGAACTGCTCCAACTGACAGCTCCACCGTTCAATATAAACACGTATCCGGTTTGCGGTTTATAATCGTCCGGATCATTGTCAAAGCTTGCATCGATGTAACCATTTACGACGAGCTCTTTGTCACCTCCATAAACCAGAAACACATCCTTAGTCCTTTTCAGGTATTTCAGGATGTTCTTGACCGCTGTCCAGTGATCCACTCCTGGATTACTTTGGTACCTCCCTGCTAAAGTAATAACAAGGCACACATCAGGTCTGGTACACAGCATTGCATACATGATAGAGCCTATGGCTGAAGCATAGGGAACATCTTTCATTTTCTCTCTATCTTCTGTAGTGGTCGGGCATTGAGTCTTACTCAACTTCACACCTTGTAACACAGGCAAGAACCCTTTCTTTGCCTAATCCATTTTGAACTTTTTCAAAACTTTGACAAGGTATGTGCTTTGTGAAAGTCCAATTAAGCGTCTTGATCTATCTCTATAGATCCTGATGCCCAATATGTAAGCAGCAATATGTCATTTCATTAAAAACTCTTATTCACATATATATCATCCAGAAATTCTATGTCATTTCATTAAAAACTCTTATTCAAGTATCCTTTTATGCTATCCAGAAATTCTATGTCATTTCCAATCAACAATATGTCATCCACATATAATATTAGAAATGCTACAGAGCTCCCACTCACTTTCCTGTAAATACAGGCTTCTCCAAAAGTATGTATAAAACCATATGCTTTGATGACACTATCAAAATGCTTATTCCAACTCCGAGAGGCTTGCACCAGTCCATAAATGGATCGCTGGAGCTTGCACACTTTGTTAGCACCCTTTGGATCGATAAAACCTTCAGGTTGCAATATACAACTCTTCTTCCAGAAATCCATTCAGGAATGCAGTCTTTACATCCATTTGCCAAATTTCATAATCATAAAATGTGGCAATAGCTAACATGATTCGGACGGACTCAAGCATCGCTACGGGTGAGAAATTCTCATCGTAGTCAACTCCTTGAACTTGTCAAAAACCTTTCGCGACAAGTCAAGCTTTGTAGACAGTAACATTACCATCAGCGTCTGTCTTCTTCTTGAAGATCCATTTATTCTCGATGGCTTGCCGATCATCGGGCAAGTCAACCAAAGTCCACACTTTGTTCTCATACATGGATCCCATTTCGGATTTCATGGCCTCAAGCCATTTTGCGGAATCTGGGATCATCATCGCTTCCTCATAGTTCGTAGGTTCGTCATGGTCTAGTAACATGACCTCCAGAACAGGATTACCTTACCACTCTGGTGCGGATCTTACTCTGGTTGACCTGCGAGGTTCGGTAGTAACTTGATCTGAAGTTCCATGATCATCATCATTAGCTTCCTCACTAATTGGTGTAGATGTCACAGGAACCGGTTTCTGTGATGAACTACTTTCCAATAAGGGAGCAGGTACAGTTACCTCATCAAGTTCTACTTTCCTCCCACTCACTTCTTTCGAGAGAAACTCCTTCTCTAGAAAGGATCCATTTTTAGCAACAAAAGTCTTGCCTTCGGATCTGTGATAGAAGGTGTACCCAACTGTCTCTTTTGGCTATCCTATGAAGACACATTTCTCCGATTTGGGTTCGAGCTTATCAGGTTGAAGCTTTTTCACATAAGCATCGCAGCCCCAAACTTTAAGAAATGACAACTTTGGTTTCTTGCCAAACCACAGTTCATAAGGAGTCGTCTCAACAGATTTAGATGGTGCCCTATTTAACGTGAATGCAGCCTCTCTAAAGTATAACCCCAATACGATAGCGGTAAATCTGTAAGAGACATCATAGATCGCACCATATCTAGCAAAGTACGATTACGACGTTCGGACACACCATTACGTTGTGGTGTTCCAGGTGGCGTGAGTTGCGAAACTATTCCGCATTGTTTCAAATGAAGACTAAACTCGTAACTCAAATATTCTCCTCCACGATCAGATCGTAGAAACTTTATTTTCTTGTTACGATGATTTTCTACTTCACTCCGAAATTCTTTGAACTTTTCAAATGTTTCAGACTTATGTTTCATCAAGTAGATATACCCATATCTGCTCAAATCATCTGTGAAGGTGAGAAAATAACGATATCCGCCACGAGCCTCAACATTCATCGGACCACATACATCAGTATGTATGATCTCCAACAAATCTTTTGCTCGCTCCATTCATCCAGAGAACGGCGTTTTAGTCATCTTGCCCATGAGGCATCGTTCGCAGGTACCAAGTGATTCATAATCAAGTGATTCAAAAAGTCCATCAGAATGGAGTTTCTTCATGCGCTTTACACCAATATGACCTAAACGGCAGTGCGACAAATAAGTTGCACTATCATTATCAACTCTGCATCTTTTAGCTTCAAATATGTGTATCTCCACTATCAAGATTTAAAAAGAATAGACCATTCTTCAAGGGTGCATGACCATAAAAGATATTACTCATATAAATAGAACAACCATTATTCTCTGATTTAAATGAATAACCATCTCGCATCAAACAAGATCCAGATATAATGTTCATGCTTAACGTTGGCACCAAATAACAATTATTTAGGTCTAATACTAATCCCGAAGGTAGATGTAGAGGTAGCGTGCCGACCGCGATCACATCGACTTTCGAACCATTTCCCACGCGCATCGTCACCTCGCCCTTTGCCAATCTTCGCTTAATCCATAGTCCCTGTTTCGAGTTGCAAATATTAGCAACGGAACCAGTATCAAATACCCAAGCACTACTGCGAGAATTAGTAAGGTACACATCAATAACATGTATATCACATATACCTTTGTTCACCTTGCCATCCTTCTTATCGGCCAAATACTTGGGGCAGTTCCGCTTCCAGTGACCAGTTTGCTTGCAGTAGAAGCACTCAGTCTCAGGCTTGGGTCCAGACTTGGGTTTCTTCTCCTGAACAGCAACTTGTTTGCCGTTCTTATTGAAGTTCCCCTTCTTCTTACCTTTGCCCTTTTTCTTGAAACTGGTGGTCTTGTTGACCATCAACACGTGATGCTCCTTCTTGATTTCTACCTCCGCAGCCTTTAGCATTGGGAAGAGCTCGGGAATCGTCTTATCCATCCCTTGCATGTTATAGTTCATCACGAAGCTCTTGTAGCTTGGTGGCAGTGATTGAAGAATTCTGTCAATAAAACTATCATCCGGAAGATTAACTCCCAGTTGAATTAAGTGATTGTTATACCCAGACATTCTTAGTATATGCTCACTGATAGAACTATTCTCCTCCATCTTGCAGCTGTAGAACTTATTGGAGACTTCATATCTCTCAATCCGGGCATTTGCTTGAAATATTAACTTCAACTCCTGGAACATCTCATATGCTCCATGACGTTCAAAACGTCGTTGAAGTCCCGGTTCTAAGCCGTAAAGCATGGCACACTGAACTATCGAGTAGTCATCAGCTTTGCTCTGCCAGACGTTCATAACATCTGGTGTTGCTCCTGCAGCAGGTTTGGCACCTAGCGGTGCTTCCAGGACGTAATTCTTCTGTGCAGCAATGAGGATAATCCTCAAGTTACGGACCCAGTCCGTGTAGTTGCTACCATCATCTTTCAACTTTGCTTTCTCAAGGAACGCATTAAAATTCAACGGAACAACAGCACGGGCCATCTATCTACAACAACATAGACATGCAAAATACTATCAGGTACTAAGTTCATGATAAATTGAAGTTCAGTTAATCAAATTATTAAAGAACTCCCACTTAGATAGACATCCCTCTAATCATCTAAGTGATCACGTGATCCATATCAACTAAACCATGTCCGATCATCACGTGAGATGTAGTAGTTTTCAATGGTGAACATCACTATGTTGATCATATCTACTATATGATTCACGCTCGACCTTTCGGTCTCCAGTGTTCCGAGGCCATATCTGCATATGCTAGGCTCGTCAAGTTTAACCCGAGTATTCAGCATGTGCAAAACTGGCTTGCACCCGTTGTATGTGAACGTAGAGCTTATCACACCCGATCATCACGTGGTGTCTCGGCACGACGAACTTTCGCAATGGTGCATACTCAGGGAGAACACTTGTACCTTGAAATTTAGTGAGAGATCATCCTATAATGCTACCGTCGATCTAAGCAAAATAAGATGCATAAAAGATAAACATCACATGCAATCAATATAAGTGATATGATATGGCCATCATCATCTTGTGCTTGTGATCTCCATCTCCGAAGCACCGTCATGATCATCATCGTCACCGGCACGACACCTTGATCTCCATCGTAGCATCGTTGTCGTCTCGCCAACTATTGCTTCTATGACTATCGCTACCGCTTAGTGATAAAGTAAAGCAATTACAGGGCGATTGCATTGCATACAATAAAGCGACAACCATATGGCTCCTGCCAGTTGCCAATAACTCAGTTACAAAACATGATCATCTCATACAATAAAATATAGCATCATGTCTTGACCATATCACATCACAACATGCCCTGCAAAAACAAGTTAGACGTCCTCTACTTTGTTGTTGCAAGTTTTACGTGGCTGCTACGGGCTGAGCAAGAACCGTTCTTACCTACGCATCAAAACCACAATGATAGTTTGTCAAGTTAGTGCTGTTTTAACCTTCTCAAGGACCGGGCGTAGCCACACTCGATTCAACTAAAGTTGGAGAAAGTGACACCCGCTAGTCACCTGTGTGCAAAGCACGGCGGTAAAACCAGTCTCACGTAAGCGTACGCATAATGTCGGTCCGGGCCACTTCATCCAACAATACCGCCGAACCAAAGTGTGACATGCTGGTAAGAAGTATGACTTGTATCACCCACAACTCACTTGTGTTCTACTCGTGCATATAACATCTACGCATAAAACCAGGCTCGGAAGCCACTGTTGGGGAACGTAGTAATTTCAAAAAAAATTCCTACGCACACACAGGATCATGGTGATGCATAGCAATGAGAGGGGAGAGTGTGTCCATGTACCCTCGTAGACCGAAAGCGGAAGCGTTAGCACAACGCGGTTGATGTAGTTGTATGTCTTTACGATCTGACCGATCCAAGTACCGAACGCACGACACCTCCGAGTTCAGCACACGTTCAACTCGATGACGTCCCGCGAGCTCCGATCCAGCAGAGCTTTGCCGGAGAGTTTCGTCAGCACGACGGCGTGATGATGGTGACGATGATGCTACCGACGTAGGGCTTCGCCTAAGCACCGCTACGATATGATCGAGGTGGATTATGGTGGAGGGGGGCACCGCACATGGCTGGGAGATATCAATAGATCAACTTGTGTGTCTAGAGGTGCCCCCTGCCCCCGTATATAAAGGAGCAAGGGGGGAGGCCGGCCGGCCCTATGGGGCGTGCCAGGAGGAGGACTCCTCCTAGTAGGAGTAGGACTCCCCTCTTTCCTACTCCTACTAGGAGGGGGAAAGGAAGGGGGAGAGGGAGAAGGAAAGGGGGGCGCCGCCCCCCTCTCCTAGTCCAATTCGGACCAGAGAGGGAGGGGCGCGCGGCCTGCCCTAGGCCAGCCCTCTCTCTCTCTCTCCACTAAGGCCCATAAGGCCTACTATTTCTTCCGAAACCACCAGTAACACTTCCGGTGTCCGAATATAGTCGTCCATTATATCGATCTTTACGTCTCGACCATTTTGAGACTCCTCGTCATGTCCGTGATCATATCCGGGACTCCGAACCACCTTCGGTACATCAAAACACAAGAACTCATAATACCGATCGTCACCAAAGTTTAAGCGTGCGGACCCTACGGGTTCGAGAACTATGTAGACATGACCGAGACACGTCTTTGGTCAATAACCAATAGCGAAACCTGGATGCTCATATTGGCTCCCACATATTCTATGAAGATCTTTATCGGTCAAACTGCATAACAACATACGTTGTTCCCTTTGTCATCAGTATGTTACTTGCCCGAGATTCGATCGTCGGTATCTCAATACCTAGTTCAATCTCGTTACCGCAAGTCTCTTTACTCGTTTCGTAATACATCATCCCGCAACTAACTCATTAGTTGCAATGCTTGCAAGGCTTATAGTGATGTGCATTACCGAGTGGGCCCAGAGATACCTCTCCGACAATCGGAGTGACAAATCCTAATCTCGATATATGCCAACTCAACAAGTACCTCTGGAGACACCTATAGAGCACCTTTATAATCACCAAGTTACATTGTGACGTTTGGTAGCACACAAAGTGTTCCTCCGGTATTCTGGAGTTGCATAATCTCATAGTCATAGGAACATGTATAAGTCATGAAGAAAGCAATAGCAACATACTAAACGATCAAATGCTAAGTTAACGGAATGGGTCAAGTCAATCACATCATTCTCCTAATGATGTGATCCCGTTTATCAAATGACAACTCATGTCTATGGTTAGGAAACATAACCATCTTTGATCAACGAGCTAGTCAAGTAGAGGCATACTAGTGACACTATGTTTGTTAATGTATTCACACATGTATCATGTTTCTGGTTAATACAATTCTAGCATGAATAATAAAAATTTATCACGATATAAGGAAATAAATAATAACTTTATTATTGCATCTAGGGCATATTTCCTTCAGTAGGTAGGAGTCTGTAACGCCCCGGATTCGATGCGCCAGGTGTCTTCCAGTATTCGCGAGTGTTCTTGACTTTGTTCATCCTCACTGTTTTTTTTCTTATTTCACCTCATCCCTTTTTCCTTCCGTCTTAGTCCTAAGATCTCGGGACGAGATCTCTTGTTAGTGGAGGAGTGTTGTAACGCCCCGGATTCGATGCGCCAGGTGTCTTCCAGTCATTCGCCGTAGTTGCCATGTCTTTTGCTTGCATGTTGCATTTTTCCATGTCATCATTTGCATTTCATCTGCATGTTTTTTCAAAACTTGCATCCGTTCGGGTTCCGCCGGTTCTCTCCGTTGTCCGTTCTGAGCCCAACCACACTCGCACGCGCCCGCGGCACCCCCGATATATTATTTTATAAGTGGCATAAAAATGTTCTCGGAATGGGTTGAAAGTTGGCATGCGGTCTTGTTATAGTGTAGGTAGACCGCCTGCCAAGTTTTGTCGCATTCGGAGTCCGTTTGATAGCCCAACCGTAATCCGTAGCGGCACCGTTGCCGGTTAAATCGTTGGACGTTTTCGGCCTCCAAAAACCGTTGCCGGGCTGCATTTCTCCTCTCTCCTCTCAGCCCAAGCCTCTCTCTCATAGCCCACAAGGTCCAACCTACCCCTCCTCGCGTCCGGTGCCGTCCGATCGAGATCGGAGGGCTACGAAGACCCCTTCTAACCCTAATCCTAACCCCCCTTTCCTATATAAACCCCTCCCCATGCCATTTTGGGCATTTTTCCTAGCCCCTAGCCTTCCCTAACCCCAGCCGCAGCTAATCCCTCTCCTCCTCGGGATCTTCGCCGCCGACCCTCCATTTCCGCGCCCCTCCAAGCCACCTCGCCACCGCCACTTGTCGCGCCGCCACTGGCCGGCGCCGCCGCAGCGGCCTCCCTCGCCCACTCCCCACTCGCCACCTGTCCTCCCCGCGCCTCCCAGCCGCGCGGCCCGCCCAAGCCCGGGCGAGCCCGTGAAGCCCATCGGGGCCTGAGCGCTCCGCCGCCGCCACCTGGTCCCGAGCGCCTCCCGCTCCGAACCCCGCCGCCCGACCTCACCAGTGCCTCCGCCCCGCTGCCCCTCGACCCCGCCGCCTCGCCACCGCCGGCGAGCACCGCGCCGGTGCCGCCGCCGTCCCGGTGAGCTTGCGCCTCCCCGTCGCCCTCTCCCTCTTGCTTCTCTCTCTCTCTCAGATCTCTCCCTCTCCTCTCTGCAGAGCTCCGTCGCCGGAGCTGCCGTCCTCGAGCTCGCCGGAGCTCGTCCGGCCGGATCCGCTAATGGGTGGATCAGATCCACCCGTCCCTCCAACCAAACACGGCCCCTCTGACCCGGATCCCTTCATCCTGCATGGCTCCGTCCCGTTTCTGCGAGGTGAATTTTGGCCGAGTCCCCAGAAAACTCATGACATGTGTGCATCTTTGATTGCTTGTAATTTCATGCATGTTGCTTCGATTTGGGTGTATGATATATCAAAATGTTCATCATGAGCTGCTTTTCATTTTGTTCCATTGTGCCATGCTTGTTTGAGTCCATCTTGATGCCCTAATCATTGTTGCAAGAGTGCTATATACTGTTAACTTCTGTCTGTTATCAGAACTTGGTGATTTGTTTTTTTATTGCATTTTGTGTATGCATCCTATGAGCATGAGCTCTACATGTGTTTTTTACTACGTCATGCCATCTTTACAGGGGTGCTTGTCTTGTATTTTTTCTGATACGTGTGGTGACTAGCACAAGCATGCAAAATAGCCTCCATGATGTTGCTGATTTCTGTGACTTGGTCATTTCTGCAAAGTCTGTAGCTGTAACATTGTGATGCCATGTAAACCTGCTGTCACCATGAGTTCTATGAATAATCTGGAGATATTCAATAAGGATGTTTTCTTATACATGTTATGATCTATCCATTCATACCCTCGTTTGAATTTATAGCCTATAGTACCTTGTTGTAAACTTGCTCTCAAATTGCTAAATAATGTTGTTGTCAGCCTGTTAACATGAAATTCAGTTTTGACATGTGTCTTGCTAGTGATCCATGCATCCTATGCACTTGTTTTTGTCATGCTTAGCTTTATAATTATGCCATCTTACTCTTGTATTCCTTCACATGCCATGAAATGCTTTGTGATGAGTGATTTGAGCTCGCAAAGATGCCTTCATAATTCTGTTTATGTCATGCTCAGTTTTTCTGCTAAGTCTGAATCTGTTTATGAAACTTGCTATGTTTACATGGGTGCCATCATATCTTGCGTGCCTTTTTGGCTCATGTTCAGTAACGGACTATTGTTCTATGCTTCGAGGAGAATCATTCCATGCTTTCATTTTCCATGATATATTCCTGTAGCATGTTGTTTGATAGCTCTAAACATTGCAACCTGATGTTATTTCTGCCATGTCCAGTGATTCTGCTAAGTCTGTGAATCTGTTATTATTTGCAATCTTGCCATGTCCTTTTAAGCATGTTCTATTGGTTTCTGAGGATAGCTTAGTGTTCATGTTTTGTAACGCTTTACTTGTACATCACGTCCATGCATTGTGTTTTCATGTTGAGATGCTGTGACATATTTTTTCTGATGCTTGCAAGATGCCTAGTTGCTGTTTTGGGCAGATTGTTGTTATATCTTGTTTGGAGTGTATGTGTTGCACCGTTGCTCCGTTTTGAGCTTGCTCTATATGAAACTTGCTTAGAATTGCATGTAGCTTCATATTATCATGTTGCATCCTTGTTTTGAGGTGTTTGCTTGATGTTTGCATGCATTTGCAACAATGCCATGCTTAACTTGTTTTGCTCATATCTTCTATGCCGTAGCTCCGAACTAAATGAACTTTATATGTAACTTGACTATAATTTCATGTAGATCATCTTTGTGCATCTTAACTTGCTGTTTAACAACTTGAATATAAGGTTTATTCAGTTCTGGACCAATTTCGAAATTTGCATATGGGGATTTACCGGAGTTGTCATATGTTGTTTTCGGCCTCATTTAAACTTGCTTTGATGTGTTGTTCTTCTATGCACCATCCCTTGCCATGAGTAGCTTCATGTAGACTTGTCATGCATCATAATTGGTTGAGCATCATGTCTTGTTTATGTGTTGAGTGTTTACCGTGTTGTTTGCTTCTTTTGGGTTGTGCTCCTTCTCGTTAGTTCCTGTTTCGCTGCGATCGTGAGGATTCGTTCGTCTTCGTGGCTTAATCTTTTTCATGGACTCGTTCTTCTTCCTAGCGGGATTTCAGGCAAGATGACCGTCACCTTGGATCTCATTACTATCATTGCTATGCTAGTTGCTTCATTCTATCGCTATGCTGCGCTACCTATCACTTGCTTTTCAAGCCTCCCAAATTGCCATGTCGGCCTTTAACATTTTCACCCTTCCTAGCAAACCGTTGCTTGGCTATGTTACCGCTTTGCTCAGCCCCTCTTATAGCATTGCTAGTTGCAGGTGGAAGTTGAAGATTGCTCCATGTTGGATTATGTTTTGTTGGGATATCACAATATCTCTTATTTAATTAATGCATCTATATACTTGGTAAAGGGTGGAAGGCTTGGCCTTATGCCTGGTGTTTTGTTCCACTCTTGCCGCCCTAGTTTCCGTCATACCGGTGTTATGTTCCTTGATTTTGCGTCCATTACGCGGTTGGGTGTTATGGGGACCCCTTGACAGTTCGCTTTGAATAAAACTCCTCAAGCAAGGCCCAACCTTGGTCTTACCATTTGCCTATCACCTATTTCTTTTCCCTTGGGAGTCGCGCTCCCGAGGGTCATCTTTATTTTAACCCCCCGGGCCAGTGCTTCTCTAAGTGTTGGTCCGAACCGAGCTGCCTGCGGGGCCACCTCGTGGAAACTCGAGGTCTGGTTTTATTCGTAGCTAGTCTCATCCGGTGTTGCCCTGAGAACGAGATATGTGCAGCTCCTATCGGGATTGTCGGCACATCGGGCGGATTTCTTGGTCTTGTTTTACCATTGTCGAAATGTCTTGTAAACCGGGATTCCAAGATTGATCGGGTCTTCCCGGGAGAAGGAATATCCTTCGTTTATCGTGAGAGCTTATAATGGGATAAGTTGGGACAGCCCTGCAGGGTATTATCTTTCGAAAGCCGTGCCCGCAGTTATGTGGCAGATGGGAATTTGTTAATGTCCGGTTGTAGTGAACTTGACACTTGACTTATTTAAAACGCATCAACCGTGTGTGTAACCGTGATGGTCTCTTTTCGGCGGAGTCCGGGAAGTGAACACGGTGTTTGAGTTATGTTTGACGTAAGTAGGAGTTCAGGATCACTTATTGATCATTTCTAGCTTCTCGACTATTCCGTTGCTCCTCTTCTCGCTCTTATTTGCGTATGTTAGCCACCATACTTGCTTAGTCGCTGCTGCAATCTCACCACTTTACACCTTCCTTACCCATTAAGCTTTGCTAGTCTTGATACCCATGGTAATGGGATTGCTGAGTCCTCGAGGCTCACAGGTTACTACAACAACAGTTGCAGGAATAGATTTTGCGATGATCATGACGCAAGAGCGATGTTTATTCGTGTTGGAGTTCTTCTTCTTCTTCGTCGATCAGGGGATAGGTTCCAGGTCGGCAGCCTGGGCTAGCAGGGTGGATGTCGTTTGAGTTTCTGTTTGTGTTTCATCCGTAGTCGGATGTTGATCTTATGTATGATGTATTGATGTATTTTTGCAGCATCTATATGCCTTGTATGTATCCCCATCTATTATGTAATGTTGATGTAATGATATCCACCTTGCAAAAGCGTGTCAATATGCGGTTCTATCCTTGGTGGGACCTTCGAGTCTCTTTAGGATAGTATCGCATATTGGGCGTGACAAGTTGGTATCAGAGCCTCGACCGACCCTAGGAGCCGCCCTTGATTGATCGTATAGTTTGGTCGTTGTCAAGTCTAGAAGAAAACTTTTTCGGAGTCTAGTTATATCGGAGAGTAGGAATTCTTTTTAATCCTCAGGCCCTTTGTCGCTCTGGTAAGGAATCTTGACGTAGTTGTTTTGAATTACTCCTCTTCCCCTTCAAACTTTCCTTAGGATCACGCGGTTAGTTTTTCGATCATGGGTTCTCAGCTCTTTTCATCCGGTGCATTTTCTCGTCAAGTCGATTCGACCTCTTTGTTTTTGCAAGTTCAATCCTCAGTTCTCTCTCAACGTAGTTGTTTCTCTGTCCTCAATTGTTTTCTTTTTCCGACCCGCCCACCCTTCTTTTCTCGGAGCTGGAGTCCGTAATCGAGTATCCTTCCTACTCGTGCGAAGCCTTTGCATTATTTCAACCGGTGTTTTCTCTTCACGCTATTCGTCGGTTCTCCCTTCCAAGTTGCCTTTGTTTTCCCACCCTCCCACCCTGTTCTTCCGGAGCCTGAGTCTCTTGCGAGCATCAATTTCATTCCTGCGGAACCTCTTCAGTCTTTTGTAAGTTATTTCAGCCGGTGAATTCTCGTCTCGTTTGACATTCTTCATCTCTTTTCTTCTCCGGTGGACTCACTTCATGTTTTTCGGGTTGATCATATTCTTTTCCGTGACCGAAGTGTTTTCCCCTTCCTCGTTCCTCCTTTCGCCATTCTATTGTCCCGGAGTGTTGAAGACATCTCAGAAGATTCGTGTTTGCATCCATCTAATTCAAGGTTGTCACCTCATTCAAATCTTCCAATCGTTCTGGTGCATCATTTCTCATTCGACAATCCTTGCCTACCTTGTTTTCTTTTTAGTGGGCCCTAACCCAAAGGTCTTTTCCCAGGATCTTACCTGACTCTTCTAATTTCCCGGCGCTATTCTCAAATCCTTTTCGAAGTTTGACGTAAGAATGAATTTCATCAGTCAGATGCCTTTCCAAGATCGATTTCAAAATATTTTCATTGTTGGCTCAACCTCTTCGCTTTTCATTCTCCCGGAGTATATCAACAATTTTGGTGTTATTTCTCGTCGTCTTTCTCAACATTTGAAGACCGAAGAAGAATTTCTCTTAAATCTTGTCCGCTCTCCCGGAGATTCGCGGTGCTAGCTCGACGTTATCCTAGCAAATTGTTTCCAGCCGTGCAATTCTTTTCAACCACCCGACGCATTTCGAGAGTTGCTTTCTCTCTCGATCATCCGAAGGCCATCTTTTTAGAAGATTTCTTCGTTCTAAGTTTTTAGCTTGTTCTCCGATTATTCTAAATTCTTGCCTCTTCGTTCCTTTGTAATTCTTTCCGGCGATTCGTTCTCTTCTCTTTGTTCGTTTTCATTGCCACGATGGTTCGTTTGAGAATTTCACTTCTGTTCTTATCATATCAATTCATTTGTTCTTTCCAACCCTACCGGTGGTTCACGAAGACTTTCTCAAGTTTTGCGATACGTCCCCCCCCCTTAATCTTTTCCAACGCGAATAAGTGGTATGCAAATCCATGGTATCTCATCAATTTAATTGATGGAGGATAGGCATAACATAATTCTTATTCTTCCCCATCAAGTTATCTAATCCCTTCCTTCAGAGTTGTTCATGATGAATATACTCTAATCCCAAGTGATTCCATCTTTCTTTCCCGGAGTTCAAAGCTTCCTCGGCCATCTCGTCGGAACCTCCATCGGAATCATCGCAAGGCCTTAATCTTATTCTTTCCATACTTGAATTCTATCTCATCATCCTTTTGTTACCGGAGTTCATCACGGTGGCTCGTCATGATTGAAGTCATTCTTCAAGTGTTCATCAAGATTCTTGTTCAAGGAGTTCAAGTATCTTCTTCTTGCTTCTCGAAGTGCAATTAATTCTCCATATTCTTCTGAAGTGGAGTTTTGCATTTCCTCGTTCTTCTCATCTTTTCAATCTTTTCCGCTTGTGGTAGGTTACCACCTCATAATTTTGAAATGTTATCCATAAGTCCACAACAAGCTTATTCCTTTGTTGTTGAATTTCCAACAACTCCGTTCAATGTTTCCTTCTAAGGATGCTCTCTATTTCATTCATTGTAGAAGTTGTCATCTTCTTCCCCGTTCTTCTCATTCCACTCTTTCAAGTCTTCCGGAGGTTTTGTGTTATTCCTTAAGTCAAGTATCGTTCCATTTCTCAAGTTCATGTTCTATTTTTCCTTGTTCAGCCAGATTGCTGCATAAATTCCTTCGCTATTATTCCTTTTCTATATTGTTCTAACCGGAGTGGTTTCAAATTCAGCCTTATTCCTTGAGCTTTTGCTTCTTGTCTCATTCAACATTCCTCTTTTCTACACGAGTGTTCTTGACTTTGTTCATCCTCACTGTTTTGTTCTTATTTCACCTCATCCCTTTTTCCTTCCGTCTCGGTCCTAAGATCTCGGACGAGATCTCTTGTTAGTGGAGGAGTGTTGTAACGCCCCGGATTCCATGCGCCAGGTGTCTTCCAGTCATTCGCCGTAGTTTCCATGTCTTTTGCTTTCATGTTGCATTTTTCCATGTCATCATCTGCATTTCATCTGCATGTTTTTCAAAACTTGCATCCGTTCGGGTTCCGCCGGTTCTCTCCGTTGTCCGTTCTGAGCCCAACCACACTCGCACGCGCCCGCGGCACCCCTGATATATTATTTTATAAGTGGCATAAAAATATTCTCGGAATGGGTTGAAAGTTGGCATGCGCTCTTGTTATAGTGTAGGTAGACCGCTTGCCAAGTTTCGTCGCATTCGGAGTCCGTTTGATAGCCGAACCATAATTCGTATTGGCACCGTTGCCGGTTAAATCGTTGGACGTTTTCGGTCTCTGAAAACCGTTGCCGGGCTGCATTTCTCCTCTCTCCTCTCAGCCCAAGCCCCTCTCTCACAGCCCACAAGGTCCAACCTACCCCTCCTTGCGTCCGGTGCCGTCCGATCGAGATCGGAGGGGTCCGAAGACCCCTTCTAACCCTTATCCTAACCCCCCTTTCCTATATAAACCCTTCCCATGCCATTTTCGGCATTTTTCCTAGCCCCTAGCCTTCCCTAACCCCAGCCGTAGCTAATCCCCCTCCTCCTCGGGATCTTCGCCGCTGCCCCTCAATTTCCGCGCCCCTCCAAGCAACCTCGCCACCGCCACTTGTCGCGCCGCCACTGGCCGGCGCCGCCGCATCGGCCTCCCTCACCCACTCCCCGCTCGCCACCTGTCCTCCCCGCGCCTCCCAGCCGCGCGGCCCGCCCAGGCCCGGGGTGAGCCCGTGAAGCCCATCGGGGCCCGAGCGCTCCGTCGCCGCCGCCTGGTCCCGAGCGCCTGCCGCTCCGAACCCCGCCGCCCGACCTCACTAGTGCCTCCCCCCGCTGTCCCTCGACCCCGCCGGCGAGCACCGCGCCGGTGCCACCGCCGTCCCGGTGAGCTCGCGCCTCCCCGTCGCCCTCTCCCTCTTGCTTCTCTCTCTCTCTCTGCAGAGCCCCGTCACCGGAGCCGCCGTCCTCGAGCTCGCCAGAGCTCGTCCGGCCGGATCCGCTGACGGGTGGATCAGATCCACCCATCCCTCCAACCAAACATGGCCCCTCTGACCCGGATCCCTTCACCCCGCATGGCTCCGTCTCGTTTCTACGAGGTGAATTTTGGCTCTCCAGAAAAGTCATGACATGTGTGCATCTTTGATTGCTTGTAATTTCATGCATGTTGCTTTGATTTGGGTGTATGAGATATCAAAATGTTCATCATGAGCTGCTATTCATTTTGTTCCATTGTGCCATACCTCTTTGAGTCCATCTTGATGCCCTAATCATTGTTGCAAGAGTGCTATATACTGTTAACTGCCGTCTGTTATCAGAACTTGGTGATTTGTCTTTTTCATTGCATTTTGTGTGTGCATCCTTCAAGTGTTCCATTTCTCAAGTTCATGTTCTATTTTTTCCTTGTTCAGCCGGATTGCTGCATAAATTCCTTCGCTATTATTCCTTTTCTATATTGTTCTAACCGGAGTGGTTTCAAATTCAGCCTTATTCCTTCAGCTTTTGCTTCTTGTCTCATTCAACATTCCTCTTTTCTACACGAGTGTTCTTGACTTTGTTCATCCTCACTGTTTTGTTCTTATTTCACCTCATCCCTTTTTCCTTCCGTCTCGGTCCTAAGATCTCAGGACGAGATCTCTTGTTAGTGGAGGAGTGTTGTAACGCCCCGGATTCGATGCGCCAGGTGTCTTCCAGTCATTCGCCGTAGTTGCCATGTCTTTTGCTTTCATGTTGCATTTTTCCATGTCATCACCTGCATTTCATCTGCATGTTTTTTCAAAACTTGCATCTGTTCGGGTTCCGCCGGTTCTCTCCGTTGTCCGTTCTGAGCCCAACCACACTCGCACGCGCCTGCGGCACCCCTGATATATTATTTTATAAGTGGCATAAAAATGTTCTCGGAATGGGTTGAGAGTTGGCATGCGGTCTTGTTATAGTGTAGGTAGACCGCCTGCCATGTTTCGTCGCATTCGGAGTCCGTTTGATAGCCCAACCGTAATCCGTAGCGGCACCGTTCCCTGTTAAATCGTTGGACGTTTTCGGTCTCCGAAAACCGTTGCCGGGCTGCATTTCTCCTCTCTCCTCTAAGCCCAAGCCTCCCTCTCACAGCCCACAAGGTCCAGCCTACCCCTCCTCGTGTCCGGTGCCGTCCGATCGAGATCGGAGGGCTCCGAAGACCCCTTCTAACCCTAATCCTAACCCCCCTTTCCTATATAAACCCCTCCCCATGCCATTTTGGGCATTTTTCCTAGCCCCTAGCCTTCCCTAACCCCAGGCACAGCTAATCCCCCCTCCTCCTCGGGATCTTCGCCGCCGCCCCTCCAAGCCACATCGCCACCACCACTTGTCGCGCCGCCACCGGCCGGCTCCGCCGCAGCGGCCTCCCTCGTCCACTCCCCGCTCGCCACCTGTCCTGCCCACGCCTCCGAGCCACGTGGCCCGCCAAGGCCTGGGGAGAGCCCGCGAAGCCCATTGGGGCCCGAGCGCTCCGCCGCCGCCGCCTGGTCCCGAGCGCCTCCCGCTCCGAACCCCGCCACCCGACCTCACCAGTGCCTCCGCCCCGCTGCCCCTCGACCCCGCCGGCTCGCCACCGCCGGCGAGCACCGCGCCGGTGCCGCCGCCGTCCCGGTGACCTCACGCCTCGCCGTCGCCCTCTCCCTCTTGCTTCTCTCTCTCTCTCGGATCTCTCTCTCTCTCTCTCTCTCTCTCTCTCTCTGCAGAGCCCCGTCGCCGGAGCCGCCGTCCTCGAGCTCGCCGGAGCTCGTCCGGCCGGATCCGCTGATGGGTGGATCAGATCCACCCATCCCTCCAACCAAACACGGCCCCTCTGACCCGGATCCCTTCATCCCGCATGGCTCCGTCCCGTTTCTGCGAGGTGAATTTTGGCCGAGTCCCCAGAAAACTCATGACATGTGTGCATCTTTGATTGCTTGTAATTTCATGCATGTTGCTTCGATTTGGGTGTATGAGATATCAAAATGTTCATCATGAGCTTCTATTCATTTTGTTCCATTGTGCCATGCCTGTTTGAGTCCATCTTGATGCCCTAATCATCGTTGCAAGAGTGCTATATACTGTTAACTGCTGTCTGTTATCAGAACTTGGTGATTTGTCTTTTTCATTGCATTTTGTGTGTGCATCCTATGAGCATGAGCTCTACATGTGTTTTGTACTAAATCATTCCATCTTTACAGGGGTGCTTGTCTTGTATTTTTTGTGATATGTGTGGTGACTAGTACAAGCATGCAAAGTAGCCTACATGATGTTACTGATTTCTGTGACAGTCATTTCTGCAAAGTCTGTAGCTGTAACATTGTGATGCCATGTAAACCTGCTGTCACCATGAGTTTTACGCATAATCTGGAGATGTTGACTAAGAATGTTTTCTTATACATGTTATGCTCTACCATCCATGCCCTTGTTTGCATTTATAGCCTACTGTAGCTTGTTGTAAACTTGCTCTCAAATTGCTAAATAATGTTGCTGTCAGCCTGTTAAGATGAAGTTCAGTTTTGACATGTGTCTTGCTAGTGATCCATACACCCTATGAACTTTCTCTTGCCATGCTTAGCTTTATAATTATACCTTCTTACTATTGGATTCCTTCACATGCCATGAAATGCTTTGTGATGAGTGATTTGAGCTCGCAAAGATGCCTTCATAATTGTGTTTATGCCATGCTCAGTTTTTCCGGTAAGTCTGAATCTGTTTATGGAACTTGCTATGTTTACATGGGTTCCATCATATCTTCTCTGCCTTTTTGGCTCATATTCAGTAAGGGACTCTTGTTCTATGCTTTGAGTGGAATCATGCCATGCTTTCATTTGCGATGATATGTTCCTGTAGAATGTTGTTTGATAGCTCTAAACATTGCAACCTGATATTATTTCTGCCATGTGCAGTGATTCTGCCAAGTCTGTGAATCTGTTATTATTTGCAATATTTCCATGTCCTTTTGAGCATGTTCTATTGTTTTATGGGGATAGCTCAGTGTTCATGTTTTGTAATGCTTTACCTGTAAATCACGTCCATGCCTTTTGTTTTCATGTTGAGGTGCTGTGGCATATTGTTCTGATGCTTCCAAGATGCCTAGTTGCTGTTTTGGGCAGATTGTTGTTATATCTTGTTTGGAGTGTATGTATTGCACTGTTGCTCCATTTTGAGCTTGCTCTATATGAAACTTACTTAGAATTTCATGTAGCTTCATATTATCATGTTGCATCCTTGTTTTGAGGTGTTTGCTTGATGTTTGTATGCATTTTGCAACAATGCCATGCTTAACTTGTTTTGCTCATATCTTCTAGGTCGTAGCTCCGAACTAAATGAACTTTATATGTAACTTGACTAGAATTTCGTGTAGATCATCTTGGTGCATCTTAACTTGCTGTTTAACAACTTGAATATAAGGTTTATGCAGTTCTGAACCAATTTCGAAATTTGCATTTGGGGATTTACCGGAGTTGTCATATGTTGTTTCCGGCCTCATTTAAACTTGCTTCGATGTGTTGTTCTTGTATGCATCATCCCTTGCCATGAGTAGCTTCATGTAGCCTTGTCATGCATCATACTTGGTTGAGCATCATGTCTTGTTTATGTGTTGAGTGTTTACCGTGTTGTTTGCTTCTTTCCGGTTGTGCTCCTTCTCGTTAGTTCCTGTTTCGCTGCGATCGTGACGATTCGTTCGTCTTCGTGGTTTCATCTTCTTCATGGACTCTTTCTTCTTCCTAGCGGGATTTTAGGCAAGATGACCGTCACCTTGGATCTCATTACTATCATTGCTATGCTAGTTGCTTCGTTCTATCGCTATGCTGCGCTACCTATCACTTGCTTTTCAAGCCTCCCAAATTGCCATGTCAGCCTCTAACCTTTTCACCCTTCCTAGCAAACCGTTGCTTGGCTATGTTACCGCTTTGCTCAGCCCCTCTTATAGCGTTGCTAGTTGTAGGTGGAAGTTGAAGATTGCTCCATGTTGGATTATGTTTTGTTGGGATATCACAATATCTCTTATTTAATTAATGCATCTATATACTTGGTAAAGGGTGGAAGGCTTGGGCTTATACCTGGTGTCGTGGAATTGTCACGGCAGATGTCCTTAGTGTCAGGACTTAGTCGCAAGGCCAGCGCATCTATGTGGTAGCTTGAGAGGGGTTGGGCGGAATCGAGAGACGCAAGACAAGACAAGGATTTATACAGCTTTGGGCCCCGGGAAACATCATCCGGTAATAGCCCTACATGCTATTTGTGGCTAGGTCTCATTATACTCATGAGAGAATCGCCGGTAAGCCGGCTCTTTGTGTCTAACCCTAGATATTGTTTCTTGTTGCTTGTCCCTCTTTGGGGTGCCCTGCCCCTCCTTATATAAGTTAGAGGGGCGGGTTACATGTGGAGTCCTATTAGGATTAGGACTAGTCTATTACAAGTGGAATCCTAGTCTGCCCCCTTAAGGGAAAACTCCTTATGCCTTTCCTCGTAATCCGGCCCACCATAACATGAGCCGACCTTCTGGGCCTTGGGCCTAGTCTTCTACCTGACCCGCCGTTAGGGCCATCCTTTGGTCGCCCACCTCGTGAGTCGCCACCACGACGGGTTACCAATGAAAACGCCAAGCCCGGCCGGGTCATACTTCCGGCCGGGTCATACCGCGGGGTATATCCCCGACATTAGCCCCCAGTTTAATTTGGATTTATCCATGTTAAACTGATCCTGTAAAATAAATACAAGAACAAACTTGATAGATTGTGCTCCGGGTTAAATATTTTCCTGAACCGGCACCTGATCATCTTTAATTCCTTGTCATTTCCTCCTGGATGCATACTCAAAATCTTATAGCAAATCTCCTTTAACAGATATGTCCAAACCTTGCCAATGCAAAAAATCCAGGCACTTCTTCTAAAAATTCCGGGTCAATAGGCCAGCTTCATAACCAATTTGCTGATATTGGCTCTTGTAGAGAAATATTATAAGAAATAATCCATTTGAGTCGGCCTTCAATGCTCTGACTTGACAAAAATATTGGTCTTCAAATATTCAACTGATATTCAACCGGCTTAAAGATGTAGATCTTGCCGATTTATGACTGCCAAAATTGTCGGGTTATAAACAAATGATGCCGGGTCATGTAGTTGATGCCGGGTTAATCTTAAGATGACGCCGGGTCATAAACTTTGTAGATTTCTCCGATTATAATATAATACCAGATTTTCTCAAAACAGAGAACTTGAAGTTATTCCTCTCTTAGATGCATATCATCTGTAGCCTCCAAGTGCCGGGTTTTCATGCTTGCAGCAACCTGGGACTTGTAATTGCCTTATGCTTATGAAAACTTCAACCAGTGTAGCCCCCAAGGGCCAAGTCATTATGCAATAATGAGCAGGGACTTTGTAGATATAACCATGTAAACTTGAACAGCAACGTGTAGCCCCCAAGGGCCGGCTTAGTAAGATAATACTGAGCTGGGACTTTGTATATAATTTATTGATAATAACATCATATAATACAATCTCCACCATGGGGCTTGAACCCACGTCCACAAGGTTAAGAGCTTTGTACTCTACCAACTGAATAGTGGACAGTTCAATATAATGGATTAATGCTTGTGTACCTTGAACTTTTGACAGGACCAATTGGTAGCCCCTAAGGGCCGGCTCATTTAGAATGTGATGAGTCGGGTCTTCAATAAGTTGAGCAAAAAATGACTTTGCATTAGCCCCCAAGTGCCATAGTACATGCTGGCAGTAACATGTGACTTGCATATTCGATGTAATATCAATTTGAATAATGTAGCCCCCAAGTGTCGGGCCGTAAGCCTGCAGCGACTCGGGACTACTCTTTCCATTGTAGAATAAATCATATCCATTGATAAAATAATAGCCATTGCGCCAAAGCGACTTTGAATACCTCATCTGCTGATAGGTCAATCCGGAGTTTAAATACCCGGTGGCTCTTGGCCGATGGCGATCTAATACGCCTCCATTGTAAGCCGGAATTTGTACAACCCGGCGGCTTATAGCCTTTGAGAAAATCAAGAATTGATAACCCTTTTGAGACACCAATTTCCATCTATGATGATGGGCTTGAATTTAATCATTTATGTAAGTCATAGCTCTATAAATCCTGCAAAGTTTAAACAACATATGCCCTGGCGACTTAACGTCAAAAACCAGGGCGGGTAACCACCCAAATGTAGTCTTATCCTGCACGCAAGTAGATCACAAGAACCCTTGGCGGTTTACCGCAGGGTGGGTCATAATATCTTACATATGACCACTGATGTGTAAAAAAGGAGTCACAGATAAGCCTGTTATGAATCATAACTTTGAAACATAACTATAATATCATACTTGTGATATTGAATTTGCATTTGTCGGTTTATATGACCTGCACGATAAGGGTGAAAACCCAATCTTTGATACGCGCATGATTCCAATGGCGCAATTCAAAACATACCGGCGGCTTAAAGTCCATAGCCAGGGCCAGTTTAAACATAATCATGTATAAACAATATCATATTTGTGATATTGAATTGTACTGCCGGCTTATGATACCTGTGCAGTAAGTGTGATAACCCAATCCTTAGAAGCCAATGCTTCCACATAGATGATGATTGTCATAAGCCGGCGACTTATCATCGAAAATCAAGCCGGGTTTAAATAGAAACCACTCATATACACTTTAGATGTGTTCAAAAGAGCTTTCAAATAAAATCCCAAAAATTATTTGCAAAAAGAGACTTCAAAATTTTTGAGGCTTCTGATTCGAACACGATCAGAAAACCATCCCAAAGGGGTTAAGCTAAGATTCGAATACGATCATATAGCCCCCTGTGGCTTTGGCGTTGCCGATCAAGAGGGTACCGACAGCTATGTTCTCTTTGGTTCGAATTCGACCTATGTTTGAACAGGAAGCCCCCAAATGACCTTGAGAGTTGTTTAACGACGCTGATTCGAATACGATCCATGTCGGTTCCCAAAGGGGGTTGAGTTATGGTTCAAATATGACCAAGAAACTTCCCAATGAGCTCGGCAGTGTGCCGATCAAAAGGTTATCGACAGCTATGTTCTCTTTGGTTCGAATACGACCTATGTTTGAACAGGAAGCCCCCTAGTGATCATGAGAATATTTAACGACTCTGATTCGAATACGATCAGGGTCACACCAAAAGGGTTAAGCTAAATTCGAATACGATCATCTCCCAATGGTCCTTAAAGTAGGGTACCTATGTTTGAGTTGTGCTTTGTAACAGACTCTTTGGTCCCTTTAATTTTCCCTGAGAACTCGAACTTTGCAAGAGATAAATTCTTTTTGAACCGGAAGTTCTTAAACCAGATATTGAGAGTTTCAAAGTTTTGTGATCGACAAATTTACCTTGAACCGGATTTTAAACCAGATATTAAGAGCTTCAATGCCTTGTGGGAGATGTCAAGTCTCTTGAGCCGGATTTAGACCGGACTCCTTCTTTTTAAGCCGGAAATTTTCTGACGGCCTTTAAACTTTTTACCAATATGGTGGTAGCCTCCAGGACCGGGTTATTTTTCCCTCCAATGACCCGGAGTTCTTGAATGCATTGAAACCGACCAATGCTGCCGAGTCATATCATTGTAGCCCCCGAGTCTCAAGTCGACTCGAGGAGTTGGCTTTGAGATTCGCCATATTGATCATAGCATAAGGTGTATATCATTGGTATTGATAGCGCGATGTGAATCCACAGAAGGTTGAAGTGACTGCGGCGGGTTATAAATGATCCCGTATGAGCCGTGTCAGCAACTCGGCCAATGGTTCCTTCCAACTGGATGTTTTGAAGTTAACCAAACTGTAGTGGCGGCGACTTGTGCGCCTGCCCATTTGAACCATCCAGTGCAGACGGCGGCTGATAATACATGATAATTTGCCTCCAATTTTGTTGGAAGAAAAACCGGACTTCCCAAGCAGTGACTTTCTCATACCCAATAATCAGCTCACGCAGACGGGTGTGGCCCGGTATGTTGATATAGACTAGGCCGCGAGAAACGGATGGTAAAGACGACCGTTGCATCAGAGGCGGCACAGACAGGTGAGCTGGCCGTGGCGTTGTAAGCCAGTGCGGATGAGCGAGTTAACCACATCGTTTTGATGTAGTGAACAATTGTCCTGCATCAACAATATTGCAGACCAAGACAAAGATAAACTGCTCTTTGATAAAAAATAATATGTACCAATAAAATATATTTTAGATGGATATCACCTGATGTGCCAGGCCGGAAATAATCCGCCATGAAATTAACGATTGCTAGGTGAAGTTGAAGTCGCTCATGGGTGAACCGGCCGCGGCGTGGTAAACCGGTGCAGACGGGTGAGTCGGCCGCGATGTTTGTAAGCCGGCGCAGACAGCGAGTCGGCCACGGCGTTGCAAGCTGGCGCGGACACGTGAACCGGACGCGAGGGCGACAGCTGTATATAACAACACTATAGGGCAGAGTGGTTGTTTGCAAAAAATTAATAAGTATTGATAAAGTAAACGGGATGGATATCACCTGATTAGTTCGGATGACCAATGAATCATAAGTAACATCCATATCCCAATAGACTGTGCGCGGTGTAGTAAGCACTGCGCAGCTGCAGACCACCATATGTAACAGTGAGTATTGATGCAGTAAGAACAATTGCCTAGCACGTTGCCGACTACCTCTTTCTTCAACTGCCTTTGACCTTGATCTGCTGTAAAATTAATAATGCTACTCGCCCATTGATACTCTTGTTCCATTATTGTAAACAGATTGCCTTTTAAACCATCACACATGCATTCAATACCCAGGATATCTCCTTCACCGTACCCTTCATCAGCATACTAGTATCCAGACCTGGTACCCCGTGAAACCATCAATGCCGCGGTACAGAAAAGGCAAGGCCGGCTCAAGGCTGCGGGAAAGAGGACAGCAGAGCGACGGGTTGACGACGGCTTGGAGCAGAGGCCAGGGCGGCTTAGGACCGGGCCGCGGCGGCTCATGCGCAACAGAGCAGGCGGCAACGTGGCAGAAGTCAGCGACGTTCGGACAGCAGCGGGGGTGGCCCGTGGCCAGACCCGCGGGGGCGGCGATTTGCTCACATATACATTCTGTAGCAAAATACGGGCGAGCGCCAGTGCAGAATATTGCTAACGTGCACTCCGTACCCGCTGTATAAATCACTTTTGTAGTGAACATTTATCCTGTATACAAAAATGTATAGATCAAAGTAATTGCTCTTTTACAAAAAACAATATATACTAGAAATAGACTTAGATGAATATCACCTGATTTGTTAGGACGGCGGATGATCCGTTTATCGTGACAGAGGTGGCTCAGGCAGACCAACGACTCGACATAGTTAGGCGGCTCAAGCAGACCGGCGACTTAATATACCCCCGGCGGCTCAAAGCGGCAAGGGCGGCTCAACGCGGCATGTTGAACTCCCCCTTCCCCCTTTTTTTAACCCCCGGGCTTTGAATCGCGCGTCTGCTATCTGAATCGCGCTTCGTGGCGGCTCAAAAGATTGTTGGAAGTGACGCAATAAAAAACGCCAGCAAAAAACTTTTGAGCGGAATAGATCTGATTATATCCGTAGACATCTGCAGAGCAATTTGGAAACAAGGCGAGGCGGCGTGGCCGGGGTGGCTCGACGCGCCGGCGAGGTAACTTGGTGGCGGCGACTTGTGGCGGCAGAACCGGCTCAACCCGGCGGTGGTCATCAGCGAAGGATGGTCATCGCCGGCAACTCGCCCACAGCAAGATGAGACCACGACGCCGGGCTTCGGCAGCGGAGGCGGCAGCCTCTGGCGCGGCGGTACGGCGTTGGTTGGAGAGCCCATCGTTGCTAGCTAGCAACTTCCGTGTCCTTTCCTTTTTCTCCTTTGCACTTGATCCATATAAGAGTCCAAGTAGTACTCCACTTGATGTCTTGAGGCACGTGTGATCAGTCTTTGAGGCTGAAACGCTGCTGTTTTTGATGGAAAGAAGAAGCAGTGCGCTATGGAACTCATGGTACACACGGCGACACACCAATTCTTGTCCGTCTTGCTGGATCGCTTCGTTTAGTTAATCTCTTCTCTCCTGTTGGTCCTTTGTACAATGACGTGGTGCTCTACAACTCAAAAGTAGTACTAGTAGTAGCGACAAACACCATCGAGACTTGGCGCACATGTGAAACATGCTGCAACCGGAAATCAAGGTCTTTGGTGACTTGCGATTTGACTGCGTCCCGGCGACGTGATTCGTGCACTGATCGATCTCGAACACACCTTCGACTTGCAGTACTGACGGGGCACCTGACGCGATCTTAATTTTCTTAAACTCAAACCTTCATCTGTTCAAACACGAGCTTCTCAATCCCTAAAGAGATCCCTCCAAGAACTCATCACCATCGTGCGCGGGCCCCACGGTGGGCGCCAACTGTCGTGGAATTGTCATGGCAGATGTCCTTAGTGTTAGGACTTAGTCGCAAGGCCAGCGCATCTATGTGGTAGCTTGAGAGGGGTTGGGCGGAATCGAGAGACGCAAGACAAGACAAGGATTTATACAGCTTCGGGCCCCGGGAAACATCATCCGGTAATAGCCCTACATGCTGTTTGTGGCTAGGTCTCATTATACTCATGAGAGTATCGCCGGTAAGCCGGTTCTTTGTGTCTAACCCTAGATATTGTTTCTTGTTGCTTGTCCCTCTTTGGGGTGCCCTGCCCCTCCTTATATAAGTTAGAGGGGCGGGTTACATGTGGAGTCCCATTAGGATTAGGACTAGTCTATTACAAGTGGAATCCTAGTCTGCCCCCTTAAGGGAAAACTCCTTATGCCTTTCCTCGTAAACCGGCCCACCATAACATGAGCCGACCTTCTGGGCCTTGGGCCTAGTCTTCTACCTGACCCGCCGTTAGGGCCATCCTTGAGTCGCCCACCTCGTGAGTCGCCACCACGACGGGTTACCAATGAAAATGCCAAGCCCGGCCGGGTCATACTTCCGGCCGGGTCATACCGCGGGGTATATCCCCGACACCTGGTGTTTTTTTCCACTCTTGCCGCCCTAGTTTCCGTCATATCGGTGTTATGTTCCTTGATTTTGCGTCCCTTACGCGGTTGGGTGTTATGGGGACCCCTTGACAGTTCGCTTTGAATAAAACTCCTCCAGCAAGGCCCAACCTTGGTCTTACCATTTGCCTATCATCTATTTCTTTTCCCTTGGGAGTCGCGCTCCCGAGGGTCATCTTTATTTTAACCCCCCGGGCCAGTGCTTCTCTAAGTGTTGGTCCGAACCGAGCTGCCTACGGGGCCACCTCGTGGAAACTCGAGGTCTGGTTTTACTCGTAGCTAGTCTCATCCGGTGTTGCCCTGAGAACGAGATATGTGCAGCTCCTATCGGGATTGTCGGCACATTGGGCGGCTTTGCTGGTCTTGTTTTACCATTGTCGAAATGTCTTGTAAACATACATTCCGAGATTGATCGGGTCTTCTCGGGAGAAGAAATATTCTTCGCTGACCGTGAGAGCTTATAATGGGCTAAGTTGGGACACCCCTGCAGGGTATTATCTTTCGAAATCCGTGCCCGCGGTTATGTGGCAGATTTGAATTTGTTAATGTCCGGTTGTAGAGAACTTCACACTTGACTTATTTAAAACGCATCAACCGCGTGTGTAACCGTGATGGTCTCTTTTCGGCGGAGTCCGGGAAGTGAACACGGTGTTTGGGTTATGTTTGACGTAAGTAGGAGTTCAGGATCACTTATTGATCATTTCTAGCTTCTCGACTGTTCCGTTGCTCCTCTTCTCGCTCTTATTTGCGTATGTTAGCCACCATACTTGCTTAGTCGCTGCTGCAACCTCACCACTTTACCCCTTCCTTACCCATTAAGCTTTGCTAGTCTTGATACCCATGGTAATGGGATTGCTGAGTCCTCGTGGCTCACAGATTACTACAACAACAGTTGCAGGTACAGATTTTGCGATGATCATGACGCGAGAGCGATGTTTATTCGTTTGGAGTTCTTCTTCTTCTTCGTCGATCAGGGGATACGTTCCAGGTCGGCAGCCTGGGCTAGCAGGGTGGATGTCGTTTGAGTTTCTGTTTGTGTTTCATCCGTAGTCGGATGTTGATCTTATGTATGATGTATTGATGTATTGTTGCGGCATCTATATGCCTTGTATCCCCATCTATTATGTAATGTTGATATAATGATATCCACCTTGCAAAAGCGTGTCAATATGCGGTTCTATCCTTGGTGGGACCTTCGAGTCTCTTTAGGATAGTATCGCATATTGGGCGTGACAAGTTGGTATCAGAGCCTCGACCGACCCTAGGAGCCCCCTTGATTGATCGTATAGTTTGGCCGTTGTCGAGTCTAGAAGAAAACTTTTTCGGAGTCTAGTTATATCGGAGAGTAGGAATTCTTTTTACTCCTTAGCCCCTTCGTCGCTCTGGTAAGGAATCTTGACGTAGGTGTTTTGAATTACTCCTCTTCCCCTTCAAACATTCCTTAGGATCACGCGGTTAGTTTTTCGATCGTGGGTTCTCAGCTCTTTTCATCCGGTGCATTTTCTCGTCAAGTCGATTTGACCTCTTTGTTTTTGCAAGTTCAATCCTCAGTTCTCTCTCAACGAGGTTGTTTCTCTGTCCTCAGTTGTTTTCTTTTTCCCACCCGCCCACCCTTCTTCTTGTCGGAGCCGGAGTCCGTAATCGAGTATCCTTCCTACTCGTGCGAAGCCTTTGCATTATTTCAACCGGTGTTTTCTCTTCACGCTATTCGTCGGTTCTCCCTTCCAAGTTGCCTTTGTTTTCCCGGCCTCCCACCCTCTTCTTCCCGGAGCCTGAGTCTCTTGCGAGCATCAATTTCATGCGTGCGGAACCTCTTCAGTCTTTCATAAGTTATTTCAACCGGTGAATTCTCGTCTCGTTTGACATTCTTCATCTCTTTTCTTCTCCGGTGGACTCACTTCAAGTTTTTCGGGTTGATTATATTCTTTTCCTTGACCGACGTGTTTTCCCCTTGCTCGTTCCTCCTTTCGCCATTCTATTGTCCTGGAGTGTTGAAGACATCTCAGAAGATTCGTGTTTGCATCCATCTAATTCAAGGTTGTCACCTCATTCAAATCTTCCAATCGTTCTGGTGCATCATTTCTCATTCGACAATCCTTGCCTACCTTGTTTTCTTTTCAGTGGGCCCTAACCCAAAGGTCTTTTCCAGGGATCTTACCTGACTCTTCTAATTTCCCGGCGCTATTCTCAAATCCTTTTCGAGTTTGACGTAAGAATGAATTTCATCAGTCAGATGCCTTTCCAAGATCGATTTCAAAATATTTTCATTGTTGGCTCAACCTCTTCGCTTTTCATTCTCCCGGAGTATATCAACAATTTTGGTGTTATTTCTCGTCGTCTTTCTCAACATTTGAAGACCGAAGAAGAATTTCTCTTAAATCTTGTCCGCTCTCCCGGAGATTCGCGGTGCTAGCTCGACGTTATCCTAGCAAATTGTTTCCAGCCGTGCAATTCTTTTCAACCACCCGACGCATTTCGAGAGTTGCTTTCTCTCTCGATCATCCGAAGGCCATCTTTTTAGAAGATTTCTTCGTTCTAAGTTTTTAGCTTGTTCTCCGCTTATTCTAAATTCTTGCCTCTTCGTTCCTTTCTAATTCTTTCCGGCGATTCGTTCTCTTCTCTTCGTTCGTTTTAATTGCCACGGTGGTTCCTTTGAGAATTTCACTTCGGTTCTTATCATATCAATTCATTTGTTCTTTCCAACCCTACCGGTGGTTCACGAAGACTTTCTCAAGTTTTGCGCTATATCGCCACCTTAATCTTTTCCAACGCGAATAAGTGGTATGCAAATCCATGGTATCTCATCAATTTAATTGATGGAGGATAGGCATAACATAATTCTTATTCTTCCCCATCAAGTTATCTAATCCCTTCCTTCAGAGTTGTTCATGATGAATATACTCTAATCCCAAGTGATTCCATCTTTCTTTCCCGGAGTTCAAAGCTTCCTCGGCCATCTCGTCGGAACCTCCATCAGAATCATCGCAAGGCCTTAATCTTATTCTTTCCATACTTGAATTCTATCTCATCATCCTTTTGTTACCGGAGTTCATCACGGTGGCTCGTCATGATTGAAGTCATTCTTCAAGTGTTCATCAAGATTCTTGTTCAAGGAGTTCAAGTATCTTCTTCTTGCTTCTCGAAGTGCAATTAATTCTCCATATTCTTCTGAAGTGGAGTTTTGCATTTCCTCGTTCTTCTCAGCTTTTCAATCTTTTTCGCTTGTGGTAGGTTACCACCTCATAATTTTGAGATGTTATCCATAAGTCCACAACAAGCTTATTCTTTTGTTGTTGAATTTCCAATAACGCTGTTCAATGTTTCCTTCTAAGGATGCTCTCTATTTCATTCATGGTAGAAGTTGTCATGTTCTTCCGCGTTCTTCTCATTCCACTCTTTCAAGTCTTCCAGAAGTTTTGTATTATTCCTCAAGTCAAGTATCATTCCATTTCTCAAGTTCATGTTCTATTTTTTCCTTGTTCAGCCGGATTGCTGCATAAATTCCTTCGCTATTATTCCTTTTCTATATTGTTCTAACCGGAGTCGTTTCAAATTCAGCCTTATTCCTTGAGCTTTTGCTTCTTGTCTCATTCAACATTCTTCTTTTCTACTCGAGTGTTCTTGACTTTGTTCATCCTCACTGTTTTGTTCTTATTTCACCTCATCCCTTTTTCCTTCCGTCTCGGTCCTAAGATCTCGGGACGAGATCTCTTGTTAGTGGAGGAGTGTTGTAACGCCCCGGATTCCATGCGCCAGGTGTCTTCCAGTCATTCGCCGTAGTTGCCATGTCTTTTGCTTGCATGTTGCATTTTTCTATGTCATCATCTGCATTTCATCTGCATGTTTTTTCAAAACATGCATCCGTTCGGGTTCCGCCGGTTCTCTTCGTTGTCCGTTCTGAGCCCAACCACACTCGCACGCGCCCGCGGCACCCCCGATATATTATTTTATAAGTGGCATAAAAATGTTCTTGGAATGGGTTGAAAGTTGGCATGCGGTCTTGTTATAGTGTAGGTAGACCGCCTGCCAAGTTTCGTCGCATTCGGAGTCCGTTTGATAGCCCAACCGTAATCCGTAGCGGCACCGTTGCCGGTTAAATCGTTGGACGTTTTCGGTCTCCGAAAACCGTTGCCAGGCTGCATTTCTCCTCTCTCCTCTTAGCCCAAGCCTCTCTCTCACAGCCCACAAGGTCCAACCTACCCCTCCTCACGTCCGGTGCCGTCCGATCGAGACCGGAGGGCTCCAAAGACCCCTTCTAACCCTAATCCTAACCCCCCTTTCCTATATAAACCCCTCCCCATGCCATTTTGGGCATTTTTCCTAGCCCCTAGCCTTCCCTAACCCCAGCCGCAGCTAATCCCCCCTCCTCCTCGGGATCTTCGCCACCGCCCCTCCAAGCCACCTCGCCACTGCCACTTGTCGCGCCGCCACTGGTCGGCGCCGCCGCAGCGGCCTCCCTCGTCCACTCCCCGCTCGCCATCTGTCCTCCCCGCGCCTCCCAGTCGCGCGGCCCGCCCAGGCCCGGGGTGAACCCACGAAGCCCATCAGGGCCCGAGCGCTCCGCCGCCACTGCCTGGTCCCGAGCGCCTCCCGCTCAGAACCCCGTCGCCCGACCTCACCAGTGCCTCCGCCCCGCTGCCCCTCGACCCCGCCGCCTCGCCACCGCCGGCGAGCACCGCGCCGGTGCCGCCGCCGTCCCGGTGAGCTCGCGCCTCCTCGTCGCCCTCTCCCTCTTGCTTCTCTCTCTCTCTCAGATCTCTCTCTCTCTCTCTCTCTCTCTCTCTCTCTCTCTCTGCAGAGCCCCGTCGCCAGAGCCGCCGTCCTCGAGCTCGCCGGAGCTCGTCCGGCCGGATCCGCTGATGGGTGGATCAGATCCACCCATCTCCCCAACCAAACACGACCCCTCCGACCCGGATCCCTTCATCCCGCATGGCTCCGTCCCGTTTCTGCGAGGTGAATTTTGGCTGAGTCCCCAGAAAACTCATGACATGTGTGCATATTTGATTGCTTGTAATTGCATGCATGTTGCTTCGATTTGGGTGTATGATATATCAAAATGTTCATCATGAGCTGCTATTCATTTTTTTCCATTGTGCCATGCTTGTTTGAGTCCATCTTGATGCCCTAATCATCGTTGCAAGAGTGCTATATACTGTTAACTGCTGTCTGTTATCAGAACTTGGTGATTTGTCTTTTTCATCGCATTTTGTGTGTGCATCCTGTTAACATGAAGTTCAGTTTTGACATGTGTCTTTCTAGTGATCCATGCACCCTATGAACTTTCTCTTGCCATGCTTAGCTTCATAATTATGTCATCTTACTGTTGGATTCCTTCACATGCCATGAAATGCTTTGTGATGAGTGATTTGAGCTCGCAAAGATGCCTTCATAATTCTGTTTATGCCATGCTCAATTTTTCTGCCAAGTCTGAATCTGTTTATGAAACTTGCTATGTTTACATGGGTGCCATCATATCTTCTGTGCCTTTTTGGCTCATGCTCAGTAAGGGACTCTTGTGCTCTTCTCTGCGTAGAATCATGTCATGCTTTCATTTGCCATGATATATTTCTGTAGAATGTTGTTTGATAGCTCTAAACATTGCAACCTGATATTATTTCTGCCATGTCCAGCGATTCTGCTAAGTCTGTGAATCTGTTATTATTTGCAATCTTGCCATGTCCTTTTGAGCATGTTCTAGTGGTTTCTGGGGATAGCTCAGTGTTCATGTTTTGTAATACTTTACCTGTACATCACGTACATGCCTTTTGTTTTCATGTTGAGGTGATGTGGCATATTTTTCTGATGCTTGCAAGATGCCTAGTTGCTGTTTTGGGCAGATTGTTATATCTTGTTTGGAGTGTATGTGTTGCACCGTTGCTCCGTTTTGAGCTTGCTCTATATGAAACTTGCTTAGAATTGCATGTAGCTTCATATTATCATGTTGCATCCTTGTTTTGAGGTGTTTGCTTGATGTTTGTATGAATTTTGCAACAATGCCATGCTTAACTTGTTTTGCTCATATCTTCTAGGCCGTAGCTCCGAACTAAATGAACTTTATATGTAACTTGACTAGAATTTCGTGTAGATCATCTTGGTGCATCTTAACTTGCTGTTTAACAACTTGAATATAAGGTTTATTCAGTTCTGGACCAATTTCAAAATTTGCATATGCGGATTTACCGGAGTTGTCATATGTTGTTTCCGGCCTCATTTAAACTTGCTTTGATGTGTTGTTCTTGTATGCATCATCCCTTGCCATGATTAGCTTCATGTAGCCTTGTCATGCATCATACTTGGTTGAGCATCATGTCTTGTTTATGTGTTGAGTGTTTACCGTGTTGTTTGCTTCTTTCCGGTTGTGCTCCTTCTCATTAGTTCCTGTTTCGCTGCGATCGTGAGGATTCGTTCGTCTTCGTGGCTTCATCTTCTTCATGGACTCATTCTTCTTCCTAGCGGGATTTCAGGCAAGATGACCGTCACCTTGGATCTCATTACTATCATTGCTATGCTAGTTGCTTCGTTCTATCGCTATGCTGCGCTACCTATCACTTGCTTTTCAAGCCTCCCAAATTGCCATGTCAGCCTCTAACCTTTTCACCCTTCCTAGCAAACCGTTGCTTGGCTATGTTACCACTCTGCTTAGCCCCTCTTATAGCGTTGCTAGTTGTAGGTGGAAGTTGAAGATTGCTCCATGTTGGATTATGTTTTGTTGGGATATCACAATATCTCTTATTTAATTAATGCATCTATATACTTGGTAAAGGGTGGAAGGCTCGGCCTTATGCCTGGTGTTTTGTTCCACTCTTGCCGCCCTAGTTTCCGTCATACCGGTGTTATGTTCATTGATTTTGCGTCCCTTACATGGTTGGGTGTTATGGGGACCCCTTGACAGTTCGCTTTGAATAAAACTCCTCCAGCAAGGCCCAACCTTGGTCTTACCATTTGCCTATCACCTATTTCTTTTCCCTTGGGAGTCGCGCTCCCAAGGGTCATCTTTATTTTAACCCCCCGCGTCAGTGCTTCTCTAAGTGTTGGTCCGAACCGAGCTGCCTACGGGGCCACCTCGTGGAAACTCGAGGTCTGGTTTTACTCGTAGCTAGTCTCATCCGGTGTTGCCCTGAGAACGAGATATGTGCAGCTCCTATCGGGATTGTCGGCACATTGGGCGGCTTTGCTAGTCTTGTTTTACCATTGTCGAAATGTCTTGTAAACCGGGATTCCGAGATTGATCGGGTCTTCCCGGGAGAAGGAATATCCTTCGTTGACCATGAGAGCTTATAATAGGCTAAGTTGGGACACCCCTGCAGGGTATTATCTTTCGAAAGCCATGCCCGCGGCTATGTGGCAGATGGGAATTTGTTAATGTCCGGTTGTAGAGAACTTGACAATTGACTTATTTAAAACGCATCAACCGCGTATGTAACCGTGATGGTCTCTTTTCGGTGGAGTCTGGGAAGTGAACACGGTGTTTGGGTTATGTTTGACGTAAGTAGGAGTTCAGGATCACTTATTGATCATTTCTAGCTTCTCGACTGTTCCGTTGCTCCTCTTCTCGCTCTTATTTGCGTATGTTAGCCACCATACTTGCTTAGTCGCTGCTGCAACCTCACCACTTTACCCCTTCCTTACCCATTAAGCTTTGCTAGTCTTGATACCCATGGTAATGGGATTGCTGAGTCCTCGTGGCTCACAGATTACTACAACAACAGTTGCAGGTACAGATTTTGTGATGATCATGACGCGAGAGCGATGTTTATTCGTGTTGGAGTTCTTCTTCTTCTTCGTCGATCAGGGGATAGGTTCCAGGTCGGCAGCCTGGGCTAGCAGGGTGGATGTCGTTTGAGTTTCTGTTTGTGTTTCATCCGTAGTCGGATGTTGATCTTATGTATGATGTATTGATGTATTGTTGCGGCATCTGGATGCCTTGTATGTATCCCCATCTATTATGTATTGTTGATGTAATGATATCCACCTTGCAAAAGCGTGTCAATATGCGGTTCTATCCTTGGTGGGACCTTCGAGTCTCTTTAGGATAGTATCGCATATTGGGCGTGACAGAGTCGGTTTACTAATCTTGTACATGATGCCTATATACATGATCATTTCCTTGGATATCATCATGATTATTCACTTTTCTATCAGTCGCCCAACAGTAATTTGTTTACCCACCATATGCTATTTTCTTGAGAGGAGCCTCTAGTGAAAACTACGGCCCCGGGTCTATTTTCCTATCATACTAAACCTAAAATACCTTGCTGCAATTTTTCCTTATTTATTTTATTTTGTGCTTTTGCTAGATCTATTTACCAAAACCTATACAATTTAATCTATCTCAATACCGTGGAGGGATTGACAACGCCTCTTACGTGCTGGGTTGCAAGTTTTTGTTGTTTGTGTAAGGTGTTGTTTACATAGTGTTGCTTGGTTATCCTACCGGGTTGATAACCTTGGTTTCAAAACTGAGGGAAATACTTACCTTTGTTGTGTTGCATCCTCCTCTCCTCTTCCGGGAAATACCAACGGAGATACAAGCAATCAGGAAGAATTTCTGGCGCCGTTGCCGGAGAGACATCATCAACATCTATCGGGTACCTATGCATAAACTCTCATCTACTTGCAATTACTTTATTTGCCATTTGACTCTCATTTTCATATCCCCCACTTCTAAAAAGTTTTTTTTTTGCAAAAAGTACAAAAATATTTTCGTTTGCCTTTTTCTTGTTTGATCTTTTGTTTGCCTGTGTTCTTGTTTCATAGTCACTATGTCTCAAGAAAATACCAAATTATGTGATTTTTCCAATACTAGTAATAATGATTTTATTAGTACTCCTATTTCTCCTCCCGCCGCCAGTGCGGAGTCTTCTGATATGAATGCCTCTTTGTTGAATCTTGTTACGAAAGAGCAATTTTTCGGTAATCCTAATGAGGATGCCACGTCCCATCTAAACACTGTCGTAGAATTGTGTGATATGCAAAAGCAAAAAGATGTGGACAATGATATTTTCGGTAATCCTTTCTCTTTGCGGGATCGTGCGAAAATTTGGTTTTCATCATTGCCACGAAATAGTATTGATTCTTGGGATAAGTGCAAAGATGCGTTTATTACTAAGTATTTTCCTCCAGCGAAAAGTATTTCCCTTAGAAACCAAATTATGAATTTCGAGCAACTTGAGCATGAACATGTTACACAATCTTGGGAAAGAATGAAACTAATGCTAAGAAATTGTCCTACTCATGGTTTAAATCTATGGGTGATTATACAAAATTTCTATGCGGGATTGAATTTTGTTTCTAGAAATATTTTAGATTCCGCCGCGGGTGGTACTTTTATGGAGATTACTTTGTGTGAAGCCATTAAATTACTTGATAATATCATGGCAAATTATTCACAATGGCATACCGAAAGAGCACCTACTAGTAAAAAGGTTAACTCTGTTGAAGAAATTAGTACTTTGAGTGAAAAGGTTGATGCACTTTTGAAATTTGTTGCTAGTAAAAATTCTCCGATTGATCTTAATGATGTTCCTTTGTCTACTTTGATTGAGCAAAATAATGATCCCGTAGATGTGAATTTTATCACGAAACAATTTTAATAACAATGCTTATAGAGGTAATTTTAATCCTAGGCCTTTTCCTGGAAATTCCTTTGGTAATTTTTATAATAATAATAATAGGATTCCCTCTGATCTTGAGAGTAATATTAAAGAATTTATCAATTCTCAAAAAAAATTCAACAGAACGATAGAAGAAAAATTGAATAAGATTGATGATATGCCTAGAAGCATTGATAGAATTATACATGATGTGGAAAATCTCAAGGTCAAAAGTTTTCCACCCAAGGTTGATGAATCAATTAAGGCTTTATATGTTTCCATGGATGATAGTAAGAAGAGAACCGCTTTGCTAAGAGCTAAAGGAGAATTTTTAGAAAAAGCAGTTTTGCCTGTTTTTTTGTAGTAACGATGTAGATGTTAAAATGATTGTTCTTTCATCTATTGATTACTTGTTTAGTACTATTAAAATTGATGATTAGAGGACTAAAGAAGAGTCAACTTTAGTTAGAAGGTGCCCTCATAATTTGGAGGGTGAAAATCTTGTTGAAAAAATTGATAAAGGTGGGTTTCAAGAGGTAAAAACTTTAACTAGTGATGTGCCCTCTCTTTTGGATTACAAAGATTTCAATTATGATAGTTGTTCTTTAATTAAGTGTATTTATTTGTTGCAATCCATGCTAAATTCACCCAAAGCATATGAAAAAAATAAAGCTTTTACGAAACATATTGTAGAAGCAATGATGAAAGCTTTAGAAGAAAAACTAGAATTAGAGATTTCAATTCCTAGAAAATTATATGATGAATGGGAACCCACCATTAAAGTCAAGATAAAAAATTATGAGTGCAATGCTTTATGTTATTTGGGTGCTAGTCTTTCCACAATTCCAAAATCTCTATGTGATGTGCTAGGTATTACCAAGTTGGAAGAATGTTATCTTAATTTGCACTTGGTGGATTATACTATTAAAAAGCCACTGTGAAGAATTAATGATGTTATTATTCTTGCAAATAGGAACTATGTGCCCATAGATTTTATTGTTGTTGATATTGATTGTAATCCGTCTTGTCTCATCATACTTGTAGACCGTTTTACGAACTATAGGTGCCATGATTAATATGGAAGAAGGGAATATTAATTTTCAATTTACATTGAGAAAGGGTATGGAGCACTTCCCTAGAACTAGAATTAAGCCAAAATATGAGTCAATCATGAGGGCAACCTATGGAGCAAAAACTAAAGAGGACAATACTTGAATCTATGCATTATGCCTAGCTAAGGGCGTAAAACAATAGCGCTTGTTTGGAGGCAACCCAATAGTTATCCTTTAAAAAAAATTCCGTTTTCTAATAATTACAAAATTATGCCTCTGTTATGATTGTGCTTTTTATGTTTCAATTAGCGTTTGTGCCATGTAAATTCTTTAGGATGGCTTGCGTGATAATTGATTGGATCCTGTTGGAAAACATAAAATTTTACAACCAGTAGAAGAATTGTTAAAAATCACTCAAGCGACAAAAAATTCTGAATTTTTTACACAAGATTTATATAAAATGTCCTACGTTTTCCTATTTTGTTAGAATTTTTGGAGTTACAGAAGTATGGTTAAATTACATATTACTACAGACTGTTCTGTTTTTGATAGATTCTGTTTTCGTTGCATTGTCTGCTTATTTTGATGAATCTATGGACTGTATCGGGGGTTATAAGCCATGGTAAATTTAGAATACAATAGGTGTAATTCAATAATAAAATATGAATGGGTTTGAAACAATACTTAAAGTGGTGATTTGCTTTGTTATACTTAGAATACAGTTTTGTGTGATTGAGGTTTTCAAGTTTTGGGTGAGATCACGATGGATGAAGGAATAAGGAGTGAAAAGAGCCTAAGCTTGGGGATGCCCATGGAGCCCCAAGGTAATATTCAAGGAGTACCAAGAAACTAATCTTGGGGATGCCCTGAAAGGCATCCCCTCTTTCTTCCAACGACCATCGGTAATTTTACTTAGAGCTATATTTTTATTCGTCGCATATCATGAATTTTGCTTGGAGCGTCTTGTATTAGATGAGTCTTTGCCTGTTTTGATTTTTAGTTTGTCACAATCATCCTGGTTGGACACACCTATTTGAGAGAGCCATACTTATGCTAGGATTTGTTAGAATTGCTCTATGTGCTCCACTTAATTTTTTTTTGAGCTAGGGAATTACTCCAGTCCTTCACTTATATTTTCTTGAGCACGACGGTGGTTTAACTTTTGAATAAATACACTCATGCTTCACTTGTATTAATTTGAGATTTAGTAAACTTTAAAGAAATCCTCTCATGCTTCACTTATATTATTTTGAGAGTTGAAAATTTCGAAGAAATATTTATGCTCTTTTGCTTCACTTAAATTTATTTGAGAGCTTGAAAGTAGCAATGGTAATATATGAATTTAGTCCCAAACTAATAGATATTCAAGGGGGATATAATAAAAACTTTCAGGAAGATCATTGGATATTATAAACTTGACTCCTTGTAACAGTTTTGAGATATGGAGATAGTAAAATGTGAGTCATGTTGGTGAGTAATTATGCTTTGGTAGTAAAATTGGTGTTAAGGTTTGTGATTCCCTATGCAAGCACGAAAGTCAATAGTTATGCAATGAAGTTACATCCTACTTTTTTCTGATCGTTTTCGTTTCCTGGTTGGCGATAACCCACAAGTATAGGGGATATTTTGTAGCCTTTTTTGATAAATAAGAGTGTCGACCACAACGAGGAGCTAAAGGTAGAACAAATATTCCCTCAAGTTCTATCGACCACCGATACAACTCTACGCACACTTAGTGTTTGCTTTACCTAGAACAAGTATAAAACTAGAAGTACTTTGCGAGAAAAAGACTATGGAGGTGTTTGTTTCATCGTTTTTGGCCCGTCACCTGTTTACGGTGTATACAAAATTTGTTACGTGTGTTTGGCGACAGCCCTACGTAATCGCATCCCTCCCTAATTAGGTCCGGGCTAGCTATCCGTTGATACCTCCCACCCCCCACCAGTACCGGTTTCCTTACCAGCGACGACTCCCCCGATCGCTCCTGCCCTCCTCCCCCACGACCCCTCTTCTCCCCCATCTGCCCTGCACCGCCGCCTTCCCTCGATCCCTTTTGAGTTGAGCACTGCTGCCTCCCCTCGATAGTCGAGCGTCGCCGCCTCCCCTTGGTCCTCTCCTCCTGTTCCTGCCAAGGACCACGCCACACCAGTCGCCGGGAACGACCACGCTAGCCCCCGGGACCAGCGAGGATGCACCATTGAAGCCGCCGTCAAGGAGCAGCAAGGCCCATCTCTGGATTTCCAGTCGACCTCTTCTTCCTCCATCAACCTCTTCTGAGCGGCCGGCAGCGCTTGATTTCTGGGACGGCCGGCGGCACTTGATTTTCGAGAACGGCTGGTGGCGCTTGATATCTTGGGCGGCGCTTGATTTTCGAGAACGGTATGTGTATTCTGTCACTCACGCCACCCACTATAAGCGAATTATGAACGTACTGCAACACCCTATAGCGGGTATCCCTCACATTTGCATGACAGGGAGGGCACCATAGGACAACACCAAAATAAAACATACAACTCACACCAATCACGATCATCTATCAACCCATAGGACAAAACGGATCTACTCAAACATCATAAGAAAGCCATAGATAATTGGGAAATAATATATAGCATTGAGCAGCATGTTTAAGTAGTGATCACAGCGGGTAGAAGAGAGGTTACACCGCTGCATAGAGGGGGGGAGATTTGGTGTTGGCGGCGTTGAAATTGTTGGTGTAGATCGCCATCACGATCCTTGCCCCAACGGCACTCCGGTGCCACCGGGAGATAGGGGGAGAGAGCCCCCTCCTTCTTCTTCCTTGGCCTCCTCTCTAGATGGGAGGAGAGTTCCCCCTCTAATCCATGCCCTCCATGGCGGCGGAGGGGCAGTAGCCCCCCTGAGATTGGATCTATCCCTCTTTTCTCTTCTGTATCGCATTCCTGTTTTCTGGCCGAGAACCATTTCTTATATTCTCGGAGATCCGTAACTCCGATTGCGCTGAGATTTTAACACGATTATTTCCGGATATAAGCTTTCTTGTGCCCGAAGTAGAGCTCCAACCGACTTACGACGAGGGCGCAACCCACCACCACGCGCCTGGGTCCTGGGGCGCGCCCTAGTGTCTTGTGGTGGCTGTGGGCCCCCGTTTGCGTTGATTCCACCTCCCAAAAATCACAAATATTCCTAAATAATTCTCCGTAAATTTTATTGCATTTGGACTTCGTTTGATATGGATATTGTCGGTGTTCTGGGAAGCAGGGTACCCAGACTTGCCTTCCTACGGCCCATGGCATGGCTCCATCGACAGCCTGGTACAACCCATCTTCAGCATCGACAAGACAAGACCCTCGCGAGGAGCCAAGCCTCGCGAGGCGGACGACACCAAGACCTCCGGAGGGAGCGACCTCCCTAGGTTGGCTCCTGGGGAGCGGAGATTCCTATGCAAGAGCCCATCTCATGAGGTTTGGGTGACGCAAGCCAAGACGACCAAGGCCAGGCGGGCGCCAGCGGGCGCAGAGCAGCAGGTTTCCTCTTTGGTGCTAAGGAGGCAAGCGTAGGCACGGGGTCCCAAGGAATCGGCCAAAGGTTTCCATTCCCCTGCAATAAGACCAAGACCGCCAGGACGGCAGGACGGATGTCATCGCCGAGCCCACCACGGTGTCACGAGCAGAAGCTTTGCAGGCGAAGACTACCCTTCGTCATGATAAGATGTACTAATTGTCCCCCTTCAAAATTGGCCACTGTGGGATCCCTTCTCGCCTTCGTTCAGACGGAGAGGACCAAGGCCACTATAAATGTAGCTTAGCCACCACCATAGGGGGGATCTGGAATTTGAACCCTCACTAGTTCAAACCCACACAAGAACATGCCTCCTGAGGTTGTTCTTCCTCTGTACCAGTTCATCCTCAGCCCCTTCGCGAGGCTAAACCACCCCAAAGCAGGAGTAGGGTCTTACACCGCAAGGTGGCCCGAAGCTCGGTAAACTATCGTGTCTCTTTCCTGTCCTGTCCATCGAGCTAGGCCGTGAGAACGACGAATTGGTTGGCTGGAGAGGTTGACTTCTTCGCTCACCCCTCAGAATTCGAACCTTTCTTGGGTCTGCGGAGCCCTGAATCCGACATTTGGCGCGCCAGGTACGGGGCGTGACGAACATCCGCTCGACATCAGCCGTGCTCCGCCCGCGCCGCGAGATCCCATGGCCGGTGCGGCTCCACTCGCCGGTCCGCCGGGTGCGTTTGGGGGCATTGCGGGCCACCGCGCTTTGGTTCTCCCTTGACTTGCAACAAGTGCAACGGTCACTGAAGTTCAGGCCGGAGTTGCCGCCATGGTACGACGGCGCGGAGGACCCCGCGGAATTCCTCCGGGTGTATGCGGAGGCCATCTGGGCGGCCGACGGTAACGACAAGGTAATGGCGAATTGGCTCCCTATGGCTCTTACAGGTGTGCCGCGCGCCTGGCTCTTCAACCTACCGAAGTCCTTGGTAGCCTCCTAGGAGGAGCTGCATGACCTGTTCATCGCACACTTTGTGGCACCAGAGCCCCACGCTGTTGCCGCCATCCTCGGCGGGTCGCAGGCACCAGCCTCAAGCTGCCACGCCAAGCAGTTCTTTCGACAGGTGGGGGCCGCCCAGTCGCGACGGGGAACCCTCTGGGCTAGGCAGCGCCCAAGGCTGACCTCATCTTCGACGCCAGTGACCACCCCAAGACCACGGTTGGCGCTGGCGCGCTTCCCATGCTTTGCATCCCCACCATCTGCAACATAGCAGTCACCAGGACCCTCATCAACGGTGGTGCAGGCCTCAACGTCCTCTCTGTGGAGGCCTTCGGCCTACTTCACGTGCCCTTCGATCGGCTCCTCCCCACCAAGCCCTTCTCAGGGGTCATCGATGGTTCCACCTGCTCTCTGGGGCAGATCCGCCTTCCTGACACCTTTGGCACACGCGACAACTACTGCACCGAGCTCATTGACTTTGACATCGCCAGCATCAGCCTCCCGTACAACGCCATTCTCGGATATCCGGCCCTCGCCAAGTTCATGGCGGCGACTCGCCCTGGTTACAACATCATGAAGATGCCGCGAAGCAGAGGTGTCCTCACCATAGCAGGGGACACCAAGGATGCGCTCATGACCCTCAAGTTCGCTCTCAAGGCCGCAGCGGCCGCGCAGCCGGGCGCGGGGGGCACCCCAGAGATCCCGTAGGCAGCGCCAACAAAGAAGAAGCAATTGTTCTCTCAAGATCAGGCCGAGGCAAAGAAGGTGCCAGTCGGCGACGACGGGGGATCAGACCCCACCTTCACCATAGGCGTCAGCCTCCCCCCGGACCAGGAAGAGGCACTGGTTGGCTTCCTCTGGGCGAACAAGGACGTGTTTGCGTGGGAGGCGACGAACCTGGTCGGCGTGCCGCGAGGAGTGATCGAGCACCACTTGATGGTGTGGCTCAACGCGCGCCCCGTGAAGTAGAAGGCACGACAGGAAGCCCCAGAGAAGCAGTCGTTCATCGTTCAAGAGACCCGCGCGCTGCAATTACATGGGATTATATGTTCATTGTATGAATTATATGTTCATTGTGTGACGTGGCGATGGTAAGCCAACTCCCTTTATCCCATTCTTGTTCATTACATGGGATTGTGTGAAGATGACCCTTCTTGCGACAAAACCACAATGCGGTTATGCCTCTAAGTCATGCCTCGAAACGTGGGAGATATAGCCGCATCGTCGGCGTTACAAGTTGGTAATCAGAGCCATCCCCGACTTAGGAGCCCACTGCTTGATCGAATCGCTGACGTTGTTGAGTCTAGAACAAAAATGTTTTGAGTCTTAGGATTATATATATCGGAGAGTAGGATTCTTTTTACTCCTCATTCCCTTCGTCTCTCTGGTGAGGCCTCCTGATGTAGATGTTTTGTCTTGCCTCTCCTCAAATTTCACTAATTTTTTTAGGATCACACGGGTATCTTGGGATCGTTCCAATATTGTTGTGACGAGAACATTGTTCTTGGTGCCTCCGGACATTTAGGGGTTGTGGCAGTGTCCCAGGGAGTTGAGCTCCGAGGTGTTGTCGTCACAATTTTATCGTTGCAGTTCTGGAATACCTGAGTTTCGCCGACATTGAAAATCTCTTTTATGCAGCCAGTGGTGAGATAACCTCGACGCCACCTAGTACTGGGGCGGGAGTTCGGGAGTATTGTCATAGCTCGTATAACGGATGCTTTTCGAAGGTTGAGGCACACAATTTCCGGAGTTTTCTTGGTTATGTGTTGATGGATGTATACAGCTGGATGTAGGGATTGCTAGTTTGGGTGAGATATTATGCTTCCCCTGTATCCCCAACACCAGATTGCATAACCAGAAAGTTTCGGGAGTTTTTAGGTGGGGATTCAAGTTTCACGTAGGAATTATTTCCAACAGACACATGATACGATATGGGGTCTATCATATGCTTGTTCTGGCTTATTTCCTAAGCCAATTCTTTGTTTTGTTTTGAGTTGTGGTATTCGAGTTGCTTCGAAGTCAAATGTGGATTCCATACCTTTTCTAAATTGTGTTCTCATATTACTACGGGAGTGCTAATCCTTTCGATCATCGAGGTTGTCATGTTATTTCTTTTCCAACCGGCGTGCTTCTCTTCGAGATGATCCCATCATTCTCCCCATCCACAAGATCAATTGTAAGTTTTTCTCAACTGTGTTTGTTTCATCCGTCCCAAGCAGCCTTTGTTTTTCCCACCCTGCCACCCCTTGTTTTTTCAACGAATCAGATTTCTTAATCAAGTATCCATCTTATGGATGTGAAGTCTCTTCATTCTTTTCTTTCAATGTTCTTATCTGGTGATTCTCAGGAAGATACAAACGGAGCTTCAAGTTCATCATTCTTCGTTCTCATTTTCTTCCCCGGTAGAGTTAATTCAAGATTCGGCGTTGAGCATATTCCTTTCATTTGTCCAATGTTTTCTCAAGCTGGTGCACCTCTCAATCATTCACCTCTCGCTATTCATTTGTTCTGGAGTGCTGAAGATATATCAGAAGATTCATGTTTCCGTTGCTAATCCGTTCAAGCTATTTCGAGGTTGTTATCTCATTCAAGCCATTGAATTCAACCGGTGCAATCTCCCTTTCAAGTAATCGTCCAATGGTGTTCCTCTTGAGTGGGCCCTAACACACAGGTCTTTTCCCAGGATCTTACTTGACTCTTCTAATTTATCCGGAGTGATTCCCAAATTCTTATCAAAAGTTTGACGTAAGAATGAATTGTCATCAGTCATATGTCTCTCTCCAAGATCTTTCACATTCTTTTCAACGTTGGTTCAACCTTTTTATTCTTCATTCCGGAGTGCCTCAATAATTCATGGTTGTGGTTCTCGTCATCATTCTCACATTTGAAGACCGAAGAAGAGTTTCTCTTAAATCTTGTCCGTTCTTTTGAAGATTCATGGTTCTAGCTTGATTCCATCCTCATAATTGATCCGACCATGAGAATTTCTTTTCATACCAACCGGAGCATTTTAGGAGTTGTTTTCATTTCTTGATCATCCAAAGGCCATCATTTCAGAAGATTTTTTCGTTCCAAGTTTCCAGCTTTGTTCTCCAATTATTCTAAATTGATGTCTCGTCATTAATTCTCCTTTTCTTCCGGTGCTTCGTGCAAGTATTCTTTAGTCAGCTCATGTTCTCTTCATTCTCTTGTATCTAAATTTCCCCAAGTATGTTCGTTCGTTTTCTAATTCTTCCCGGTGAATTGTGCCTTTGCTACGTTCATTTTCAATTCGACGCTGGTTTGTTCAAGATTCCTTTCCTTTGTTATCATATTAATTAATTATTTCTTTCCAAATCACACCGGTCATTCGTTGAAGACCTTCCCAAGTTTGCGCTATATCTCTCTTCAATCTTTCCAATGAGAATAAGTAGTATGCCAAATCCATTGCTTGTCATCAATTCAAATTGATGAAGGAAATGCATAACATAATTCTTATTCTTGTTTCATCCAAGTGATTTAATCCCTTCTTCCGGAGTTTGTTCATGATGAGTAAATTCTATATTCCAAGTGATCCATCTTTCTGAAGTTGCAACGCTTCGTGGTTATATCGTCATGGAGATCTATCTAAATCATTTCAAGGCTTCTATCGGAGTTCTTTTCAACTTTCCTTTCGTTTGATCATTCTTTTATTACTGGAGTTCTCACGGAGGCTCAACATGGTCGTTCATCTAGGATTTCTTTTATTCTCGAAGTGTTCTCCAAGATTCTTGTTGGAGCTCAAGTATTCTTCATCTTGCATCTGAAGTGCAGTTCTCTCTATCTCATCTTTTGAGGTGGTGTTATGTCATTCTTGACAATTTCCCTTTGTCTTTCATGATTCACAAGTTTTGAAGAGTGACATATTTTAAACCCATCATTTTCAATTCGTTCACGAGATCTTTTCAACCCAACAATTTCTTCGTTGGTGTTATCTTGGTATAGATTTTCACCTAAAGCCTTCCCTAAGGATTGTGATAATTGTGATGCTCATCAATGATCCAAGTTTCTCCTTCTCTTCTCGGTGAAAGAGTTTTCTTCTTCATGTTGCTCTCTAACAATCAATTGTTTTTTGTTAGTGGTAGAATTTCACCTCAAGTTTTGTGATGTCTCCATAAGCCCACGAGGATCATATCCTTTTGTATTGATCTTCCAACAACTCCGTTCAATCCTTCTTTTTATGGTTGTTCTCTTTAATTCATTTGTGGTAGAAGATGTTATTTTCTTCTCCGTTCTTTTCTTCCAACGATCTAACTTCTATTCTATCGTTCTGAAGGCATTATGATGCTGCTCTCTTCGTCCCATCATCTCGTTTTGCCAAGATCATGTTCTTTCCTTGCTTATCCATTTAACCGGAGTGGTGTATCATCTCTTCAAGTTCTCTCATCTTATCAAGTTTTCCTTCTCTTTTATACCAGAGTGCTGACCAAATTCTATCATTCTTGTTCCTTGGCTATCTCATTATACCGGTGTGGTCATATTCTTTTGGTTGGTGAAACTCTTATTTCGTATCTTTCTTCTCGTAATGTTCCTTGTTCCTCTTTGCTAATGGTGTGCTTGCAATCTCGTTCACCTCCATTGTATTCTTTCTTTCGATTTGTTCAACCTCTCAAGGTTCATGGTTTCACTCGTTGTCAAAGAAGCAACTTAGTTTTACCTCTTCTCTTCCTCTTCCGGTTCCCTCCGGTGCCATTCCTAGATCTCGGGGCGAGATCTCTTGTAAGTGGAGGAGAGTTGTAACGACCCGAGACCGATGCTCTAGACGACTTCCATGTTTTGCGTGACCACCATGTGTTTTATTTGTTTGTTGCATTCATCATCGCGTGATTCGCATTGCATCGGCACTTTGTTGCCGTAATTTTTTTTCAAAACATGCATCTGTTCGTAGTTACCGCGTTTCCCTTGCCTTCGTTGACCGTTTCGAGAGCAATTGGGTTTTTTTCGAGTCCCTCTTGTCTGACCGCCTAACCTCTCTGCACAGTGCTCATACCCCCCTCGCGCATGTCTGAAACTTGCCCGAACCTGACCCGCTCAGTCATCACCGTTGGATTCGGATCATCCCCACACATCCCTAAAATATCTTCGGATCTTTAATTGGGCTCCCTAACCTATTGATCCGAGACCTTCCGATTTTGATCGGAGGGTCCAAACCTAATCCTATTGTCCCTATGTATAGACCAACCCCTACCCAAATCAAACCAAACCCTATTTTCTAGCGACCCTCCTCCCCGCCGCCACTCTCTTTGGTTCCCCTTGGGATCACCAGCGAACAAACCAGCGCCTCCCCTGTCCCTCCTCGATTCCCCACCAAACCACCCAATCCATCAATTGAACCAACCAACAGCAACGCTGGATCCCCCTCATCCCCAATCACACTCGATCCCCCTCCTGCCCTACCTAGCGCACACTATCCAAGGAGAGGAAATCCTCCTCGCGCCCCCGAAGAGGAGTTTCTTCTGGAGCTCCTCCTGTACGCTCCCTCTACTCGGCCCCGTCGTCGTTTCGCCGCCACCGACAAGCTCCGGTGAGCAGCGGGCCAACCGCGCCTCCTTCCCTGCCCTCTCCCTCTCTCTGCACCTGATGCTCGTAACCCCGTCGCATCTCTGTCCAGGAGCACCGACGTCCACAGCCGCAGTCCCATGCGCCTCCATCTGCCGCGGCCAGCCGAGCCTCCCCCGCCGCCTCGCCACTCCGGTGACCACCTCCAGCAGGAGCCTCGAGGGCGCTTGTTGTTTCGAGCTCCAAGCCCCGGACGTCAAGTCCCCGTCCGTCGCTGTCACGAAGGTCGTCCGAGGAGCACCAAGCCACCGTCCCAAGGCCAAGCTGTCGGCTTGTCTCCGCTGCGCCTCGACCACCTGATCCGGCCGCCCATCCTCGGATCCGTTCGTTTTTGCCGTTCCAAACCACCGCCGGGGCTCCTCCTTATCGCCGGTGAGATGCACTGCCGCCACTCCTGCGTTTTCCCCTGCACCTTTGCTGTCTCACATCTCCCTCTCTCTTGGCCTCCCGATGCAGCACCCGGAGGACGCCAAGCTGCCGGCACACCTCCCCAACACCCCTGCTTCGCCTGGATCCGGATGGGTCCGTGCCTCCCCTGCCGCTGCTTGCTCTGTCGAAGACGACAAGCACCCGCCCGAGCCAGCGGCATCGTTGGCAGCTTCAGTACACGACGCCCACGTGCCCATGCCTGGCCGCATCCCGCTCGCCCGCGTCACTAACCCGCCGCCCTACTTTTTTTTAGGGGTGAAAAACAATTTATTCATCACCAAAATTCACATGAAGTGGGATACAAGAAGGGTCATGGGGATTCCCAAGCCACACATGGCGTCCCGGACCCTGAGAAAGAGCAAATTTAGCTAGTCTATGTGCCTCATAGTTTGCGGCACGACCCTCAAACTCAAACTTAATAGTAGCTGTGAGATTTATTTCGCTAATGATAGCGCCATACCGGCCTCTGACCCCCTAGAAATGTCTGAGACAACTTGTTTGCAATCCGAGGCTATGATGAACTGATGCAAATTGAGATCTTCTGCCAATGGTAGTGCCTCCCAACATGCAATCGCCTCCAGAACTGTGGGATCGCAGACACCATAGATGACAAGTGCAGAGCTTCCAAGATAAAGTCCTTGGTCATCCCTGCAAATAGCCGCTGCAGAACCACCACGCTCGAATCTGACCCCGGCGTCAACATGAAATTTTTCATAGCCCATTGGAGGGGCTTTGGGTCTAGCATTAGGCACCACATGCGATAGCGGTCCCTGGACAGCACGCATATTGCTGCTACCAATGATCTCCAAATCTGATATGAACCTGTTTATAAACGCATGTGTGGAGTGTGGGCTCTGGAATATACCTTCGTGTATTGCCTTTCGTCGTGCCAACCAAATGGCCCAGAAAGTCACCGCGAGCACTGTGAATTTCTGCTGTGACAAGGATTATGTTAAGGTAAAAAGCCATTGTTTGGCTGAGGGTTCAGAGACTTCCATCATTTATTGCACCAGTTCACTGTCATTGAGAGCCCAGGTACATCTTGAAGCGGCATATTCGATGAGGGAATGCCACCATGAGTGAGGCGCGCCGCATAGCCCGCAGCTGGCTGAATCTGTCATGTGGCGATGCATGCGTACGTCATTCGTGGGTAGCGAGTGTTTGGATAGGCGCCACAATAACATGCTCACCTTGGCTGGGACACTCGTCTTCCATAGCGATTTCCAAGATTTTTCCTCTGCATTTGAACTGGAGGAGCCGGATGTTCCCTCCAACCATGCTTCTCTCCGTTGTTTTGTTGCTACTAGCATTTTATATGCTGATTTCACAGTGAACGACCCATGCTTCTCAAAATGCCAGCACCAAAAATCAGGGATATTGCGTGTATAGAGAGGGATCCCCAAAACAACTCGAGCATCCATTGGCATGAAAGTCGCCTCCACCGTCGCTCTGTTCCAAGTTGCAGACGTGTGATCAATTAGTTTAGAGACCAAAGATGGAGGGTTCTGTACTCGGCTGCCGTACGGACGAAGCATCTCATCCCTGGGAAGCCAGTTATCATTCCAGATGTGTATCGTGGTACCATTACCCACACGCCTTATCAAGCCCTGCTTTAAGACATCTCTTCCTTCAATGATAGCCCTCCATATCTGGCTAGGGTGGCTCCCGAGGGTAGCATGTAAGACGTATATGCTTTTCAAAAGCCATGCACTCAAAGCCTCTGGGTTCTGTAGCAACCTCCAAGCCTGCCTAGCAAGCATAGCAAGATTGACAACTCAAAATCTTTAAAACCTAGGCCTCCCATTCCTTTCGGCTAAGTCATAGTTTGCCAAGAGACCCAATTCACTACTACAAAAACAACTATAGCCAATATGGACACTAATGGCGCACTGTACATGTGGTGCGCCATTACTAAATACTAATGGCGCACCATGTGTTGGTGCGCCATTAGTGTGAAAATACTAATGGCGCACCACATCCATGGTGCGCCATTAGTAAAAAAAGTTTTTTTAAATTTTTTCAAAACTACTAATGGCGCACCGTGGGATGGTGCGCCATTAGTAGTTCAACTAGTAATGGCGCACCATCCCACGGTGCGCCATTAGTAATTATGTTTCAAATTTTTTTTTCATTTTTTTTATTTTTTAAACTACTAATGGCGCACCATGGGACGGTGCGCCATTACTAGTTCAACTACTAATGGCGTACCACTCCCACGGTGCGCCATTACTAGTTGAACTACTAATGGCGCATCACTCACAGGTGCGCCATTAGTAATTTTGTTTCAATTTTTGCTTCAATTTTTTTTTGAAAAACTACTAATGGCGCACGGTTGGGGTGGTGCGCCATTAGTAGTTCTACTAGTTGAACTACTAATGGCACACCACCCCCACGGTGCGCCATTAGTAACTTGGCCCATTCCACCGAATGCACCCCCTGGACCGGCTTTTCAGTTTTAAAAAAATAAAAGAAAATGATGGAAATGTCAAAAAAATAAAATAAAATAAGTTTCCCATGTGATATGTGGTCTAGTTGTTGGGAAAATTAACAAATATGAATTTCGACTTTATTTGCAAAATCTCTCTGGAATTTCTTAAAATGGGCATAACTTTTGCATACGAACTCGGATGAAAAAGTTTTTTATATGAAAAATCATCTACTTGAAAAGTTACATCCGAATTTAACCGGGGGAACCCCGCTAAACATTTTCAAAATCCTCAAAAACCTAACAGAAAAAAAGATACGGGGCTTTCAAGATCTAGAGGCAAAAAAATTCAACAATTTTCAAACTTACTAGTGGCGCACCGGTTGGTAGGTGCGCCACTAGTAACAGAAAAAATATTGGTTTTGAATTTTTTTTTTTCAAAAAATGATTCGTAATATGACAGAGAAGTTTGAAATATTTTTCAAAATTTCATCATACTCATGAATATGAACAAAGTCCTAGACATCAACAAGGTTTAATAGGATTGATATGATAGATATATCAACAAGTGGCTGTTAAGTGAGGTGGTGCTGGGGTTGGATAGAACCGCGAAGTTAAGCGTGCTCGGGCTGGAGTAGTGTGAGGATGGGTGACCTTCCGGGAAGTTTGACCACTTAAGCATATTGACCTGAGATTAAGCCATAGTGACCCGAGATTAAGAAAAAATTGAAAAAAATATTGAATTTTTTTTTGAAAAAAATATTTCTGAAAAAAAATTAAAAAAAATTTTGAAAAACTTTTTTTTTGAAAAAAATATTTCTGAAAAAATATTTGAAAAAATATTGTTACTAATGGCGCACTTCTATGTGGTGCGCCATTACTAAGTCAGATAGTAATGGCGCACCGTGGCATATACTAATGGCGCACCAGTGGTGCGCCATTAGTATACCAGATACTAATGGTAGTAAAAATTACTAGTGGCGTGATGCTAGTGGCGCACCAGTAGTGCGCCATTAGTAGGCAAAACTGGTGCGCCACTAGTAGGCCTTTTCCAATGAGGTTTGCATTTGCCCTATTTGCTCCCCCACCAGAATTTCCTAATCAACATGTTGAGGTGTTCACACAATCCTCTGGGCAGCTTGAAGCAAGACATAGAAAAAACTGGCACTGCATGATCTATGGCTTTAACAAGGACTTCTTTACCCGCCATTGAAATTGTGTTTGCAATCCACCCCTGTACTTTACTCCACAGCCGGTCCTTTAAATATTTGAAGGCCCCATTCTTTGAGTTATCAATATTAGACGGCATTCCCACATATTTCTCATTTAGTGTCTTGTTTGGGACGTTAAGCAGCTCTTTAATCTGCACTCTCACATTCTCTGGCACTCCTTTGCTGAAGAAGATTGAAGATTTCGAAAACTTTCTGCGTTGACGAGTAGCCTGACAATAAAATATTCAGAACCTGGTTTACCTCATTAGCACCCACACTATTAGCCTTGAAGAACAGCAGGCTATCATTAGCAAATAAAAGGTGATTCACTGGTGGAGCTAAGGAAGTTACCTGCAAACCACTTAGATTGGATGATTCACTTCTGGATATAAGGAGGCACGAAAGGCCCTCTGCTGCTAACAAGAACAAGTATGGGGAAATTGGGTCCCCCTGTCTGATTCCATGGGTAGGCATAAACTCCTGTAATTTCTTACCATCAAACATGACAGAGAACTTCACTGTGGTCACAAGATTCATCACTATGTCAACTCACCTCTCTGTGAATCCCAACTTAAGCATTATGGCTCTCAAATATTCCCACTCGACTCTGTCATATGCCTTCATCATATCAAGTTTCAGTGCACATGATTGATGCTTCTTCGCCTTATTTCTCTTCATAAAATGCAAGCATTCATAAGCAGTTATAATGTTGTCGGTGATCAGTCTGCCTAGGACAAAAGCTGACTGCTCCTCAGAAATAAAGTCGGGTAACACTAGCTTTGGGCGGTTGGACATTACCTTTGAAGCGATCTTGTACAATACATTGCACAAACTGATCGGTCGGAACTGGGTTAAGAGTGGGATTTTTTACCTTGGGGATTAGAACTAGCACAATCTCATTTATACTCGCGGCCGTCTCCGTACCCTCGACGATATTCAGAACCACATTGGTGACTTCATCCACACATATGTCCCAATGACGTTGAAAAAAATGTGTCGAATATCCATCTGGGCCGGGTGCTTTAAGTGGGAACATTTGGAAGAGTGCATTTTTTACCTCCACTTTAGTATATGGCGCATTAAGTGATTCATTCATCGATGGGGTAACCTTACGTGGGACTGTGTCCAAGACTTGATTCATGTTTTGAACCCCCTCCGATGTGTACAGCTCCTCGTAAAAGGCTGTAGTCAGCGACTCCATCTCACTTTTATCTTTAGTTAATTGCCCGTCCAGTCGCTGCAAAGCTCTGATCTGATTTTTCCTTCTCCTTCTACTAGCTCTCAGGTGAAAGAAATACGTATTTTTGTCCCCATGTGTGCGCCACTCCAATCTTGCTCTTTGCCTCCATAGCATTTCTTCTCTATGGTACAATTCAGTTAGGCGATCAACTATTTTAATTTCCAAATGATTGGGACCTGATCTTCCTAGGGAATCACGAAGCCCGTGTAGCTGTCTCCTCAGCCGCGCTATCTCCTGGCGAACATTGCCGAAGTGTGTGCGATCCCACCTTGATAGGTCCCCCGCCAGTGCAAGCATTTTGTCCTTTAGCTCTTGGACCGAGGATGCCCCAGTGGATGACCAGGCGGTCTCCACCACAGCAGGCAGCGCTGGGTCTCGTTCCCAGAAGATTTCGTATTTAAATGATCTTGGCCCACTTCTGCATGCATGCAAATCACTGTAACGTACAAAGATGGGTACGTGATCGGATGTAGCTGTTGTTTTGTGCTCCAATGTTGCTCCAGGGAATGCAATAGACCAGGCGGGGTTTGCAATGCCCCTGTCTAATCTGACTCTAGTGAAAGTTCCACCAGTAACCTTTTTCTCAAAAGTCCAGCTGCTCCCAGGGTATCCTATATCTGAGAGACCACACGTATCCAGAGCATCACGGAATAAGTCCATCTGAGCCTGACTCCTGTTGCCGACCCCATCATGTTCGTGTGCATGGAGGACCTCGTTGAAATCCCCCATGACTAACCATGGCAAGTCACTCGTTCCGACGATACCCCTCGGCATGTCCCAGGTTTTGTATCGTTCATTTACTTGCGCCTCCCCGTACACAAAAGTTACTCTTGTCCTGATATCAACCATTGCATCAACAATAGCATCAATGTGGTAATCAGAATAACCGACAACTTCAAGCTTTGTTTCATCATTCCAAAAGGTACATAAGCCTCCACTCCTTCCACGACTACTGACAGCAAAACTTTTATTGAAACCTAAAGTGCCTGCTAGATTCTCTACTCAAGAGCCCTCTATTTGTGTTTCAACAATACATGCGATAGAGGGGGAAAGTTTCCTCGTGAGATCACGAGGCTCACAAACTATCGCGGGTTTGCCAGCCCCGCGGCAGTTCCAGCATAGTAAACTCATTGCGCTCGGCGCGACTCCTCTAGGGAGCCCACCAAACGTGCATCAGAAGGGTTGTTGCTAGTTGTAGCCTTCATGTTTCCTTGCTCAAACATCAGCACAGTGGCTGTCGTCCTCTTTGGTTCCTGCTTGGAAGTTAGACTCTGAGGTACCGCCGCGGGGGGTAAGGCAAGAGGCACTTGACTCGAGCTGTTTTTTGTAGCATATTCTGGCACCGCTGGCGCCCCCATGTTGACTTGTGCTGCTCCACGCTTTCTGTTTCCTTCAGCCCCTACCATGTCTATGTCATCATTAAGACTAGGGTTATCCCGTCCCATCCACTCCGTGCTATCACGCTGACTTGCACCCCACTGGTTTGCTCCACGACCTGCTCCACGGCCAGCTCTGCCTCTGCCCCTGCCTCCACCCGGTGCATTCTCGGCCCCGGGGCCATGGCCTGGACCCTTAAACCAATCTGCACGAAGGTTTTTGAAAACTAGTGCCGATGGAGGATGAATTCCATTGCCACATTCTTTATACATGTGACCTAGCATACCGCAGACAGCGCACCAGGTGGGCAGTCTCTCATACTTGACCCTGAATATCTCCCTTTTCTTCTTAATCACCAGCGAAACCGCGTTCCTGAGAGGCTTTGTGACATCCACCTTTACACACACCCTGAAAAAATTACCCTCAAAGTCCTGGGATTTGGGTTCATCGTAGATGAGGTCTCCCACGGTTGCAGCAAGGGATTTGATCAGGGGGAAAAACAGTTCCGGGAGGTCATGAATTTGAATCCACATCTCAATTTTGTTCAAACTAATCGATGATGGTTCGGTGATTCCATCATATGGCTCGATAACGATCGCCTTGCCCTTGAAGGTCCATGGCCCATCTTCCATTACACGCTCCCAATCGCCGAGGCAAGAGAATTGCAGTGTGTATAGGTTATCCACCAGTGGACAGAATTTGACCTCTTGCGCTAGATCCCATGCGATCCTCATGTTGCGGAAAAACCAATACTGACTATATTTCCTGTCGATGTGCACACGAGCAATTGCCATCCAGCGAGCAGCTTCCTCCGGAATATCACCATCCTCCATGACTATATCCACCAGATCATCCTCTTTCAACCCCAACTCCTTCATCATTGCTTGCATGTCGTTCATCGCCGATTTAGACGCCAACGTTGAGCCCTCCATCGTATCTCTTGCCTGAGAAAACAACGATTTCCGCGGGCGGGATGTTCCCTAGGCCAGCCTCCTGTCAACCACGATGCCAACCCACTGAGGGCGTCAGTGATCGGTGGCAGGGAAGCAGAGGGGATCGCGATCTCCATGTCGAGCGAGTGCCGCGGGAGGAAGAAAAACCCTAATGAGAGGGGATCAGACACAATTTGCTTATATACCCGTCGCCCTGCTGCCTGGGCCTCTCCAGCCGCAGCGCTCCAAGGCCCAGCCGCGGCCTGCCAGCTCCTCCACCAACCGGCCCATGCGACTTGGTGAGCACCCAGATCCAGTGCCCCAATCCTGTGCATGTTGGGCCAACCAGATTCGGCCCAAGTCACTTTTTTTCGCGGAACGTTTTTCTAATTAACGAGTGCACTGCATATTTACAGATTGGACCCTAAACTTCATGCATATAATAAATCATGAACCGTGCATCATATTTAAATGTTTTATATATGTAAAATGCTTAGAATTCTGTCTAGTTTCATAATATGCCACTTTCATCCATGTTTAAAATGTTTAAATTGCTGTTTGCATTAATTTTGCTTCAATGCCATGTTAAAATGATTTATTTCATAACTAATTAACCGTAGCTCCGAATTAAATAAAATTTATATGTAAATGGGGTAGAAAAATGCATAGGTTAACATGGTTCATTTACTTTTCATGTTTAACAACAATAAAATATGGTTTTAGGCAGAACAGTACCAAGTTTGCAATATGCACATGGGGATTTTCCGAAATTGTTGTTTGTTGTTCCGGCCTCATTTAAACTTGCCTAGATAGGTAGTTTTCATATGCTTCTCCCCTTGCCATGGTTAATAACATTTAATATTGTTGGGTACATAAACGAGAGAGAACAAAATAATTGATGTGGTGTTTCGTCAATATGCAACTTGTTGCATATTGAGCTCCACTTAATTTGTAGTATTGTTTGTGCACTTTGCCATGCCATGCATATTTAAACCGGACATGCATCATCCTTGGTTGTGCATCATGCCATGTTTATGCTTGTGTGTTTACCATGTTGTTTGCTTCTTTCCGGTGTCGCTTCTTCTTGATAGTTCCGGTAACGTTGCGTTTGTGAGGATCCGTTCGACGACGTCTGTTTGCCTTCTCTATGGACTCGTTCTTCTTCCTAGAGGGATTGCAGGCAAGATGACCATAACCTCGATATCACTTCTATCTTTGCTTGCTAGTTGTTTCGCTCTATCGCTATGTCGCGCTACCTACCACTTGTTTATCATGCCTCCCATATTGCCATGTCATGCCTCTAACCCACTTTCCTAGCAAACCATTGTTTGGCTATGTTACCGCTTTTGCTAAACCCCTCTTATAGCGTTGTTAGTTGCAGGTGAAGTTCAAGATTGCTCCATGTTGGAACATGATTATGTTGGGATATCACAATATCTCTTATTTAATTAATGCATATATATACTCAGTAAAGGGTAGAAGGCTCGGCCTTATGCCTGGTGTTTTGTTCCACTCTTGCCGCCCTAGTTTCCGTCATACCGGTGTTTTGTTCCTTGATTTTGCGTTCCTAATGCGGTTGGGGTTATAGGACCCCCTTGACAGTTTGCTTTGAATAAAACTCCACCAGCAAGGCCCTACCTTGGTTTTAACATTTGCCACCTAAGCCTTTTTCCCTTGGGTTCTCCAGACTCAAGGGTCATCTTTATTTTAAACCCCCGGGCCAGTGCTCCTCCGAGTGTTGGTCCAACCTGGGCGATGCCCGGCGCCCCCTGGGCTACCAGGGTCTATGCCAACCCGACGTCTGGCCCATTCGGTGTGCCCTGAGAACGAGATACGTGCGACTCCTATCGGGATTTGTCGGCACATCGGGCGGTCTTGCTGGTCTTGTTTTACCATTGTCGAAATGTCTTGTAACCGGGATTCCGAGACTGATCGGGTCTTTTCGGGAGAAGGAATATCCTTCGTTGATCGTGAGAGCTTGTGATGGGCTAAGTTGGGACACCCCTGCAGGGAATAAAATTTCGAAAGCCGTGCCCGCGGTTATGTGGCAAATGGGAATTTGTTAATATCCAATTGTAGAGAACTTGACACTTGACTTAATTAAAATGCATCAACCGCGTGTATAGCCGTGATGGTCTCTTTTCGGCGGAGTCCGGGATGTGAACACGGTTTGGGTTATGTATGAACGTAAGTAGTTTCAGGATCACTTCTTGATCACTTCTAGCTTCTCGACTGTTGCGTTGCTTCTCTTCTCGCTCTTATTTGTGTATGTTAGCCACCATATTTTCTTAGTGCTTGTTGCAACTCCACCTCATTACCCCATCCTACCCCTAAGCTTAAATAGTCTTGATCTCAAGGGTTTTGAGATTGCTGAGTCGTCATGACTCACAAATACTACCAAAACAGTTGCAGGTGCTGATGATACCAGTGCAGATGATGCAACTGAACTCAAGTGGGAGTTTGACGAGGACCTTGGTCGTTACTATGTTTCGTTTCCTGATGATCAGTAGTAGTGCCCAGTTGGGACGATATGGGATCTAGCAGTTGGGTTTATCTTCTTTTCATTTAGATTTGTCCGTAGTCGGACTATGTGTGTACTCTGAATGATGTATGAATTATATGTTCATTATGTGACGTGGTGATTGTAAGCCAACTCTCTTTATCCCATTCTTGTTCATTACATGGGATTGTGTGAAGATGACCCTTCTTGCCACAAAACCACAATGCGGTTATGCCTCTAAGTCGTGCCTCGACACGTGGGAGATATAGCCTCATCGTGGGTGTTACAAGTTGGTCATGAGAGCCATCCCCAACTTAGGAACCCCTGCTTGATCAAATCGCTGAAGTTGTTGAGTCTAGAACAAAAATGTTTTGAGTCTTAGGATTATATAAATCGGAGAGTAGGATTGTGTTTACTCCTCAGTCCCTTCGTCGCTCTGGTGAGGCCACCTGACTTAGAAGTTTTGTCTTTCCTCTCCTCAAATTTCACGAAATTTTTTTTAGGATCACGCGGGTATCTTGGGATCGTTCCAATATTCTTGTGACGAGGACATTGTTCTTGGTGCCTCCTGACATTTAGGGGTTGTGGCAGTGTCCCGTGGAGTTGATCTCCGAGGTGTTGTCGACACAATTTTATCGTTGCAGTTCTGGAATACCTGAGTTTCGCCGACATCGAAAATCTCTTTTATGCAGCCAGTGGCGAGATAACCTCGACGCCACCCAGTACTGGGGCGGGAGTTCGGGAGTATTGCCATAGCTCGTATAACGAATGCTTTTCGAAGGTTGAGGCACACGATTTGCGGAGTTTTCTTGGTTATGTGTTGACGGATGGATACAGCTGGATGTAGGGATTGCTAGTTTGGGTGAGATATTATGCTTCCCCTGTATCCCCAACACCAGATTGCATAACCAGAAAGTTTCGGGAGTTTTTAGGTGGGGATTCAAGTTTCACGTAGGAATTCTTTCCAACAGACACATGATACGTTATGGGGTCTACCATATGCTTGTTCTGGCTGATTTCCTAAGCCAATCCTTTGTTTTGTTTTGAGTTGTGGTATTCGAGTTGCTTCAAGTCAAATGTGGATTCCATACCTTTTCTAATTTGTGTTGTCATATTTCTACGGGAGTGCTAATCCTTTCGATCATCGAGGTTGTCATGTTATTTCTTTTCCAACCGGCGTGCTTCTCTTCGAGATTATCCCATCATTCTCCCCATCCACAAGATCAATTGTAAGTTTTTCTCAACTGTGTTTGTTTCATCCGTCCCAAGCTGCCTTTGTTTTTCCCACCCTCCCACCCCTTGTTTTTTCAAGGAATCAGATTTCTTAATCAAGTATCCATCTTATGGATGTGAAGTCTCTTCATTCTTTTCATTCAATGTTCTTATCCGGTGATTCTCAGGAAGGTACTAACGGAGCGTCAAGTTCATCATTCTTCGTTCTCATTTTCTTCCCCGGTGGAGTTAATTCAAGATTCGGTGTTGAGGATATTCCTTTCATTTGTCCAATGTTTTCCCAAGCTGGTGCACCTCTCAATCATTCACCTCTCGCTATTCATTTGTTCCGGAGTGCTGAAGACATATCAGAAGATTCACGTTTCCGTTGCTAATCCGTTCAAGCTATTTCGGGGTTGTTATCTCATTCAAGCCATTGAATTCAACCGGTGGAATCTCCCTTTCAAGTAATCGTCCAACGGTGTTCCTCTTGAGTGGGCCCTAACACACAGGTCTTCTCCCAGGATCTTACTTGACTCTTCTAATTTATCCGGAGTGATTCCCAAATTCTTTTCAAAAGTGTGATGTAAGAATGAATTCTCATCAGTCATATGTCTTTCTCCAAGATCTTTCACATTCTTTTCATCATTGGTTCAACCTTTTTGTTCTTCATTCCAGAGTGCCTCAATAATTCATGGTTGTGGTTCTCGTCATCATTCTCACATTTGAAGACCGAAGAAGAGTTTCTGTTAAATCTTGTCCGTTCTTTTGAAGATTAGTGGTTCTAGCTTGATGCCATCCTCATAATTGAACCGACCGTGAGACATTCTTTTCATACCATCCGGAGCATTTCAGGACTTGTTTTCATTTCTTGATCATCCAAAGGCCATCATTTCAGAAGATTTCTTCTTTCTAAGTTTCCAGCTTTGTTCTCCAATTATTCTAAATTGATGTCTCGTCATTCATTCTCCATTTCTTTCGGTGCTTCGTGCAAGTATTCTTTAGTCAGCTCATGGTCTCTTCATTCTCTTGTATCTAAATTTCCCCAAGTATCTTCGTTTGTTTTCTAATTCTTCCCGGTGAATTGTGCCTTTGCTACGTTCATTTTTAATTCTATGGCGGTTTGTTCAGGATTCCTCTTCGTTGGTTATCTTATTAATTAATTCGTTCTTTCCGAATCATACCGGTGATTCGTTGAAGACCTTCCCAAGTTTGCGCTATATCTCTCTTCAATCTTTCCAATGAGAATAAGTAGTATGCCAAATCCATGGCTTGTCATCAATTCAAATAGATGAAGGAAACGCATAACATAATTCTTATTCTTGTTTCATCCAAGTGATTTAATCCCTTCTTCCGGAGTTTGTTCATGATGAGTAAATTCTATATTCCAAGTGATCCATCTTTCCGGAGTTGCAACGCTTCGTGGTTATATCATCATGGAGCTCCATCAAAATCATTGCAAGGCTTCTACCGGAGTTCTTTTCAACTTTCCTTTCGTTTGATCATTCTATTATTACCGGATTTCTCACGGAGGCTCAACATGGTGGTTCATCAAAGATTTCTTTCATTCTCGAAGTGTTCTCCAAGATTCTTGTTGGAGCTCAAGTATTCTTCATCTTGCATCTGAAGTGCAATTCTCTCTATCTCATCTTTTGAGGTGGTGTTATGTCATTCTTGACAATTTCTCTTTGTGTTTCATGATTCACAAGTTTTGAAGAGTGACATATTTTAAACCCATCATTTTCAATTCGTTCACGAGATCTTTTCAACCCAACAATTTCTTTGTTGGTGTTATCTTGGTATAGATTTTCACCTAAAGCCTTCCCTAAGGATTGTGCTAATTGTGGTGCTCATCAATGATCCAAGTTTCTCCTTCTCTTCTCGGTGAAAGAGTTTTCTTCTTCGTGTTGCTCTCTAGCAATCAATTGTTTTTTGTTAGTGGCAGAATTTCACCTCAAGTTTTGAGATGTCTCCATAAGCCCACGAGGATCATATCCTTTCGTATTGATCTTCCAACAACTCCGTTCAATCCTTCTTTTTAAGGTTGTTCTCTTAAATTCATTTGTGGTAGAAGATGTTATTTTCTTCTCCGTTCTTTTCTTCCAACACTCTAACTTCTATTCTATCGTTCTGAAGGCATTATCATGCTGCTCTCTTCGTCCCATCATCTCGTTTTGCCAAGATCATGTGCTTTCCTTGCTTAACCATTTCACCGGAGTGGTGTGTCATCTCTTTAAGTTCTCTCATCTTATCAAGTTTTCCTTCTCTTTTATACCGGAGTGCTGTCCAAATTCTATCATTCTTGTTCCTTGGCTATCTCATTATACCGGTGTGGTCATATGCTTTTGGTTGGTGAAGCTCTTATTTCATGTCTTTCTTCTCGTAATGTTCCTTGTTCCTCTTTGCTAACTGTGTGCTTGCAATCTCGTTCACCTCCATTGTATTCTTTCTTTCGATTTGTTCAACCTCTCAAGGTTCTTGGTTTCACTCGTTGTCAAAGAAGCAACTTAATTTTACCTCTTCTCTTCCTCTTCCGCTTCACTCCGGTGCCATCCCTAGATCTCGGGGCGAGATCTCTTGTAAGTGGAGGAGAGTTGTAACGACCCGAGACCGACGCTTCAGACGCCTTCCATGTTTTGCGTGACCACCGTGTGTTTTATTTGTTTGTTGCATTCATCATCGCATCATTCGCATTGCATCGGCACTTCGTTGCCATCATTTTTTTCAAAACTTGTATCCGTTCGTAGTTGCCGCGTCCCCCTTGCCTTCATTGACCGTTTCGAGAGCAACCGGGTTTTTTTGAGTCCCTCTTGTCTGACCGCATAACCTCTCTGCACAGTGCTCATACCCCCTCGCGCACGTCCGAAACTTGCCCGAACCCGACCCACTCAGTCATCACCGTTGGATTCGGATCATCCCCACACATCCCTAAAATATCTTCGGATCTTTAATTGGGCTCCCTAACCTATTTATCTGAGACCGTCCGATTGATCGGAGGGTCCAAACCTAATCCTATTGTCCCTGTATATAGACCAACCCCTACCCAAATCAAACCAAACCCTATTTTCTAAGGATCCTCCTCCCCACCGCCACTCTGGTTCCCCTCGGGATCACCAGCAAACCAACCAGCGCCTCCCCTGTCCCTCCTCGATTCCCCACCAAACCACCCAATCCATCAATCGAACCAACCAGCAGCAACGCTCGATCTCCCTCATCCCCAATCACACTCGACCCCCCTCCTGCTCGCCTAGCGCAATCTGCTCGGCCCCGTCGTCGTTTCGCCGCCACCGACAAGCTCCGGTGAGCAGCGGGCCAACCACGCCTCCTTCCCTGCCCTCTCGCTCTCTCTGCACCTGATGCTCCTAACCCTGTCGCATCTCTGTCCAGGAGCGCCGACGTCCACAGCTGCAGTTCCATGCGCCTCCATCTCCCGCGGCCAGCCGATCCTCCCTCGCCGCCTCGCCGCTCCAGTGACCACCTCTAGCAGGAGCCTCCATGGCGCCTGCCGTTTCGAGCTCCAAGCCCCGGACGTCAAGTCCCCGTCACGAAGGCCATGCGAGGAGCACCAAGCCACTGTCCCAAGGCCAAGCTGTCGGCTTGTCTCCGCTGCGCCTCGACCACCTGATCCGGCCGCCCATCCTCGGATCCGTCCGTTTTTGCCGTTCCAAACCACCGCCGGGGCTCCTCCTTGTCGCCGGTGAGATGCCCTGCCGCCGCTCCTGCGTTTTTCCCCTGCACCTTCCCTGTCTCACATCTCCCTCTCTCTTGGCCTCCCGATGCAGCACCCGGAGGACGCCAAGCTGCCGGCACACCTTCCCAACACCCCTGCTTTGTCTGGATCCGGATGGGTCCATGCCTCCCCTGCCGCCGGCGCCGCCAAGTCCTGCCGCTGCCGCTGCTTGCTCTATCGAAGACGACAAGCACCCGCCCGAGCCAGCGGCATCGTTGACCACTTCAGTACACATGACGCCCACGCGCCCATGCCTGGCCGCATCCCGCTCGCCCGCGTCGTTGACCCGTCGCCCTGCTGCCTGGGCCTCTCCAGCCGCAACGCTCCAAGGCCCAGCCGCAGCCTGCAAGCTCCTCCACCAACCGGTCCATGCGGCCTGGTGAGCACCCAGATCCAGTGCCCCTCTCCTGTGCATGTTGGGCCAGCCAGATTCGGCCCGAGTCACGTTATTTTTCGCGGAACGTTTTTCTAATTAACCAGTGCACTGCATATTTACAGATTGGACCCTAAACTTCATGCAAATATTAACTCATGAACCGTGCATCATATCTAAATGTTTTATATATGTAAAATGTTTAAAATTCTATCTAGTTTCATCATATGAAACTTTCATCCATGTTTAAAATGTTTAAATTGCTGTTTGCATTAATTTTGCTTAAATGCCATGTTAAAATGATTTATTTCATAACTAATTGACCGTAGCTCCGAATTAAATAAACTTTATATGTAAATGGGGTAGAAAAATGCATAGGTTAACATGGTGCGTTTACTTTGCATGTTTAACAACAATAAAATATGGTTTTAGGCAGAACAGTACCAAGTTTGCAATATGCACATGGGGATTTTCCGGAATTGTTGTTTGTTGTTCCGGCCTCATTTAAACTTGCCTAGATAGGTAGTTTTCATATGCTTCACCCCTTGCCATGGTTAATAACATTTAATATTGTTGGGTACATAAATGAGAGAGAACTAAATAATTGATGTGGTGTTTCGTCAATATGCAACTCGTTGCATATTGAGCTCCACTTAATTTGTATTATTGTTTGTGCACTTTGCCATGCCATGCATATTTAAATCGGACGTGCATCATCCTCGGTTGTGCATCATGCCATGTTTATGCTTGTGTGTTTACCATGTTGTTTGCTTTTTTCGGGTGTTGCTTCTTCTTGATAGTTCCGGTCGCGAAGAGAGGCAACGCAACGGTCGCGAAGCTAGAAATGATCAAGAAGTGATCCTGAAACTACTTACGTTCATGCATAACTCAAACCGTGTTCACTTCCCAGACTCCGCCGAGAAGAGACCATCACGGCTACACACACGGTTGATGTATTTTAATTAAGTCGAGTGACAAGTTCTCTACAACCGGACATTAAGAAATTCCCATCTGCCTCATAACTGCGGGCACGGCTTTCGAAAGATAATACCCTGCCGGGGTGTCCCAACTAAGCCCATTATAAGCTCTCACGGCCAACGAAGGATAAACCTTCTCCCGGAAAGACCCGATCAGTCTCGGAATCCCGGTTTACAAGACATTTCGACAATGGTAAAACAAGACCAGCAAAGCCGCCCGAATGTGCCGACAAATCCCGATAGGAGCTGCACATATCTCTTTCTTAGGGCACACCGGATAAGCGAAGCGTACAGGTACCAACATAACCCAAGTTGCCAAGGGACGGTCCCGCACGGTGCTCTAGTTTGGACCAGCACTCAGAGGAACACTGGTCCGGGGGTTTAAATAAAGATGACACTCGGGCTCGTGAAAACCCAAGGGAAAAAGGCTTAGGTGGCAAATGGTAAAACCAAGGTTGGGCCTTGCTGGAAGAGTTTTATTCAAGGTGAACTGTCAAGGGGGTCCCATAAATCACCCAACCGCGTAAGGAACGCAAACTCAAGGAACATAATCCCGGTATGACGGAAACTAGGGCGGCAAGAGTGGAACAAAACACCAGGCATAAGGCCGAGCCTTCCACCCTTTACCAAATATATAGATGCATTAATTAAATAAGAGATATTGTGATATTCCAAAATATCCATGTTCCAACATGGAACCAGCTTCAACTTCACCTGCAACTAGCAACGCTATAAGAAGGGCTGAGCAAAAGCGGTAACTTAGCCAAACAACGGTTTGCTAGGAAAGGATGGTTAGAGGCTTGACATGGAAAATATGGAGGCATGATATAGCAAGTGGTAGGTAGCGCAGCATGGCGATAGAACGAATAACTAGCAAAGCAAAGATAGAAGTGATTTCGAGGGTATGGTCATCTTGCCTGCAAGGTTCTCAGAGTTGTGGAAAGCTTGATCCTCGTAAGCGTACTCAACAGGTTCCTCGTTCACGAACTCGTCTCCCGGCTCTACCCAAAACAAGAACACAAGCAACGGAACCACAATCAATCACGGGAAATGCACAAGCAACATGATGCAAAACATGTATGATATGCGAGATGTGGTATGCGATGCGTATGCGTGCTCCGGAAGAAAAAGGATGAACAAGGTAGTAACTTGGCTAACCAAGCATGCCACTGGAAAGATGAGATGATTTCAGTCGAAATCAATATAAAGATCACCGGAAACGGATGCACGGTTTGCAAATGGCAAGCAAAACAAGAATGACACGATTCTGCGATTAACAGCATGATAGCACTTAAAATACACCAAGTAACAAAGCTACATCACTCCAACATAGTAACAAAGCATATGGCAGTAATCTACAGGAGATGCTTGACAAAAGATGAACACTGAACTACGGCTAGTTCACACCACAGCAACTTCAAACAAGCATGGCAAAAGTGCAAAAGATACCAGGATCATAGACTTGGTGAAATTACTGGACATGGCAGAAACAGCATCAGGTAGCAATGTTCAGAGCAAGAAATCAACATGCTACAGGAACTTAACATGGCAAAACGAGGCATGGCATGAATCTAATAAATGGATGTGACAAAATTTCCTTACTTACCATAAGCCAAAAAGGACCAGAAGATATGATGGCAACCATGTAAACATAGCAAGTTTCGTTAACAGGTTTCAGACTTGGCAGAAAACAGAGCATGGCAGAAACAGTAATATGAAGGCATCTTGGTGAGCTTGATTCACTCTCCACAAAGCAATGCATGACAAAAAAAGTATAGCTACAGTAATATGACATGTTTATGAAGCTATCTATGGCAAGAGGAAGTACATAGCATGTATGGAGCAACTACAACAACCTTGGCAAAATTGAATATCATGTTAAGAATCTGCCAGGAATATTTTATAGCAAAAGTAGAGCAAGATTAAGACATGCTATGGCACTCCATAATTGCAAACGGGGGCATGGATGGATATAGCACCACTATATCTACAAAACATCCTTACTGAAAGTCACCAAAATTAGCATGGATCTCTCTGTAGTCACATGGATACATAGCAACAAAATAACAGCAGTCACAGACTTAGAGAAATTACTAAGTCCCTGAAATCAGAAACATCACGGAGCCTAGTTTGCATGCTTGTGCTAGTCACCACATAGATCACAAAAATACATGGCATACATATCTATAAATATGGCATTACATATATCAAAACACATGTAGAGCTCATGCCCATAAGATGCACACATCAAATGCAACAAAAACAACAAATCCTCAAGTTCTGATAAGTAACAGCAGGTAACAGTAAATAGCACTCTTGCACCAGAGATTTGGGCATCAAGATGGACCCAAATGAACATGGAATAATGGAACAAAATTAAGGGCATCTCGAGACGAACATTTCGATATATTACACGCGCGAAACGGAGCAGTATGCGATGAGATGCGATGCAATGAACAATGCAACATTATGCAAAATATGCGGGACTTAGAGAAATTTCGGGGAGAAGAAAGTCAACCCTAGGGCAGATCGGTTCGGGATCCGGCTCGGGCTCGAGCTCGAGCGCGCCGGAGTTGCTGCCGGTGAGGGAGGAGGGAGAGGGCGGCCGGCCGGAGGGAGGAGGCGTCGGGGACGGGCTCCGGTGCGGGGGACGACGCCGACCGGCGAACGGCGGCGGGGTCGGCGGCCTTGGCGCGAGGCATGGAGGAGGAAGGAGGAGGCGGCGGCGCGGGGCCCGGCGTGGCCCTGTTCGGCCCGGGGCGGGCCGGATCTGAGCCCCGGGCGGCGGCGGCGATGTGGGCACGGGTCGGGTGACGTGGTGGCTTCCTATTGGTCGGGGCGGTGGCCGGACATGTCCGTCGGCGAGGGGGAAGTTTGTCCGGCGGCGCGGAGGGGAAGAAGGCTAGAGTTGCACCGCGAATTTGGAAGGGGATCACATATTTATAGCTAGAGGGAGCTAGGAGGCTCCAAATGGAGTGCGGTTTTCGCCGACACGATCGTGATCGAACGACCGAGAGCATGGAGGTGAGTTTGCTGGGTTTTGGGCTGTTTGGAGGGGGGTTTAGCTGCAACACACAAAAGGACTTTGCGGTTGCCCGGTTAACCGTTGGAGCGCCAAATGACCTCCAAATGGCACGAAACTTGACAGGTGGTCTACCGGTGGTATACCAAGGCCACTTGACAAATCTCGGTCCATTCCGAGAATGTTTAACACCCGCTCATGAAAAGAAACAAGAGGGGTGCGCCGGAGGAGGTGGGAGTGCCGGATTGCAAAACGGACAACAGGGAAAATGCTCGGATGCATGAGACGAACACGTATGCAAATGAGATGCGCATGATGACATGATATGACATGCATGACATGAATAAAATGCAAAACGAAAACAAAACCCGACCAGGGAGGGAATATCATAACACATAGCCGAAAATGGCAAGAATTGGAGTTACAAATATGGAAAGTTAAATCCGGGGTGTTACAGTAACGTTGCGTTTGTGAGGATCCGTTCGACTACGTCCGTTTGTCTTCTTCATGGACTGGTTCTTCTTCCTAGCGGGATTGCAGGCAAGATGACCATGCCCTCGATATCGATTTTATCTTTGCTTGCTAGTTGTTTCGCTCTATCGCTATGTCGCGCTACCTACCACTTGTTTATCATGCCTCCCATATTGCCATGTCAAGCCTCTAACCCACCTTCCTAGCAAACCATTGTTTGGCTATATTACCGCTTTTGCTCAGCCCCTCTTATAGCGTTGTTAGTTGCAGGTGAAGTTCAAGATTGCTCGCTGTTGGAACATGATTATGTTGGGATATCACAATATCTCTTATTTATTTAATGCATCTATATACTTGGTAAAGGGTGGAAGGCTCGGCCTTATGCCTGGTGTTTTGATCCACTCTTGCCGCCCTATTTTCCGTCATACCCGTTCCTAACGCAGTTGGGGTTATGGGACCCCCTTGACAGTTCGCTTTTAAAAAAACTCCTGCAGCAAGGCCCAACCTTGGTTTTAACATTTGCCACCTAAGCCTTTTTCCCTTGGGTTCTGCAGACTCAAGGGTCATCTTTATTTTAAACCCCCGGGCCAGTGCTCCTCTGAGTGTTGGTCCAACCTGGGCGATGTCCGGTGCCCCCTGGGCAACCAGGGTCTATGTCAACCCGACGTCTGGCCCATCCGGTGTGCCCTGAGAACGAGATACGTGCGACTCCTATCGGGATTTGTCGGCACATCGGGCGGTCTTGTTGGTCTTGTTTTACCATTGACGAAATGTATTCTAACCGGGATTCCGGGACTGATCGGGTCTTTCCGGGAGAAGGAATATCCTTCGTTGATCGTGAGAGCTTGTGATGGGCTAAGTTGGGACACTCCTGCAGAGTTGTGCCCGCGGTTATGTGGCAAATGGGAATTTGTTAATATCCGGTTGTAGAGAACTTGACACTTGACTTAATTAAAAAGCATCAACCGTGTGTGTAGCCGTGATGGTCTCTTTTCGGCGGAGTCCGAGAAGTGAACACGGTTTGGGTTATGTATGAACGTAAGTAGTTTCAGGATCACTTCTTGATCACTTCTAGCTTCTCGACCGTTGCGTTGCTTCTCTTCTCGCTCTTATTTGCGTATGTTAGCCACCATATTTGCTTAGTGCTTGCTGCAACTCCACCTCATTACCCCATCCTACCCATAAGCTTAAATAGTCTTGATCTCGCGGGTTTTGAGATTGCTGAGTCCTCGTGACTCACAGATATTATCAAAACAGTTGAAGGTGCCGATGATACCAGTGCAGATGATGCAACCGAACTCAAGTGGGAGTTTGACGAGGACATTGGTCGTTACTATGTTTCGTTTCCTGATGATCAGTAGTGGTGCCCAGTTGGGACGATCGGGGATCTAGCAGTTGGGTTTATCTTCTTTTCATTTGGATTTGTCCGTAGTCGGACTATGTGTGTACTCTGAATGATGTATGAATTATATGTTCATTGTGTGCCGTGGCGATTATAAGCCAATTCTGTTTATCCCATTCTTGTTCATTACATGGGATTGTGTGAAGATGACCCTTCTTGCGGCGAAAGCACAATGCGGTTATGCCTCTAAGTCGTGCCTCGACACGTGGAAGATATAGCCGCATCGTGGGCGTTACAGCTGGAGAGGTCGAGTTCTTCACACACGCCTCCGAGTTTGAACCTTTCTTGGGTCTGCAGAGCCCTGAATCCGACATTTGGTGTGCCAGGTACGGGGCGTGACGAAGATCCGCTCGCCATCAGCCGCGCTCCGCCCGCGCCGCGAGATCCCATGGCCGGTGCGGCTCCACTCGCCGGTCCGCCCGGTGCATTTGGGGGCATTGCGGGCCACCGCGCTTTTGTTCTCCCTTGACTTGCAATAAGTGCAATGGCCGCTGAAGTTCAGGCCGGAGTTGCCGCCGCGGTACGACGGCGCGGCGGACCTCGCGGAATTCCTCCGGGCGTATGTGGAGGCCATCTGGGCGGCCGACGGCAACGACAAGGTCATGGCGAATTGGCTCCCTACGGCTCTTACAGGTGTAGCGCGCCTGGCTCTTCAAGCTGCCGGAGTCCTTGATGGCCTCCTAGGAGGAGCTGCATGACCTGTTCATCGCACACTTTGCGGCACCAAAGCCCCACGCTGTCGCCGCCATCCTCGGCGGGTCACAGGCGCCAGCCTCAAGCTGCCATGCCAAGTAGTTCTTTCGACATGTGGGGGCCGCCCAGTCGCGACGAGGAACCCTCTGGGTTGGGCGGCGCCCAAGGTCGACCTCATCTTCGACGCCAGCGACCACCCCAAGACCACGGTCAGCGCCGGCGCACTTCCCATGCTTTGCATCCCCGCCATCTGCAACGTAGCATTCACCAGGACCCTCATCGACGGTGGTGCAGGCCTCAACGTCCTCTCTGTGGAGGCCTTCGGCCTACTCCACGTGCCCTTCAATTGGCTCCTCCCCACCAAGCCCTTCTCAGGGGTCATCGATGGTTCCACCTGCTCTCTGGGGCAGATCCGCCTTCCTGTCACCTTTGGCACGCGCGACAACTACCGCACCGAGCTCATCGACTTTGACATTGCTAGCATCAGCCTCCCGTACAACGCCATTCTCGGATATCCAGCCCTTGCCAAGTTCATGGCGGCGACTCACCCCGGTTACAACATCATGAAGATGCTGGGAAGCAGCGGTGTCCTCACCATAGCGGGGGACACCAAGGACGCGCTCATGACCCTCAAGCTCGCTCTCAAGGCCGCGGCAGCCGCGCGGCCAGGCGCGGGGCGCGCCCTGGAGATCCCGAAGGCAGCGCCAGCAAAGAAGAAGCAATTGTTCTCTCAAGATCATGCCGAGGCGAAGCAGGTGCCAGTCGATGACGACGAGGGATCTGGCCCCACCTTCACCATAGGCGTCAGCCTCCCCCCGGACCAGGAAGAGGCACTGGTCGGCTTCCTCCGGGCGAACAAGGACATGTTTGCGTGGGTGGCGACGAACCTTGTCGGCGTTCCGTGCAGAGTGATCAAGCACCACTTGATGGTGTGCCTCAATGCGCGCCCCGTGAAGTAGAAGGCACGGCAGCAAGCCCCAGAGAAGCAGTCGTTCATCGTTCAAGAGACCCGCAAGCTGCAGGAGGCTAGCGTTACTCGGGAGGTGCAGCATCCGGATTGGCTGGTGAACCATGTTATCGTCCCCAAGAAGGGCGGGAAGGAGCGCATGTGCGTCAATTTCATGAGCTTCAATAAAGCCTGCCCTTAGGACCCCTTCCCTCTTCCACGCATCGACCAGATCGTCGACTCCACTGCCGAGTGCGATTTGCTGTGCTTCCTGGACGCCTTCTCAGGATATCACCAAATCAAGATGGCGGTGCAGGATGTCGAGATGATGGTGTCGGCGTTCTGGGAACGGGGGTTCCCAAACTTCCCTGCCTGCGGCCCACAACGTGGCTTCATCGACGGCTCGGTACGGCCCAGCTTCAGCATCAACAACTCAAGACCCTCGCGAGGGGCCAAGCCTCGCGAGGCGGATGGCATCAAGACCTCCACGAGGAGCGGCCTCCTCAGGCCGGCTCCCGAGGAGCGGAGATTTCTATGCAAGCCTCTCCTCGCGAGGTTCGGATGACGTGAGCCATGACAACCATGGCGAGGCGCACGCCAGCGGTGCAGTGTACCAATTTCCTCTTTGGTGCTAAGGAGGCAAGCGCAGGTGCGGAGTCCCGAGGAATCAGCCAAAGGTTTCCATTCCGGTGCAACGAGACCAAGACCGCCAGGACGGAGGTCATCACCGAGCCCACCGCGGCGTCACGACCAGAGGCTTTTGCAGGTGAAGACTACTTTTGTCAAGATAACATGTACTAGTTGTCTGCCTTCGAATTTGGCCGTTGTGGGATCCCTTCCCGCTTTACATTTGGGAAGAGGAACAAGGCCGCTATAAATAGGGCCTAGCCACCACCATAGAGAGGGGCCGAATCCGAATCCCAGAGATCTTCCTCTTCCACCAGCTTAAGAACATTCCTCCTCCCGAGGTTGTTCTCCCACTGTACTAGTTCATCCTCCGTCCCTCGATACCAATCAACCACAAAGTAGGACTAGGGTTTTACACCGCAAGGTGGCCCGAACCTGGGTAAACTGTTGTGTCCCGTTTTCTTCCAGTTCACCGAGCTAGGCCGTGAGATTGGCGAGTAGGCAGACTGGGGAGGTCGAGTTTTTCGCACGCACCCTAGAGTTCAAACCTCACAAGGGTTTGCAGAACCCGTAGTCCGACATTTGCCATGCTAGGTAGGGGTGCGTCGGAGCCTCTCTTCCTCTAGTTGATTCGCCAATGTTTCGCCATCCCCATGGCTGATGCTCGTCGAGTTTGTGCTGAGCACAGGGCCACCCTCGCCACCTGCGTCGCACGGACCACACCCGCTAGCGATGGTGCTCCCCGACATTCCCCGTCGCCTGCGGCCAACGCTGCCACCGGCCCCGCGGCCCACGAGCAGCAAGCCTCGTTGATGCAGCCCTCTGTGCGGCAGGATGGACGCACTGCCACTCCGCCGCTGACCCCGGCAGCCGCTTCATGTCTCACGCTTGTCGCGGGCCTGCAAACGCGCAGGCTGCGTTGCTCATGGCACGCGAGCTCCTGCAGTACCGCCCCACCGACGACCTCTACGAGGACTGGCTAGACCGCATCGCCGAGCTCGTCAGCGCCGCCGGAGATTCTCCCGCACCATCTCGCTCACTGCTGTAACACCCACGATGCGGCTATATCTCCCATGTGTCGAGGCACGACTTAGATGCATAACGGCATGGTGGTTTTGTCGCAAGAAGGGTCATCTTCACACAATCCCATGTAATGAATAAGAATGGGATAAAGAGTTGGCTTACAATCGCCACTTCACACAATACATTAATTAAACTTACATCATTCAGAGTACACACATAGACCAACTACGGTCAAATCCAAAAGAAAAGAAGATAACCCCAAATTCTAGATCCCCGATCGTCCCAAGTAGGCTCCACTACTGATCATCAGGAAACGAAACATAGTAACGACCCAAGTCCTCGTCGAACTCCCACTTGAGTTCAGTTGCGTCACCTGCACTGGTCTCTGATACGTCTCCAACGTATCTATAATTTATGAAGTATTCATGCTATTATATTATCCATCTTAGATGTTTTATATGCATTTATATGCTATTTTATAAGATTTTTGGGACTAACCTATTAACCTAGAGCCCAGTGCCCGTTTCTGTTTTCTCCTTGTTTTTGAGTTTTGCAGAAAAGGAATACCAAACGGAGTCCAATTGACGTGCCAATTTTTGACTTTTTTATGGACCAAAAGAAGACCCCAGAGTAAAAGAGTTGGGCCAGGAGAGTCCCGAGCTGCCCACGAGGGTGGGGGCGCGCCCACCCCCCCAGGCGCGTGGGCCTGCCTCGTGGACAGCTCGGGCACCTCTTTGACGTGAGACCGACGCCAAAAATTCCTATAAATACAGAAACCTCGGAAAATTAACCTAGATCGGAAGTTCCGCCGCCGCAAGCCTCTGTAGCCACGAGAAATCAATCTAGGCCCTCTCCGGCACCCTGCCGGAGGGGGCCATCATCATCGGTGGCCATGGAGGAGTATCCCAGAGAGGCCATCATCGCCATGAAGGCCAAGGACCAGAGGGAGAACCTTTCCCCATCTAGGGGGGAGGCCATGGAGGAGGAAGCACAAGGGGGAGAACCTCTCCTCCTCTCTTCCGGTGGCGCCGGAGTGCCATCGGGAGGGGAATCATCGCCACGGTGATCGTCTTCATCAACATCACCATCATCATCACCATCCTCATATCTTTTACGCGGTCCACTCTCCCACACCCCGCTGTAATCCCTATTTGAACATGGTGCTTTATGCCACATATTATGATCCAATGATGTGTTGCCATCCTATGATGTTTTGAGTAGATATCTTTTGTCTATGGGTTGATTGATGATCTAGATTGGTATGAGTTGTATGTTTTATTTTGGTGATGTCCTATGGTGCCCTCCGTGTCGCGCAAGCGTGAGGGATTCCCGTTGTAGGGTGTTGCAATACGTTCATGATTCACTTATAGTGGGTTGGTGAGTGACTGAAACACAAACCCGAGTAAGAGGGATTGTTGCGTATGGGAATAAAGAGGACTTGATGCTTTAATGCTATGGTTGGGTTTTACCTTAGTGATCTTTAGTAGTTGCGGATGCTTGCTAGAGTTCCAATCATAAGTGCATATGATCCAAGTAGAGAAAGTATGTTAGCTTATGCCTCTCCCTCATTTTAAACTGCAATAGTGATTACCAGTCTTGTTAACAATTGCCTAGGACAATTCCGCACACTGATCCACCATTATTCTACACTCGCTATTTATAATATTTAGTAATATATTCTAACTTTATGATAACAGCACCTACTTTTATATCTTAGCTCTCCGTTATCATACAAAGTTATCCTCTTCATACCCACAACATAGTTTTATTTCTCGTTGCTAGTTGGAAGCAAATGTTCGGTGTACGTAGAGTCGTATCAGTGGCAGATAGGGCTTGAGAGAATATTGATCTTACCTTTAGCTCCTTGTGGGTTCGACACTCCATACTTATCACTTCCACCTTTGGAAATTGCTACGATGTTTCCTTGCACTTGGGGATTATCAGTCTCATCGGCACCTGCAACTGTTTTGGTAGTATCTGTGAGTCACGAGGACTCAGCAATCTCAAAACCCGCTAGATCAAGACTATTTAAGCTTATGGGTAGGAAGTGGTAATGAGGTGGAGTTGCAGCAAGCACTAAGCAAATATGGTGGCTAACATACGCAAATAAGAGCAAGAAGAGAAGCAACGCAATGGTCGAGAAGCTAGAAGTGATCCTGAAACTACTTACGTTCATACATAACCCAAACCGTGTTCACTTCCCGGACTCCACCGAAAAGAGACCATCACGGTTACACGCGGTTGATGCATTTTAATTAAGTCAAGTGTCAAGTTCTCTACAACCTGACATTAACAAATTCCCATCTGCCACATAACCGCGGGCACGGATTTTGAAAGTTTATACCCTGCAGGGGTGTCCCAACTTAGCCCATCACAAGCTCTCACAATCAACAAAGGATATTCCTTCTCCCGGAAAGACCCGATCAGTCTCAGAGTCCCAGTTACAAGACATTTCGACAATGGTAAAACAAGACCAGCAAGACCACCCGACTGTGCCGACAAATCCCGATAGGAGCTGCACATATCTCGTTCTCAGGGCACACCGGATGAGACAAGCTACGAGTAAAACCAGCCCTCCAGTTTCCCCGAGGTGGCCCCGCAGGCTGCTCGGCTCGGACCAGCACTTAGAGAAGCACTGGCCCGGGGGGGGTGTTAAAATAAAGATGACCCTCAGATTCGCGGAAACCCAAGGGAAAGGTATAGGTTGTTAGGAAAATGTAAAACCAAGGTTGGGCCTTGCTAGAGGAGTTTTATTCAAAGCGAACTGTCAAGGGGGTCCCATAACCCCAACCGCGTAAGGAACACAAAATCAAGGAACATAACACCGGTATGACGGAAACTAGGGCGGCAAGAGTGGAACAAAACACCAGGCATAAGGCCGAGCCTTCCACCCTTTACCAACTATATAGATGCATTGATTAAATAATAGATATTGTGATATCCCAACATAAACATGTTCCAACATGGAGCAATCTTCAAGTTCACTTGCAACTAACAACGCTATAAGAGGGGCTGAGCAAAAGCGATAACATAGCCAAACAACGGTTTGCTAGGAAGGTGGGTTAGAGGCTTGACATGGAAAAATAGTAGGCATGATAAACAAGTGGTAGGTAGCATGACATAGCGATAGAGCGAACAACTAGCAAGCAAAGATAGAAGTGATATCAAGGGTAATGGTCATCTTGCCTGAAATCCCGCTAGGAAGAAGATCGAGTCCATGAAGAAGACGAACCCACGTAGTCGAACGAATCCTCACAATCGCAACGTTACCGGAACTAACAAGAAGAAGCAACACCGGAAAGAAGCAAACAACACGGTGAACCAACAAGCATAAACATGGCCTGATGCACAACCAAGTATGATGCATGTCCGGTTTAATGAGTCATGGCATGGCAAAGTGCAGCAAACAACACTACAAATTAAGTGGAGCTCAATATGCAACGAGTTGCATATCGAGAAAACACCACATTTAAGTTATTTAGTTCGCTCTCGTTTATGTACCCAACAATATTAAGTGTTGATTAGCATGGCAAGAGGTGAAGCATAATAAAACTACCTATCTAGGCAATTTAAATGGGGCCGAACATAACAAACAACAAATCCGGAAAATCCCCATGTGCATATTTTGGTTATGGTACTGTTCTGCCCTAAACCATACTTTAGAGTTGTTAAACATGCAAAGTAATGCATCATGTTAAATTATGCATTATTCCACCCCATTTACATATAAAGTTTATTAAATTTGGAGCTACAGTTAATTAGTTATGAAATAAATCATTTTAACATGGCATTTAGCAAATTAAATGCAAACAGCATTTTAAACATTTTAAACATGGAGGAAAGTTGCAAATTATGAAACTAGATGAAATTCTAAGCATTTTGCATATATAAATTATTTTAATATGAAGCATGGTTTGTTAGTATTAAATGCATGATCATGAAGTGGTTTTCTGTAAATCTGTTTTTCTGAGGATAATAGAGAAATTCGCTAGACGGGAAAAACGTGCACTGGGCTGAAACTGGCTGGCCCAACATGCACAGGAGAGGGGCTGGGCACTGCTCACCATGGGTCGAGGCCCGACTGGAAGCAGAGGAGGCCTGGCGCTGGCTGCGGGCCAACCAGGCAGATCGGGGCGAGGCAGGGCGTAGTCAACGCGCTCGGGAGTGCTGACCCCATCGATGCAGGTGCGCGGCTGGAGACGAACTGGGGCCGCCTACAGGGGAAGCAGGGCTCGAAGAAGGTCGGCTTAGCGTCCATGGCAGCAGGGGACTCAGGAACGGCGGCGGACTTGGCGTGTTTGCTGGGTCCGCAGAGGAGCAGGTGGCCCACGTGCGGGCGGTGCACGCGAGTGAGCGCAGGGCTCGAGCTGCTGATCCACACAGAGGAAGCAGGGAACCAAGCAGAGGAAATTGGCGCTGCGGAGCTTGCTACCGGCGAGGCACGGGGAGGGGAAGCAGGGAAGGCCGCGGGCTCCTGGAAGAAGATGGTGGCGGCCTGAGGAGTTTCCCATCGCAGATCGAGGGAGTCAGGCGGCACTCCGGTTCTATGGAGAAGAGGCAGGGAGATGAGACGGGAGGGAGAAGGTAAGAAGAAAGGAGAGACAGGGAAGGAGAGGGCGGCCCTGCCGGTGCTCGTCTAGGCAGGTTCGGGCGGCGGACGGAGCAGCTCCGACGGTGGCGCTCGCCGATGCGGTCGAGCGGGAGGAGGCTCTCGGGCTCGTGCGGGAGCTGGGAGGCGCTGGGGCTGCAGAGGCTCTCTGGGCCGTCGGATCTGAGATCCGGTGGTCCAGATCGAGTGGGAAGTGGCTGTGGTGGTTGGATGGATCTGGATCCGAAGAGAGGTGGGAGGAGGCTGCGGGATCGAGGGAGGGGATCCCGAGAGGATTTGGTGGAGTGGCGGCAGGATGGGACATCTCCCTAGAAGTTAGGGTTTGCCCATATTTGGACTAGGGGTCTTTATATAGGGAAAGGAAGGGGTATTTGGATCATCCGATTAAAATCGACGGTTGAGATAAAATGCTAGAGCAATCCAAATAAGAAATCGGAGATGTTTTAGGGATGATCCGAAACCAATGGTGACGACAGCTCGGGTGGGGTTCGGGACAGTTTTCGGACACGCGCGCGAGGGGTCTGTGCACTGTGCAGAGAGAGATAAGACCAAAGTGTGCAAGTGTGTGGTTGGTCTTGGGATGGACAACGATAACAGCGGAGAGACGCGGCAACTACGAACGGACTAAGAGTTTTATGAAAACATGCGGATGCAATGCGGATGATGCGATGATGAAATGCAAACAAACAAAATAAAACACACGGCGAACACGAAATATATGGAAGGCATCTAAAGCGTCGGTCTCGGGTCATCACATCTGCTTCATCTGCCGCCCGCTGCGGGTGACGTGGCCCACGGAGCACCTCCTCCACCTCCCGGGTAGGACGCCATCGTCGAGCCAAGGCGTGAGGCTCCACGGCGCGAACCGCCGCGCCAGGCACCGGCGCGCGACGAAGAAAGCTGCCAGGTGGTGCAGCGAACGCAAGGGGAGGCACGTGCGCTTCCAGCACCGCCACGTTAAGACCGAGCGCCGCCAGTGGTGGTGGCACGCGAGCGCCAGGATCTGGCTCCACCTCCACGGCGGGCTCCCGTGACAACAGCTGGGTGCCGCGCGTTCACTCCGGAGCTGCACAGCGTCGTCTGGCCTGGGAAGTTCAAGGCCGACCTGCCTCCATGCTATGATGGGACCCCCGATCCTACTGAGTTCCTGTAGCTCTACGAGTTGAGCATCGAGGCGGCCAACGGTGACGAGAAGGTTATGGCGAGCTGGTTTCTCATGGGCCTCAAGGATGGCGCACACTCATGGCTCCTGAACCTCCCAATGGGATCGATCTCCTCCTGGGACGAGATGCGAGAGTGTTTTGTCGCCAACTTCCAGGGCACTTGCGACGGCTAGCCGGCTGCGGGTTACCTGCGGCGCATCAAGCAGCAGTCGGGAGAGACCTTGCAGAAGTACATCCAGTGCTTCAACCGTGTTCTCCTCAAGATCCCCAAGGTGTCGGACGAGGCCATCATCTCAACGTTTATTGATGGCATCTGTCACGTCAATATGAAGGAGGAGCTTGCTATACACGAGGACCAGTGCACGACTTTTGAGATGTTCAACATGGCAACCAAGTGTGCGAGAGCTGAGGAGGGGCGGCTCTCCCTTCTCAAGCGACCTGACACAGACCCAGAAGATAAGAAGGCCAAGGCCAAGGATGTGAAGCGCAAGGGAGCGGCCGTGCTCGTGGCCGAACCACAGATGAAGTGCGGCTGTGACCACCCGGAGTCATCCAAGGGCAGCCGCCCGTTCTGCGTCTTCCGCAATGTGCAGAGCCACAACACCAACGACTGCCAGGAGCTCAGGGCCATCCGCGACGGGCACCTCGGTCGTCGCCCCCCGCGCAACGATTGAGGCTACGGCCGCGGGGGTGGCCATGGCGGAGGACGCTGGGACGGCCACGACCCTTGCCAGGAATGGCGCGACCAGCCTCGTGAGGACTGCTGGCAGGGCCAGCCCCGCGAGGGTGCCTGGAGAGATCAGCCTCGCGAGGACCACCATCAGGGCAACACTGCCCTTCCCCTGCTGCCGCCACCACCATGGAGGAACGACGACCATCACTAGGACGAGGGGGCTGGGGGCTTCTAGGAGCCTCGTGCCGTCGCTTGCATCCTAGGCGGCGCTTAAGCCCTAGCCTCCCATTGCATTTTCAAGCAGTTCACGCGTGAGGTAACGTAGCCCTACCCAAGCTCGAGGCAACACGTCCACTCAGGTGGTCCAAGTACACATCCCTTTCAGCTCTTCCGACCAGCTCAAGTGTGCGGCAACTGCCGGTGCCCTTCCAATGCTCTGCTCGCCTACCATCAACAATGTGCTCGTCACCAAGACACTCATCGATGGTGGTGCAGGGCTCAATGTTCTCTCCGTCGAGATGTTCGACCGCCTCCAGGTGCCCTACGACCAGCTGCAGCCCATGAAGCCTTTCTCAGGTGTGACCGATGGCTCTACCAACCGGGTAGGGCAGATCTGCCTCCCTGTCACCTTCGATACTCACGACAACTACCGCACTAAGCTCATCGACTTTGACGTCGCCCACATTCGCCTCCCGTACAACGCCATCGTCGGCTACCCGGCCCTGGCCAAATTCGTGGTTGTGACCCACCATGGCTTCAACGTCCTCAAGATGCCAGGAAGCTGCGGCATCATCACGGTCTCCTGCGAGGAGAAGGATGCGGTGTGCTCTCTCGAGCACGCCTACCAGGCTGCGGCGGTCGAGGACCCAGACAACGAAGGCGCCGTCTACCCTCTGGAGGCTGTCCCCAAGAAGAAGAAGCAGCTGCTCTGCCAAGGACCTCAGGAGGGCGGAGCGTCCGGCGGTGCCACCTCAAGCCTTGCGCCAACTGACGGGGCGCCTCCCTCTCTCGCCTACGAAGGCACGACCGGCGACCTTCTCAGGCTAGGCTCCAGGGCTCTCCTTTGGAGGGCCTCAGACCTGGCCAACATCACGAGGGAGCTGCTCGGGCACCACCTGGAGGCGTGATTCAACGCGCGCTTCCGCGAGGAAAGCGCAAGACTCGAGGCACCAGGCGCTCAGGAGTTCATCACCAAGGCAACCAAGGAGTTCAGGAGGCAAGAGCTATGTGAGGCGGCCGTCGCCCACCACCCGGCACGGCTCCCTGCCCCAGTGAGGACAGTGAGCTGCGCGCCTGCATCAACATCCCTAGGCTCAACAGGGCCGCATCTCAGGAGCTCTTCTGGCCGTCCCGCGTCGGCCGGTGCGAGGGCCCACCACACAACTACGTTCGCGTGCCCTTCGGCCTGCTGAACAGGGCTGTCGTGCATCAGCGCCACATGAGGAGCGTCCTGGAAGCTCAGGAGGCTAGGCACCTGGCGATCCTGTCAGAGATGGCGATGGATCCTCACGAGCCCCCCGGTTCTCTAGAGCCTCCCGAGGTTCAAAGCCTGGGCGGCTCATGTGGAGCAACTTCGGCGACACACATCTTCAGCTACCTCAACACTTCTTCAGCAACGGTGCCAGGTGACATCTTTTTGGTTTGTTTAGTTGGGGGCGCCCCTCGGGCTGCATTATCCCCAAGCCGCGTGGGTCCATCCTTGTGGCATGTATCCTTCCCGCATCTAGCAGAACTGGCTTTACCTTCTTCCATGAGTTGCTTTATGACTATCACGTGTCTATCCGGTGCTTCGTCACCATGAACATCACACGGCCCTGCAAACCCACCCACAACCGCCTCATGATTAAGGAATGGCATGGCGTCTATGCTTGGGTCCATCCCTGCAGCGTCGCTAAACCCAAGAGGCCGAGCTCTGGCTCGCGGGCCAACTCCCGTGCACATCACCTCCCATGGTCCTTGGTGCCTTGTTCTCGCATGAGCTAATCGTGGGGGGATGAGTGAGGGCACGCGACCCGGTGCCTCGTCACCTCAGGAGCCGCGAGCTGGTTGTCTTTCTTCAGTACCTTCGCATGAGAAGACTGGGCACGATGTCTGTGCTCGGGTCCGTCCCTGTAGCGTCGATAAACCCAATGGGTGAGCTCTGTCTGGCGGGCCGGTCCCGTTCACGTCACCTCCTGGGGTCATTGGTGTTTGGCCTTCTCATGCGATAACCTCAGGAGATTCACTCGGCGTAGGTTGTCTGACCATCTCGCAGGACTGCCACAAGTGTCCAAGCCAAATTCAGGTGCAACCAGCCTTGAGGTAGGGCCTCATGAGTCCCGCACTGGCTCACGAGTGCCCATACACACCTCCTCTAGCCCTGCCGTGCAAGCCAAGTGTCAGGGCGGGGCTGTACATGCCACGGGGTCTCCCTTCAGAGGGAGCCCCCACCCACGTAGCAGTGGAAGCACCATGCTCCACGCTAGTAGTCGACATGGTCGAGGAGCTACTATGCATGTGCAAGAGCGGAAGCACCATGCTCCGCGCTGGTGATAAACAACTGAGGGAGGCCTCATGGCTGCATTAACCTCAAGCGAGCCACCAGGCTCGGTGCTCAGCCTCACCACGCTGCTTTCCCCTCGGGAGAGTTGCGCGAGGGGGCTGGGCACGGGGGCTACGCTCAGGTCACGCCTGGCGTATGCCACCTCGCCAGGTCCCTCAGACCTACTCTTCGTGCACCCCTCCCGAGCGAGAGCCCGACGAGGAAAGGTATGGAGGTTTGTTCATATGTCAAGGGGGACTATTGAGCATCGCGACTCAGGAGCCTAACTAGTCATGTAGCCCCTCACCCCTTGGTCTCGTCCTGGTGATCCGGACGATCCAACGGCATCTGAGGTATGCGCGAGGCTGGGCCCTACAGACGCAAAACGCTAAGGCCTACTCTCGCATCTCCTTCCCGAGGGCTGTTCGCACGTCAAGGGGGACTCCTGAGCATTGCGACTCAGGAGCCTAACTGGTCACGTAGCCCCTCACCCCTTGGTTTCGTCCTGGTGATCCGGACGATCCAACGGCGGCTAAGGTATGCGCGGGGCCGGGCCCTGCCGACGCAGAACGCTAAAGCAAACGGAAAGGAAATCGCGGAACCCTAGCAAATTATTACAAAGCATATTGTTTCTTAAGGGTACCAAGCATAAGTTCTTAGGCCTCCACGAGGCACGATACATGTTGCAGGACTTGAACAGGAGGGAGCGCCGCCATCGATCCTCTTCTTCAGCCTTGGACGCCGCCATCGCCCGCGTGGGGAGCTCCGTTGTCGACTACGTCGCCACCGCCTTTGCCGTTAGCCGTGGTCACGTGGTCGACAATGAGGAACTTCCGCAACAGGGCCTCCACCTGACCCCTCACAGCCTCGGCAGCGGCGGTATAGGACTTGGGGTCCACGGGCTCGAGCAAGGCACCGAGGTCGAAGCTGGTGTCCCGGAGATAGAGGTGGCTGAAGACGCGCGTCATGGCCAAGGTAAAAAGCACGTGGGCCTCCCCCTCCACCATGGGGCCACTCCGACGACGATGCCCTCGAGCGCCATGACGAGCTTGAGGGGCAGCTCGGCTGGTCCTTCCTCCGGAGTCACCAACGGCTCCTTGCACCCGCTCCCGTAGAGATCCTGTAGCGCCTTGCGGGACCTCAGCTCGAGGGATTCCAAAGCGGCGTGCTCCACGATGGCTGTTGTCGGATTACGGGTTCCGGCAAAACCCTTGAGGTTCAAACTGTAGGGTGCGCACGAAGATCTTTCTCCCGCAAGCTCACACTCTCACCACGATCTCAAAGCCTAGCTCGCCCAACCGGAAGAACAAGGGACACAAGAGTTTATACTGGTTCGGGACACCGATGTGGTGTAATACCCTACTCCAGTGTGGTGTGGTGGATTGCCTTATAGGCTGGGGATGAACAAATACAAGGGAAGAACTACCTCCTGAGGAGAGGTGTTCTTGAGCACGATGAGCTTCTGCGTGTGTCGATGGAATGGATCTGATCCCAGATCAATTGGGGCCAAATCAGTTGCGTCCTACAGTGGTGGCTAGTCCTATTTATAGAGGCCCGGGTCCTCTTCCCAAATATCAGGCAGGAAGGGATCCCACAACGGCCGATTTGAAGGGGGAAAACTAGTACAAGCTATCCTGACAAAAGGTGGTCTTCGCCTGCCAAAGGCTCTAGTGGTGACGCCGTCGTGGGCTCCACGATGACCTATATCCTGCCATCTTGCTGGTCTTGGTCTCGTTGTACCGATATGGAAACCTTTGCCTGACGCCTCGGGACTCCTTGCCTACGCCTGCTCCTTTAGCACCGAAGAGGAAACCAGTACTCTGCGCCCGCTGACGCCCACCCGGCCATGGTTGTCATGGCTCACGTCACGGGAACGTCACGAGGTGCCCCTTGCCTTGATCTCTCCGCTCCTCGCGAGCCAGCCTTGTGAGGCTGCCCCTGAAGAGGTCTTGTGTTGCTGCCTCGTGAGGCTTGGCCCCTCCCGAGGGTCTTGAGTGTTCGCTGGTGAAGATGGGCCGTACCAGGCCATTAGTGGAGCCACGCCGTGGGCTGCAGGCAGGCAGGTCCGGGACCGCCGTTCCCAGAACACCGACAGGAGCCCCCGGGCCCAAGGCGTGCTCGGACTTGGCTTCGAGGTGAATTCAAGAGGCAAGTGCGGAGCGTCGGTAGCCCCAACCGCCTGCGGCCTTGATTGACGCGAGGCGACTGACGGGACGTGGGCATCTGCTTCCCCACGCTGCCTCAACAACTGCCCGACTTGACGAGTCCCTGGTGCATGCAGAAGCCATCATTACCTGCGATCGTGGGGTTCGTCGGTTGGCCTCCTCTTGCTATAAATGGGGAGGGGGCGGAGCCCCCGTCGCCCATCTCTTCCTCCGTTCCGCTTGCTTCTTCTTCCTTGCTCCTTGTTTCACTGCAAACAGCGGCACCCATGGCGCCAACGAAGAGATTCTCGTCCACGGAGAAAGGGAAGGCTCGCCAAGAGGGGCCCGGCTCTCCTCCGCCCAAGAGGGGGCGCGGTCGCCCTCGTAAGTACGCCGCGACCCCTGTTGTGGTTCCTCGCGGGCGAGGACGAGTCTCTTCATGGACCGGTGCCCCTCCGGGCATCCAAGCCGGCGTTTATCCTCCCGGTGGAAGTTGCTTGGGGCATGGCGGTCCTGTCGACGAGGGGAGGCGCACCATGGTCGCTAGGCCTCCTTGGTTACACTTCCACTCGGCGGAGGTGCTGCCGGAGTTCGTTGTGTGGTCGGAGAACCTGACTGGCACCTAGCTCCAACTTCCGCGCTCCTTTGCCGGAGAGCTGGCGACCTCGGGTCCCGGCGGCCTCTCGGTGCAGCGGACGGCTACTGCAGCAAGGCCTCGTGGGTCGCGGTGGAGATCTCCGTCGCGGGCAACGTAGCCCTGGCCTGCGGCTGGCAGACGTTTGCCCGCGCGCGTGGCCTGGGCTGGCGGTGCATCCTCCACTTCAATTATGATGGTGCCGCGACCCTCTTCGTGAGGGTGTTCGGGGAATATGGTTGCCGCACTGGGTGCTGCCCTGAAGACAGCGACGGTGATGACGTGCTTGGCCTTGGCAACGGATGCAACGATGACAGGGGCGAGCTCGCCCTCGACGATGGCCGCGACTCGTCCAGCACCGGTGGTTCCTCGTCCGGTGAAAGCTCTAGTTGCGGCGGCTAAGACCAACCACCCCGTCTCCGCGCTCGCTTCGAAGATGGTGGCGGGTCATCCCGTCGTCGCGCCCCAGTGAAGCGCGAGGAGGGCTCTGGCTGAGTTTGGGGGAGTGCTAGGAGCTGATTCTCGGGAGTAGCCGTGGGTGTAGGGGTCGCTTTTGCCTGTTTCTGTGACACCCAAAATTTTTTGGCCTTGTTTTATTTATTAAAATGTTGCCAGGAAATAAAACTTTTCCATTTGTCAAGATTTACCCTTTTGTTATTGTGAATTTTTACTTCAAGTGGAAAAAAAACCTTCAAAGAGTATTATTGGACTTGTGTGCCCTCTTTATAAAATCAATCCTTTATCAGTGGATTTATTTGCATAATTAATTTTTCATGAGCTTTATCCTTTCAAAATGATCTTTCATAAATTTGGAGCCCCTTTTTGCACTGCAACCATTTGATAAATGCTTTCAAAAATTCCACCAAAATTTGGGGATGTCATGTGGATGCATACAAATCATCTTCAAGCAAAAACCCAGTGATGTACTTTGAAATATTTGAGTGGATCAACCTCTTTTGCATTCTGGTCCAATTTGGTGATTTGTACTGCAACCCCATTTTATTTTGCTCTAGTATCTTTGAGCTTTTTCCTACTTATAGTCCTCCCTACCAAACTCTTAAGTCCAGGAGATTGGACCCATTGGCATGTTTTTGGTGCATGCAATGATAACCTTTAGTTTCTGCCCAAAACTGGTTTTCTCAAATTCTTGCACTATCAACTTTCTGTTTTTGCCAAACTAACCTTACCACCTTCTTGAGCTCCTAAGGAGACTAGGATCTGGAGAGTTTGGCCACCCCAAGAGTTGCCTAGCTGACCATGGCATTCTGTCGAGCACCCTGTGTGCAGGGACAATTTTTGGCATGTCCTCTGGTCTGCATTGTGGACTTGAACCCCTGACCCATCCAGCATGTCCACTAGCATCCTAGCTGTCCCTAACCCTGGCCTGTTAGCTGCCAGCCTCACCCAAGCTCTCTAGAGCGCGCTGGCATTCCGTCGAGCACCTGCCGTGTGTGCTCTGGGCGCGCCCAGAGCGCACGTTTTGCACGCGCGCGCACTGAGTCGCCGCGCCGCTCTGCCACCCTCGTCGCATCCCGTCTCTGACCCCTGCTCGCCTGCTAAACCACGCCAAGCACTCGCCCTCTCTCCAGCACACTCCAAGCTCTCCCTGGCACCCTGCAGCGCCGCCTTGGCAGCACGCCGGCGTCGGCAGCGGATTCTGCCGCGGACGGCGCCGCCCAAACCGCCAGCGCACGCCAGCTGCCCCAGAGCACAGGCCGTGCTTATCCTCCTGCTCGTCGGCACGCTTTCGTCGCCGCCACGATGCCCTGCAACTATAGGAAAGTGGTCGCCGGCGATCTTATCCTCAGCCACCGCAGGAGCCAGCCTCGAGCGCCTATTTAAAGGGACCCCGAGCTCAACCGATCACTCAAGCAACCCCAGGCCACCCCCATAGCCCTCCCACAGCCAGCAATCGACGGGAAAGTCCTTCCTTCCTCGTCTCCGGCCAGCTCGGTCGCCGTCGCAATCCCGTGCCATGCGTCGTAGCCAAGCCTTCCCCCGCCAATCCAATGCCACCAAGAACTCCCCCGTGGTCGTGCGGAGCTGCCTAGCGCCTCAGCTTCGGCCAAGGATCACCGGAACCCAAATGTCACTTCACCACCGTAGCCCCTCCGCCGCGGAGCTCGCCGCCGGTGACCCCCTCCGTCCCCACCTGCCTAACGCCCACCGAGAGGACCGCCTCGGTCTGGCCAACCCATCCCTGCCCTCAGATGCCCTCGAGGAGCCGCCGTTCGTCGCCGGCGATCGCCGGAGCCCCGCGCCGTTCGGGCAGAGAGAAGAGAGGGCGAGGGAAAACGGTCAAACCTGATCAGTGGGCCCCCTGGACCCACTGTCAGCGACCCGCACGCCCGTTCTCTCTCTGTTTAAGTGAAAGCGCAAAGATCCAGAGTACGTCACCTCTGTTTTGAAAACGTATTCTTCCCCGCAGCGTTTTCCTTTTTCTGATTTTATTAAAACAGAAATTTGACTGATGTTTGACTGGCTATATCTTTTAAAATAAAACTCCAAATGAGTTGATTCTTTGTCCTACCTCTCTCAAATTTCATCTATTTTATTTTAAGATTTTTTTTAAAATATTTGAGACAACTTTTTGTACTGTATTTAAAATGTGTGTATTTTATATATTTCTCAAAATAGGATTTTTGGAGAAAAGGCATGCTTCAAAAGTGCACCCCCACATGCATACACTTGAAGGCAAGCATTTCTGAACTCTGGCATAATATTTTTGTGTGGTGTTTTGATATGGTTACAGCACCTTTTGACTTGGAGCATGCATTATTTTTTATGTGACGACAAAAAAGCTCATGTGCGTGAGTGCATAGTGGAGTTTTCTTTGCTGTGATAAATGGATATATTGGTGATGGTATTCATCCTCGTAAGCTTCCCTTGCGTACCGGAAGGAAGCCGGGAAAGCCGTGGTCTTGGGTAGACACGGGCTTGTCCCTAGTACCTCGTCGGGACGAGTGTGTCCGGTATGGCATGGTGAGGCTTGACGAGTGATAAGTCTACCTGTTAATGGAAATACTTTTGTTGTGCTAATCATGCAGGGAACACTTAAACCTCCTGAGTCGGCCTTAGATCGAGTCTTGTCCAGTAACCCCCATACTTGCATGGTACTACCACATGTCCCTACCTGAGGTAGGGTACGGTTCAGTAAGTTGTCAACCCCGTCCTAGCACACACCGTACAGAGAGGCCGTGAATGAGGGTACCGTGGCCACGGATTAAAGCCTGTCATTCAGTCCGGGGGCATGGGTGTTTCCGGTTGGGACCGAGAGGGGGGCCACCCCTTAGAGCGCGCGTATAGAAATTTGATCCCATGCTACGTCGAGGTTGTAGCCTCCCCACTTAGAGTTTGGCTTGACAGGTGTTGTGGGTGATTCCAGACATCGGTGGGTTAAGCTGGTGTGTGCAGGTCAGGCGTGTTTTCAATCAAAAGACCGTAGACGGAATTAGTCCCGATGGACTAAAGAAATCCGTTACCGTGGGTAAAGAGTACACCCTCTGCAGAGATTATACATCTATTCGAATAGCCGTGTCCATGGTTAAGGACTACAGTCTGGGATAGGTCAAGTGTCGGTCTTAGTGTCGGTCTTCGGAGGAAAACTGCTAAACCAGAACCTTGATTATGAACTGTGACATATGTGGATTATGATCATTATTATTGTGGACTAACCATTTACCTTATTTGTATTTTCGAGTATCCCTGGGATGGTTCTACCTCCTGGATACCCATTACTATTATTCTATATAAGCCCTTTAGGTGGTGTCGCTCAGACGCCCGACTGTGGCATGCTTGTTATTTCCTTTATTCATAAGCCCTTTATGTGGTGTCGCTTAGACGCCCGACTGTGGCATGCTTGTTATTTCTTTTATTTATAAGCCCTTTATGTGATGTCGCTCAGACATCCGACTGTGGCATGTTTTGTATATTACTTGCAATATAAGCCCTTTATGTGATGTCGCTCAGACGTCCGACTGTGGCATGCACTGCCTTTATTTTCTGTTATAAGCCCTTTATGTGGTGTCGCCCCGACGCCCGACTGTGGCATTATTATTCTTGCAGTTTCCTCTCGAGGAGTCATTCAGACCCTCGTTTGGCACCAGTATTACTATTCTTGCAGTTTCCTCTCGAGGAGTCATTCAGACCCTCGTTTGGCACCCAGTATTTTATTTTGGTTATTTTTACCCGCATGCGTGCATCATGAATTTTATGTTTATCTCGTGACTGACGTTATGATCATAGAATATTTTCGGAACATGTTTTCCCTTGATTTATTATACCCGTGTTCTTAATGTTTGCGAGTACATTCAAACGTACTCACTGGCTTGTCCCTGGCTATTGTCTTGGCCAGATTCCTTGCTTGGAGATAAGCATCGCGGTGACAACCTCGGAACCTACGCGTTGACTTTCGCAGCCTCGCGAAGATAGGAGTTATCCTGGTCAGCTGTTCTTGTGGGAAATGGAGTCCCATAGACGCAGATGAACCTCAACCGCTTCCGCCATCAGCCACTAGACACCAAGTGTTGTACTCATAGGCCACAATGGTCTTGTACTGCATATTTTTGTACTTGCTTGGATTTTCTTGTATCAAGTTGGTGCCTCATCAGCTAACAGTAATTCCTGGGGCTGGTGAGCACAACGGCCATTTTCTGGAGATTTAATATCCCAAAAAACCGATCGTGACAGACTTGGTATCAGAGCCAGGCTGACCATTGGCTAATCCTATCTTGGCCAGGTCAATAAACCTAGGTTAACCAAACCATCAGACCTTAACCTAGTCCCGGCCAAGCTTCTCGCGTAAGGTAGCCCCACAGTGACCCGACGCCCTTTTCGGCGGACGGTGCCCAACCTATCAACCTAGCCCGTCGATCACGCGCCAGTGACTGACACCCAACCAGTCTCTATCGCAAGCGTGCAGAGGAAGACTCCTCCCCTTTCCCTATAAAAAGGGCACGCTAGCCTCAAACACAGCACCGCACAACCCTTTTTCCCCAAACCAAGCCACGATGCCTGGTCCCATCGTTCACAATGAGACCACAGCGACAAACCTTGGAGGTTTCGTGACCGTGCTCGCCAACCTCACCCGCCGTGCCTATGCGTTAGAAGAGCCTCCTGAGTATGTTGTGTACCAAGGACCCATGTACGGTGAGAGCCGTCAGTACTGGGCCACTGTGCACATCTACGGTAGGGGTCTGTCGCCAGAACGCCCCTACAGGTTCACTGGAAGGACAACTTCCTTTGAGCCACAAGCCATCCAACTGGCAGCCCGCGAAGCTATAGTTCAACTCCGGCACTTGTCGCCAGAGTTAACTGTCGCTCGTTCTACTACTACCCCAGTCGTGACGGGTATGGTAGGCCGCCCCAGGTTGCCAACGGAGACCACGAGTCAGATCCTGCGCTGTTGCATCTGGTACGCTATGTAAGCGCACTAGAGCAACTGTTCGATCAGGTCACCCTTGATCTGATCGCAGCTCGTGGAGAGCTGGTTCGCCGAGCCCCGGCGAGAAGAGAAGCGGAGCCCGACACCGACAACCCAGTCGTGCTGTTCGGACACCCGATTGATCCCTTGAGGTCTGCGCCAGCCCTCAACCAGAGCGCTTTGGTGACCCCAGAAGCGCTTCGTCGCCTTTTGGGAACCCATTCCAACGGGATTGTGGCCAACAACCCCCGCAATGGTCATCACCATTTCCCCGACCCTGCAGCTCCTCAGCCTCAGCCAGCAAATCCCGACGGGGAGAACCGTGGCGAAGCCACAGCGTCCGCAAGGCCAGCCCACTTAGACATTAACATAGTAGACTAAGTCGCTCGAGTTGTATCGAGCCTTAGTTTTCCTACGCTTTGTAATGGTGTTGGCTTGTATCGCTTTTATTGCATGCTGTCTGCTTGAGCGCCCTTATTGTTGGAGTAGTAGCTATGCATGTGTACGTTACTGTACAGATGCATTTTTAGATTTCGGGCGCAACTACCAAGACCAACCCCGTCGGCACCCACAGTAATGCGTCACATTTATGTGATATGTATATCTGTGGCTTTGACCCGAGAACAGGATCGACAGCCAGTTACCTTTCACCCCGGTAGATAACCCAGCCCCGGTGCTATATAAAGGCCACCTCGTGACCTCGCCGAGTACCCCTCACCTTTGTGCGCAGCACTCGCAGCCATTCCTTTGCCATGTCGACCCCCAGTATTTATCTGAGAACCCCAGACGCGACCCCCGGCGGTTTTGTTAGATTATTGTGGGACTTTACCTGCAGTACTATGAGTGCCACCCGTCCACCCCAGTACGAATTGCTCAAATCGAGGATCACACCTTCCACCTCGAAATATTGGGCAGTGGTGCACATCCCTCCCGCCTACCCAAACCAAGACCCAACAGAAGTCTTCTTCGTGGGGAAATCTATGCCAACTCCGCATATGGCCATGGAAGCTGCTGCATACGAGGCGCTCACTCATTTCGATCCGCAGTACCCTATGCCAGCGAGCGAGGATACTATTATTTTCCGAGTCGTGCTGCACCCGGAGAAGTTGCATCTTTTCCCGGTGGACGTATTGAGAGAGATCCAGTACTGGCCAACCTTGCCCAGTACGTTATTGCCCAGGAGCGTTTAACTCAGCGAGTAATGGGCTATCTCCAGAGCCTCGCTGATTTAAATCCTCGGATCGCTATTGGCAGGCCACTGAGGCCTGACCAAGAAGGGCGCATTCATCGACTGGTCAACCCGCTTCCCCCGATAGAAGAGGAGTGTGCCCCAGTGCCAGAGGCATTTACTCAGGACCCGGTCTTTTTGCCGTTTTCCTTGTAAACGCCTCCGATGTATTTATTGTCCCAGTACTTGTATTTATGTGTTGCAGCATGTTCGTAAAATGTTTGTGTGACGGATCCGACTTTCTTTAGTTCCTGTTATGTGAGCAGTTTTACTGCTGTTAGTTTTGTTTTAATTATCTTTTTCTCTCGCAATATGTTTTTGAGGAGATTTCTTTCCCCGAGTTATCGCTGCGTATATATATTTTCACGACATAGATTTTTATTCGCGCATCATCGTCACAGCTTTTAAAAAATCTCAAGGACGAGATTTTTTCTTAAGGGGGGTAGTGTTGTGACACCCAAAAATTTTTGGCCTTGTTTTATTTATTAAAATGTTGCCAGGAAATAAAACTTTTCCATTTGTCAAGATTTACCCTTTTGTTATTGTGAATTTTTACTTCAAGTGGAAAAAAAACCTTCAAAGAGTATTATTGGACTTGTGTGCCCTCTTTATAAAATCAATCCTTTATCAGTGGATTTATTTGCATAATTAATTTTTCATGAGCTTTATCCTTTCAAAATGATCTTTCATAAATTTGGAGCCCCTTTTTGCACTGCAACCATTTGATAAATGCTTTCAAAAATTCCACCAAAATTTGGGGATGTCATGTGGATGCATACAAATCATCTTCAAGCAAAAACCCAGTGATGTACTTTGAAATATTTGAGTGGATCAACCTCTTTTGCATTCTGGTCCAATTTGGTGATTGTACTGCAACCCCATTTTATTTTGCTCTAGTATCTTTGAGCTTTTTCCTACTTATAGTCCTCCCTACCAAACTCTTAAGTCCAGGAGATTGGACCCATTGGCATGTTTTTGGTGCATGCAATGATAACCTTTAGTTTCTGCCCAAAACTGGTTTTCTCAAATTCTTGCACTATCAACTTTCTATTTTTGCCAAACTAACCTTACCACCTTCTTGAGCTCCTAAGGAGACTAGGATCTGGAGAGTTTGGCCACCCCAAGAGTTGCCTAGCTGACCATGGCATTCTGTCGAGCACCCTGTGTGCAGGGACAATTTTTGGCATGTCCTCTGGTCTGCATTGTGGACTTGAACCCCTGACCCATCCAGCATGTCCACTAGCATCCTAGCTGTCCCTAACCCTGGCCTGTTAGCTGCCAGCCTCACCCAAGCTCTCTAGAGCGCGCTGGCATTCCGTCGAGCACCTGCCGTGTGTGCTCTGGGCGCGCCCAGAGCGCACGTTTTGCACGCGCGCGCACTGAGTCGCCGCGCCGCTCTGCCACCCTCGTCGCATCCCGTCTCTGACCCCTGCTCGCCTGCTAAACCACGCCAAGCACTCGCCCTCTCTCCAGGACACTCCAAGCTCTCCCTGGCACCCTGCAGCGCCGCCTTAGCAACACGCCGGCGTCGGCAGCGGATTCTGCCGCGGACGGCGCCGCCCAAACCGCCAGCGCACGCCAGCTGCCCCAGAGCACAGGCCGTGCTTATCCTCCCGCTCGTCGGCACGCTTTCGTCGCCGCCACGATGCCCTGCAACTATAGGAAAGTGGTCGCCGGCGATCTTATCCTCAGCCACCGCAGGAGCCAGCCTCGAGCGCCTATTTAAAGGGACCCCGAGCTCAACCGATCACTCAAGCAACCCCAGGCCACCCCCATAGCCCTCCCACAGCCAGCAATCGACGGGAAAGTCCTTCCTTCCTCGTCTCCGGCCAGCTCGGTCGCCGTCGCAATCCCGTGCCATGCGTCGTAGCCAAGCCTTCCCCCGCCAATCCAACGCCACCAAGAACTCCCCCGTGGTCGTGCGGAGCTGCCTAGCGCCTCTGCTTCGGCCAAGGATCACCGGAACCCAAATGCCTAGCGCCACGTTGGCGGAGTAGGGAGTGGCGGCAAGGTAAAGCACCAGGCGCTCGAGGGGACGAGGCGCCACCATCACCGGAGGGCGGTCAGGTATCTCTTGAGGTCTTGAAACGCCAGGTCGGCCTCTGGGTCCACTCGAACGGGCCCTTTTTCTTCATCAGCTTGAAGAATGGCAGGGCGCGCTCCCCCAGCTTGGAGATGAAGCGCCCTAGCGAGGTCACGCAACCCGCAAGCTTCTACATTTCCTGGAGAGTTTGTGGTGGGCTCATGTCCTCTATCGCCTTGAACTTCTCCATGTTAGCCTCGATCCCCCTGTGGGACACGAGGAAGCCCAGCAGCTTGCCGGAGGAAACACCAAACACACACTTGTCTGGGTTAAGCCGCAGGTCCACCCGGCGCAGGCTTGCGAAGGTCTCTTCCAGGTCCCAAATTAGAGTTCTCGCCTCCCGAGATTTTACCATGACATCGTCGACGTAGGCCTCTGCATTCCTCCCGAGCTGCCACCCCAAGGCGATGTGCATCAGTCGTTGGAAGATCGCCCCAGCGTTGCGCAGTCCGAACGGCATGCAGGTGTAGCAGTACACCCCGCACGGGGTCAAGAAGGCCGTCTTCTCCACATCCTCCACTGCCATCTTGATCTGGTGGTAGCCCGAGAACGCGTCCAGGAAACACAGCAGGTTGAACTAGGCGGTGGAGTCGACAATCTGGTCGATGCATGGAAGCGGAAACGGGTCTTGGGGATAGGCCTTGTTGAGGTTGGTGAAGTCGACACACATGCGCTCCTTCCCGCCTTTCTTTGGCACGATGACGGGGTTCGCCAGGCACTCCGGGTACTGGACCTCGTGAATGACACCTGCTGCCTCAAGCTTGCGGGTTTCCTGGACGATGAAGGTCTGCTTTTTCGTGGACTGTCAACGTGCCTTCTGCTTCACAGGGCGCACATTGGGGCAGACCCTTAAGTGATGCTGGATCACCCCCCTCGGGACCCCTACTAGCTGCTTGGGTTCCCAGGAAAATACCTCCTTGTTCGCGCGCAAGAACTTCACCAATGCCTCCTCTTGGTCCGGGTCGAGGTTGGCACCTATGGTGAAGGTGGCTCCTGAGGGTCCACCTTCCTCGACCGGCACTTGTTCGTTTCGGCCTGATCTTGAGTGAACAATTGCTTCTTCTTCACTGGCGTAGCCCCCTTAGCCCCGGGAGCGGCCTCATCGGCCGAGCTGGCTGCAGCTGCAGTCCAGAAGGCGAGCTTGAGGGCCGTCAGGGATTCCTTGGTGTCTCCAGCCACGGTGAGGACGCCTTTGCTCGCTGGCATCTTCATGAGGTTATAAGCAGGATGGGTGGCCGCCATGAACTGGGCCAAGGCCGGGTACCCGAGGATGGCGTCGTACGGGAGGCCGATGCGGGTGATGTCGAGTCGACAAGCTCGATGCGGTAGTTGTCGCGGGTGCCGAAAGTCACGGGAAGGCGGATCTACCCTAGGGGGCTGTTGGAGCCGCCGCCGACTCCAGAGAAGGGCTTGGTAGGACGGAGCCGTTCGTGTGGTACATGAAGCAAGCCGAAAGCCTCCACGGAGAGCACATTAAGGTCGGCTCCGCTGTCGATGAGGGTCTTGGTGACGGCTACATTGCAGATGGTGGGCGTGCAGAGCATTGGGAGCGAGCCCGAGCTTGTGGTGGTGACGGGGTGATCCCCCGAGTCGAAGGTGAGGTCGGCCTTGGGCGCCGCCCATCCTGGAGTAGCTCCTTGACGCACAGAGGCGGGGCCGATCTGGCAGAAGAACTGCTTGGCATGGTAGTCGGAGGGCAGCGCCTGTGAGCCGCCGAGGATGGCTGCGACGGCGACAGGCGCAGGCGCGAAGCGCGCAGCGAAAAGGCCGCGCAGCTCCTCCCAAGAGGCCACAGAAGATCCCAACAGGCTAAACAACCAGGCACGCAGGGCGCCAGCAAGGGCCATGGGGAACCAGTTGGCCATGACCTTGTTGTCGCCTCCGGCCTTCAGAATGACGTCCTCGTGCGCCAGCAGGAAGGCCGACGGGTCCGCCGCGCCGTCGTAGCGGGATGGCATCTCCGGCCTGAACTTGTGCGACCACCGCACCCGCCGCAAGGCGGGGGTGAGGACCCTGAGCCCCATGGTGTCGCCGCGGGCATCCGTCGGTCCAGCTGGAGGGGCGGTGCTGGCCATGGGGGTCAAGCGGAGAGGTGGTGCCGTGGAGGAGCGAAGCTTCGGCGCACCCCCTACCTGGCGCGCCAAATGTTGGATTATGGGTTCCGGCAAAACACTTGAGGTTCGAACTCTGGGGTGCGCACAAAGATCTTTCTCCACCAAGCTCACGCTCTCAACACGATCTCAAAGCCTAGGTCGCCCAACCCGAAGAACAAGGGACACAAGAGTTTATACTGGTTTGGGCCACCGATGTGGTGTAATACCCTACTCCAGTGTGGTGTGATGGATTGCCTTATAGGCTGGGGATGAACAAACACAAGGGAAGAACTACCTCCTGAGGAGAGGTGTTCTTGAGCTCGGTGAGCTTGTGCGTGTGTGGATGGAATGGATCTGATCCCAGATTAGTTGGGGCCAAATCAGTTGCCTCCTACGGTGGTGGCTAGTCCTATTTATAGAGGCCCGGGTCCTCTTCCCAAATATCAGGCGGGAAGGGATCCCACAACAGCCAATTTGAAGGGGGACAGCTAGTACAAGCTATCCTGAAAAAAGGTGGTCTTCGCCTACCAAAGGCTCTGGTGGTGACGCCGTCGTGGGCTTCGCGATGACCTCTATCCTGCCGTCCTGCTGGTCTTGGTCTCGTTGCACCGATATGGAAACCTTTGCCTGACGCCTCAGGACTCCTCGCCTGCGCCTGCTCCTTTAGCACCAAAGAGGAAACTAGTACTCTGCGCCCGCTAGCGCCCGCCTGGCCTTGGTTGTCATGGCTCACATCACGGGTACCTCACGAGGTGCCCTTGCCTAGATCTCTCCGCTCCTCGTGAGCCAGCCTTGTGAGGCTGCCCCTGAGGAGGTCTTGTGTCGTCTGCCTCACGAGGCTTGGCCCCTCCCGAGGGTCTTGTGTGTTCGCTGGTGAAGATGGGTCGTACCAGGACATTAGTGGAGCCACGCCGTGGGCCGCAGGCAGGCAAGTCTGGGGACCCCCCTTCCTAGAACGCCGACAACTGTCTTCTCAGCAGCAGCGAGGCGCTACTCCCTGGCCCCCAGCAGAGCCTTCTCCTCAGAGACGAGCTTCGTGTGGGACGCCTGGGCCACCTCTACCTCCTCCTTTAGCTTATCCAGGCGTCCGCGCTCTGAGGCCTGTTCCCGGGCTACCTACTCCTGCTTGGCATCACGATAGGCAACCGCAACCTCCCGGGCCTTCAGCTTCTCCTCCTGCTCCTCGAGCTAGCGGGCGCGGGTGGCCTGCTCGTCGCAAAGGGTTTTCAGCTCGGCCTCTGCCGCGCGGCAGCGCTCGCCGGCGGCCTCGGCGTCCTTCAAGGACACATCGTAGGCGGCTGCGGCTAGGCCGGTCACCTTCCAGCCCTCCTTGAGGCCGCCACGGTCTATGTCCAGGCTGCCTTGACCGACTCGTCGGCCAAGAGCCACCCTGAGACCAGCTCAGGGGCCCCACCGCCCTGCGCCGTTCAGGGCCGTGAAGTTCGTCTCGAAGCTGGTCTAGTGCGGAGAAGGCCTCCTCCAGAGCACCGGGCGCGGCAGAAGAACCACGGCTCGCCGGCATGATGGACGGGGGAGGAGACTACGCCAGCATCAAGACTGGAGAAGTTTCAGCGGCAACGATGGTCAGGGGCTCCGGAGCCCTCGGTCGTCAGCAGGCGCGCTGGAGGTGGGTGCTTCCAGAGTTAGCACGGCCGCAGAGGCTGTCTTCTCCTGAGGCTGCCCCCCGAGCCTCGGGAAGACAACCCTGGTGTGGGAGCACGCGAGCCGGTCTCCTCCTTCTGCACCAGAGTCGCCACGGTCCCTGCAGACCGCTTGGCCTCGGCGGCTCCAGCATCCTCCTTCTTCCTCTTCGCCATCGACATCAGCCTGGCATCAGGATGAAGATGTTGAGCTCCACGCCAAGATCAAAAAGCAAGGCAAGGAGGTACACTTACTAATCCTCGGCGACGTAGTCCCTCTTCCTGCCTAGAAGCGCAATGCCCCCAAGCTTCATGGGCACGGGCATCATCGCGCTCTCAGGGGCGGACGAGCGCATGGCTGGCTCTGCGATGGTGGCGGCCGGCGGCAAGGTGGAGCCGCTGCCCGGAGGAATCAGTGCCAACCTGTCCCTCTTCGGGATCGCCTGCCTCAGCCTCTTTCAGGGGGTGCCCCCGGACCTTGTGGTGACCCTGGTAGAGCATGGCGACTCCCTGATTGGGTCCACGCCGACGTCGTCTTCATCCGAGAAGGCCTGGAGGAGCTCGCTCTGCCGCGGGGGGCGGGGGGGAGGCCTCTTCCACCTCCTCCAAGGTCGCCTCTTAGTCTGCCTCCTCCTCCCCCTCAAGCTCACCGGAGGACACCGGCACCGGGGAGCTTGGGGGCTGGGAAGGCTTCAGCGGCACGAGCCCACGCTTGTTGAAGGTGGGCATGGCAGCGGCCACCATTTTTCCATCGGTGCGGCGGTACAGCGGGAGATGGGAGTCCGGGGGGTGATGCGACTTGAAGCTATGTCATTATTTCCCCAAAGAGGAAGGGATGATGCAGCACAGCGGCGGTAGGTATTTCCCTCAGTTGAGACCAAGGTTATCGAACCAGTAGGAGAACCAAGCAACACAACGTAAAAAACACCTACACACAAATAACAACTACTCGCAACTCGATGTGTAAAAGGGGTTGTCAATCCCTTTCGGGTAGCGCCGCCTCAAGATAGGCAAACGGGCGTGAGATAAAATTCTAGTAGATTGATAGATCGAATGCCAAATAAAATAATTAAGAATAAAATGCAGCAAGGTATTATTGTATTTTTTGTTTAATAGATCTGAAAATAAAAGCAAAGGAAAATAGATCGCAAAGGCAAATAATATGAGAAAGAGACCCAGGGGCCGTAGGTTTCACTAGTGGCTTCTCTCGAGAAAAATAGCAAACGGTGGGTAAACAAATTACTATTGCGCAATTGATAGAACTTCAAATACTCATGACAATATCCAGGCAATGATCATTATATAGGCATCATGTCCAAGATGAGTAGACCGACTCCGGCCTGCATCTACTACTATTACTCCACACATCGATCGCTATCCAGCATGCATCTAGTGTATTAAGTTCATGGAGAAACGGAGTAATGCAGTAAGGACGATGACATGATGTAGACAAGATCTATATATGTAGAGATTGACCCCATCATTTTATCCTTAGTAGCAATGATACATACGTGTCGGTTCCCCTTCTGTCACTGGGATCAAGCACCGTAAGATCGAACCCACTACAAAGCACCTCTTCCCATTGCAAGATAAATAGATCAAGTTGGCCAAACAAAACCTAAATATCAAAGAAGAAATACGAGGCTATAAGCAATCATGCATAAAAGAGGTCAAAGAAAATCAAATACTTTCATGGATATAAAAAGATAGATCTGATCATAAACTCAAAGTTCATCCGATCCCAACAAACACCCCGCAAAAAGAGTTACATCATATGGATATCCAAGAGACCATTGTATTGAGAATCAAACGAGAGAGAGGAAGCCATCTAGCTACTAACTACGAACCCGAAGGTCTACAAAGAACTACTCATGCATCATCGGAGAGGCACCAATGGAGGTGATGAACCCCATCCGTGATGGTGTCTATATTGGATCTGGTGGTTCTGGACTATGCAGCGGCTGGAATTGATTTTCATCGACTCCCCTAGGATTTCTGGAATATTGGGGTATTTATAGAGCAAAGAGGCGGTCCGGGGGGCACCCGAGGTGGGCACAACCCACCAGGGCGCGCCTGGGCCTCCTGGCGCGCCCTGGTGGGTTGTGCTATACTCGGAACACCCCCCGAGGTGTAGCCTTGGCCCATTAGGTGTCTTTTGGTCCATAAAAAATCTTCGTAAAGTTTTGTTGCATTTGGACTCCGTTTGGTATTGATTTATTACGATGTAAAAAACATGCAGAAAATAACAACTGGCACTTGGCACTATGCCAATAGGTTAGTACCAAAAATGATATAAAATTATTATAAAACATCCTAGGTTGATAATATGACAGCATGGAACAATAAAAAATTATAGATACGTTGGAGACGTATTAGGGGGCAGCCCTGGTCCTTCCCGAGCAAGGTGCGCACGACCTTGCTCAGCTCCTCATGAGACAAGCTGTCCGGGCGCAGCCGGAGGTCATCTTATGCGCCCTTGAATCTCCATAGGGGGCGTGAGTGCGCCTGGAGTGGAGCCAGGCGCTACGTCAGGAACTCCTTGATGGTCATGGCCCCAGCCAGGTGCTCGGCCTTCGGGTCCTCCGCCTTCAGGTCAGTCGTCATGCTCTCCAGCAACAGCTCCCCCCGGGGGTTGATGAGCCTCTCGTGAGCCCATCCATCTAGGGGCATTGGCGGCGCGGTTGGCACCTCCAGCCGAGCATGGGGGCGCTTGGCGTCTAGGAAGATCCACCTGTTCCGGAAGTCCTCCACCTTCTTCCCGGTTCATTAGATCGCGTTGCTGCCGTTGGCCGCGATGAAGCTGGCGCACCCCAAGCATTGGCTGCCGCTTATCCGGAGGTAGAAGAAGTGGCGGAATAGCGCAACGGAGGGCATCACCTCCACGAACGGCTCGCAGTAGAAGGCGAAGATCGACAACAGGAGAATGGAGTTGGGATGAAGATGAAGGGCGTGGAGCCCGTAATGGCAGAGGATGGCGTAGAAGAAATTGGAGAAAGGGGGAACCAACCCAGCAAGGACGCTGTGCAGGAAGAAGGGGTAGAAGGTCTTACCCAAGGCTTTCGGCTTCGCGGAGCCGATCTGGAGCGCCGTCTCTCCCCCCTCATTGCTGCTGCACGCGGTCAGCGGAAGCATGGCGGCATGGTGCTTCTCTTTGGCGATGGTGCATGCGCTCAGGCCCAACTCGAACCAAGAAGCCGGGCACGCAGCCGCGGCCAAAGACTACGTCTTGTCGGTGGCCATCGGTCGCAAGCTTGGGGAAGAGATTCGGAAGATCTGGAGGTTCTCTGAGCATGGGAGAAGGGGATCTAGAGGAAGGCGAAGGATGGGCAATGAAGGCTCAGCACCAAGCACCAACCTTTTTGTCAAGCACGGAACAGTTGCCAAGGTAGCATGGGGAAGCGAGACACCCAAGTCCCATCAATCGCCATGCATCGACCAAGGCCGTAGGCAGTTAGGGCCCGCGGTGCTCCGCACTTACCCTTTGGCTTCGCCTTGAAGCCAAGTTCGAGCGCGCCTTGGGCCCGGGGGCTACTAGCGGCGTTCTGGGAACGGGGGTACCCGGACTTGCGTGCCTGCGGCCCACGGCGTGGCTCCGTCAACCGCCCGGTATGGCCCAGCTCCAGCAACAATAGCTCAAGACCCTCGCGAGGCGGACGACATTAAGACCTCCACGAGGAGCGGCCTCCTCAGCAGGCTCCCGAGGAGCCGAGATTTCTATGCAATCCTCACCTCGCGAGGTTCGGATGACATGAGCCATGATGACATGGGCCAGGCGGACGCCAGCAACGCAGTGTACCAGTTTCCTCTTTGGTGCTAAGGAGGCAAGCACAGGCGCGGAGTCCCAAGGAATCAACCAAAGGTTTCCATTCCGGTGCACCGAGACCAGGACCGCCAGGACGGCAGGACGGAGGTCATCGCCGAGCCCACCGCAGCATCACGACCATAGGCTTTTTTAGGCAAATACTACTTTTGTCAGGAGAGCATGTACTAGTTGTCTCCCTTCGAATTTGGCCGTTGTGGGATCCCTTCCCGCCTTACATTTGGGAAGAGGACCAAGGCCGCTATAAATAGGGCCTAGCCACCACCATAGAGAGGGGCGGGTCCGAATCGCGGAGATCTTCCTCTTCCACCAGCTCAAGGACACTCCTCCTCCTCCTGAGGTTGTTCTCCCACTATACTTGTTCATCCTCAGCCCCTTGAGGCTAATCCACCACAAAGCAGGAGTAGGGTTTTACACCGCGAGGTCGCCCGAACCTGGGTAAACTGTTGTGTCCCGTTTCCTTCTAGTTCACTGAGCTAGGCCGTGAGATTGGCGACTAGGCAAACTGGGGAGGTCGAGTTCTTCGCATGCACCCCAGAGTTCGAACCTCACAAGGGTTTGTGGAACCCTTAATCCGACATATGGCTTTCCTGACCCCGTGCATGGTGTATTGCTACACCTACATGCCGTTCAGGCTGCGCAATGCCGACGCGACCTTCCAGCAATTGATGCACATTGCCTTGGGCCAGCAGCTCGGGAGGAATGCCGAGGTGTACATCAATGACATACTGGTCAAATCTTGGGAGGCGAGAACTCTTGTCGAAGATCTGGAAGAAACATTCGCCAATCTGCGCAAGGTAAACTTGCGGCTCAACCCGGAGAAGTGCGTGTTCGGCGTCCTGTCCGGGAAGCTGCTGGGTTTCTTGGTGTCGCACAGAGGGATCGAGGCCAACCTGTAGAAGATCAAGGCGATGGAGACGATGAGCCTGTCGCAAACCCTCAAAGAGATGCAGAAGCTGGCGGGCTGCATATCCTCGCTGGGGTGCTTCATCTCCAAGCTAGGCGAGCGCACCCTCCCGTTCTTCAAGCTGATAAAAAGAAGGGCCCGTTCGAGTGGACTCCGGAGGCCGAAGCGGCCTTCCAAGATCTCAAGAGATACCTCACCAGCCCGCCGGTGATGGTAGTGCCTCGCCCTCTTGAGCCCCTGGTGCTTTACTTGGCCGCCACGCCTCACTCAGCCAGCGCGGCGCTCATGGTGGTCAGGGAGCGAGCGGTTGGGGGTGCACGGTGCAGCGCCCCGCGCCCGACCAAGGCGCCGCGCCCTCAGGATGGTGCTCCTAAGGCCTCAGCCGCCCCTCCAGGTAGCGGGGCTCCCGAGGATGGCCCTCCTGAGGCCACGACAGCCCCGCCCGATGTCAAAGCTCCTGGGACTCCCCGCCTCAGGAGGGACAGAACTGCCGATGCCTCCTCCCTCATCAAGCATTCCATGTACTTCGTCATCACAGTGCCGCGCGACGCGCGGGCGCGCTACCCCATGCCACAGAAGCTCCTGCTCGCACTCCTCGTTGCCTCTAGGAAACTGCGTCACTACTTCCAAGGCCACCCCATCAAGGTTGTCTCAGCCTACCCCTTGGAGAGGGTGCTTCAGAGCCCCAACAACGTGGGAAGGGTCGCCGAATGCAACATCGAGCTGCAGACATTCCAGCTCAAAATTAGCACCACTAGAATCATCAAGGGTGCGGCCTCGCTGACTTTGTGTCAGAATGGACTGACGCCCCCGGCCGAGAAGTGGGCGAGGACCATTCTCTCGCTCCCAGAGACGAGGTACCAGGTGGTTGGGTCATGTACTTTGACGGCGCGTTTGCATGCCAAGGTGTGGGGGCTGTAGCCGTGCTCATCTCGCCTACCCAGGACAATCTCCGCTATGCCGTGTAGCTCTGCTTCCAGCATGGCGAAAAGGTCTACAACAACATCGCCGAGTGCGAGGGCCTTCTCGCTGGCCTCAGGGCCGCGACATCTCTGGGGGTCAGGCGCCTCACCATCAAGGGCGACTCCCAGCTCCTCGTCAACTTCTCCAACAAGGCGTACAAGCCAAAGGACGAGCACATGGAGGCATACCTAGAGGAGGTACGCAAAATTGAGAAACGTTTCTTGGGCTTGGAATTGCAGCACGTACCGCACGTCATGAACAAAGAGGCGGACGACATTGCCAAGAGGGCGTCCAAGTGCGACCCCTAGAAGCCTGGCGTCTTCGAGGAGGGGCTCTTCAAGCCATCGGCAGCTCCCCCCGTCGCAGAACCGACGCCGCCTCGGGAGGAGCCCTGGCGCCCTCGTCGGGCGCCCCAGCTTGCCGCCCGACCTCGGGAGCTCGCCCGCTCCTCGTGCTCGAACCTCAGGAGGGGTGCTGGACCGAGGAGTTCAAGGCGTATTCACTCCAGGGCACCTTGCCAAAGAAGGATGAGGACGCCGAACGCGTTGCCCGCCAGGCCACCGCGTATTGCGTCTGGGACGGCGAGCTCTACCGAAGGCACCCAAACGACATCTCCCTGCGGTGCATCTCCAGGGAGTAGGGGCACAAGTTGCTGGCCGACATACATGGCCGGGACTGCGGACATCACTCCTCATCACGCACCCTCGTGGGCAAGGCGTTCCGCAGTGGATTCTACTTGCCCACAACGCTCAATGATGCCACTGAGCTGGTGAGATCTTGCGCGGCATGTCAGTTCCATGCCAAGTAGATCCACCAGCCCGCTCTGGGCCTCCAGACCATCCCGCTCTCGTGGTTGTTCATGGTCTGGGGGCTGGATATCCTGGGCCCGTTCCTTCGAGCGCCCGGGGGCTACCACTACCTCTACGTCGCCATCGACAAGTTCACCAAATGGGCCGAGGTGGAGCCCGTGCGCACCATCCTAGCTGGCTCGGCCATTAGGGGTCTCGTGACCCGTTTCGGGGTCCCCAACTGCATCATCACTGACAATGGCTCTCAATTCACGAGGAACCTTTTCAAAACATATTGTGCTAACCATGGAACGCAGATATGCTACGTTTCGGTGGCGCACCCATGGAGCAATGGCCAGGCCGAGCGCGCCAATGCAGAGGTCCTGAGGGGCCTCAAGGGAAGGAGCTTCAAGAAGAAACTCGAGGCCTGCGGCAGGGGCTGGCTTGACGAGCTCCAGTCTGTACTGTGGTCCATCCGCACCACCGTGACAAAGCCCACGGGTGAAACTCCGTTCTTCCTCGTCTACGGAGCCGAGGTGGTCCTCCCCCACAAGGTCAAGCATCGCTCACAGTGGGTCTTGGCGTTCGACGAGACACGCCAGGACGCCTCGTGATGGATGGACCTTGTGCTGGGGGAGGAGCGCCGCCGTCAAGCCTCGCTCTGAGCAGCGAGGTACCAGCAGGCACTGCGGCGGTATCACTGCTGTAGCGTCCGCTCTAGGACTCTCGAGGTGGGTGACCTCGTCCTGAGGCGGGTGCTCTCCAGGGAGGGGCTTCACAAGCTCTCGCCCATGTGGGTGGGCCCATTCAGGATCGCCCGTGTTTCCAGGCCTGGCGCCGCATGCCTGGAGACACATGACGGGGTCCCCATCCAGAATGCCTGGAACATCCAGCATCTGCGGAAGTTCTATCCGTGATCAAGATCTCCGCTCGTGACACTCTCACGTAATAATGAGTTGGGGCTGTACATGCCCCGGAGTCTCCCGAGTGCCGGCCCAGGGCCTCACGGGGGCTCCCACCCACGTCCTATTGGAGGCCCCATGCTTCGCGCTGGTGGGAAGACAAGAAGACTAGTGTAGGTGCCTGACGCGGCTGTTCTTTTGCTTGCTTTCTGTAGCTGGTTTGCAACTTCTTGAATGGAATTTGAAGTTATTTCGTGTCTCCTTTTTGAGGGTTGGGAAATTTCTTCTCCTTGCATCGTTTGTTCTTCTAGGTCTTGCCTCAGGGGGAGTGCCAGTTGCCCGTCCCTCCTCCTCACGCGTCCCGCGTGCGGGGGCTGGGCAGGTGTGTGCACTCGGGGCCGCTCGCGAATACACATCGCCAAAGCCTGAGTACCCTGGCCTTTTGGCGTCTTTGTCCTCGTGCGACGCTCTCAAACAAGCTCATGGGCACAACACCTCCGGAGGTTTCCTAATCCCGTAGTTGCAGGGTGCCTCCTGAGGCTCGCCAACTTCCGAATCTTCAAGAACGAGGGGCGTGTAGAGGATTCGAGCCCTGGAGAGACACGCTCTCGTGGCACGGGAGTGCGCCACAAGAATATCAAGCTAAGTCACCCCAATCATAGTCAGCGGCAACGCGGTATCGCAATGCAACATGAAAATGATAACATAACGGCGCAAGCACAATAGTTCATTACATGCCCTGGCAGGGCATTCTACTTCTTTTTGCAGGAGGAAGAAAGAAACAAAACAAAGACGCGCGACTACAACGGCTCTCGAGGCCCGGTGGTAGCTGCGCTCGGGCTTAGTCAGAGTACTCTTCCTGCTTCACCGGGGCGTCGGTCGACGCGGCTCGTCTCCCTCCCGAGTCTCAGCCCGGAGGTGCGGCGGCTCGTCGAGGTCTCCGTCACTTGTGCTCACCCCGGAGGAGGAGCCGCCGCTGCTGGAGGCGGCACGACTGTCACCAAGGGCAAGCTCACCACCAGCGATGGCGCAGCCCCTACGGTTGTCATCGTCGTCGCTGTTGTTTTTCGGGCAGCACCCCAAGTGTCGGTCGTCTTCCCTGACCATCCTGGCATAGAGGGGCGTGACACCGTCGTACCTGAAGTGGAGGGTGCACCTCCTGTGCAGGCCCCGCGCGCAGGCGAATGGCTGCCACCCATGGTTTAGTAACACGTTGCCAGCAGCGGTGACCTCGACCTCCACCCATGAGGCCTTGCTGCAGCAGTCGTCGGCTTGCAGCCAGAAGCCACCGCCCCCCCGGCCGACAGCGCTGTAACACCCCGGATGTAACTTTCCATATTTGTAACTCCAACTCTTGCCATTTTCGGCTATGTGTTATGATATTCCCTCCGTGGGTGGGTTTTGTCTCTCGTTTTGCATTTTGTTCATGTCATGCATCTCATATCATGTCATCTTGTGCATCTCATTTGCATACGTGTTCGTCTCATGCATCCGAGCATTTTCCCCGTTGTCCGTTTTGCAATCCGGCACTCCCACATGCACCGCCGCACCCCCTCTTGTTTCTTTTCGTGAGAGGGTGTTAAACGTTCTCGGAATGGACCGAGGTTTGTCAAGTGGCCTTGGTATACCACCGGTAGACCATCTGTCAAGTTTCGTTCCATTTGGAGGTCGTTTGATGCTCCAACGGTTAACCGGGTAACCGCAAAGTCCTTTTATGTGTTGCAGGAAACCCCCCTCCAAACAGCCCAATAACCCATCTAAGTCCCCTCCATGATCTCGGTCGTTCGATCATGATCGTGTGGGCGAAAACCGCACTCCATTTGGAGTCTCCTAGCTTCCTCTAGCTATAAATATGTGATCCTCCCGGAATTCTCGCGCAGATCAAACCCTACCCCTTCCCCTCTCCGCCGCCGGACGTGTCCGTCCCGCGCCGGACAGACCGCGCCGCCGCCCGCAGCCAATCACCGCCCGCCACGTCACCCTCTCTGTCGCCCGCGCCGCCGGCCCGTGAGGCCCGTGCTCGGCCCCCGCGGCCCGAGCCGCCGCCGACCGCGCCCGCATCCCCGCGCCTCCGCCTCCTCCCGCGAATCCCCGCCGCCGCCGCCGTTCCCGCCGTCCGCCGGCATCCGCTTGCCTCCTGCCGCCGACCGCGCCCCTCTGCTCCGACGACCGCCGTTCGCCGCCGCCCGCAGGTCGTCGCCGCGCCCGTCCGCGACCGCCGCCGCGCTCCTCCTCGCCAGATCCGCCGTCCCCGCCGACCCCGACCGCCGGCGCCTCCTCTCTCACCGGCAAGAACTCCGGCGACGAGCTCCGCCCCGCCTCGGTTCGCGTGCCACGGATCTGGATCTGGAGGTTGACTTTTCCCCCCTCGTATTCTGCCAAGTCCCGAAGTTTTCACGATATATTGCTCTGTTCATCGCATCATATCTCATCGCATACTGCTCCGTTTTGCATGCATGATATATCCAAATGTTCGTGACGAGATGCTCTTCATTTTGTTCCATTGTGCCATGCTTGTTTGAGTTCATCTTGATGCCCAAATCTCTAGTGCAAGAATGCTATATGATGTTTTCTGCTGTTACTTATCAGAACTTGGTGTTTTGTTATTTTTGCTACATTTGATGTGTGCATCTTATGGGCATGAGCTCTACAGGTGTTTTGATCTATGCCATGCCGTCTTTACAGAGGTGTATGCCATGTATTTTTGTGATATATGTGGTGACTAGCACAAGCATCCAAACTAGGCTTCGTGATGTTTCTGTTTCCAGGGACTTGGGATTTTGCTGTATTTTACCTGCTGTTATTTTGTTGCCATGTATCCATGTGTCTACAGTGAGATCGATGCTTCTTTTGGGCATGTTCATTAAGCATTTTTTGTAGATATAATTGTGCTCTATCCATCCATGCCCCTGTTTGCAATTATGGAGTGCCCTAGCATGTCTTAATCTTGCTCTACTTTTGCTATAAAATATTCCTGGCAGATTGTTAACATGATATTCAATTTTGCCAAGGTTGTTGTAGTTGATCCATACATGCTATGAACTTGCTCTTGCCATGGTTAGCTTCATGAACATTCCATCTTGCTGTAGGTATGCTTGTTTTGTCATGAATTGCTTTATGATGAGTGAATCAAGCTCAACAAGATGCCTTCATAATTCTGTTAATGCCATGCTCTGTTTTCTGCCAAGTCTGAAACCTATTAACGAAACTTGCTATGTTTACATGGGTGCCATCATATCTTCTTATCCTTTTGGGCTGATAGTCTGTAAGGGACTTTTGTTCTATGATTTTATTAGATTGATGCCATTCCTTGCTTTCCTATGATAAGTTCCTGTAGCATGTGTTTTTCTTGCTCTGAATATTGCTACCTGATGCTGTTTCAGCCATGTCCAGTATTTTCTCCCAAGTCTGTTAAACTGATATCTTTTGCACTTTTGCCATGCTTGTTTGAACCTGTTATGTTGTGATCTAGCCGTAGCTCAGTGTTTATCTTTTGTCAAGCATCTCCTGTGGATTACTTCCTTATGATTTGTTGCTATGTTGGGGTGCTGTAGCATAGTTACTTGATGTATTCTAGTTGCTATCATGCTGTTAATCGCAGAATCGTGTCATTCTTGTTTTGCTTGCCATTTGCAAACCGTGCATCCGTTTCCGGTGATCTTTATATCGATTTCGACTGAAATCATCTCATATTTCCAGTGGCATACTTGGTGTGCCAAGTTACTGCCTTGTTCATCCTTTTTCTTCCGGAGCACGCATATGCATCGCATATCATATCCCGCATATCATGCATGTTTTGCATCATGTTGCTTGTGCATTTCCCGTGATTGATTGTGGTTCCATTGCTTGTGTTCTTGCTGTCGGTAGAGCCGGGAGAAGAGTTCGTGAACGAGGAACCTGTTGAGTATGCTTACGAGGATCAAGTTTTCGACAACTCTAAGAACCTTGCAGGCAAGATGACCATACCCTCGAAAACACTTCTATCTTTGCTTTGCTAGTTGTTCGTTCTATTGCCATGCTGCGCTACCTACCACTTGCTATATCATGCCTCCCATATTGCCATGTCAAGCCTCTAACCATCCTTTCCTAGCAAACCGTTGTTTGGCTAAGTTACCGCTTTTGCTCAGCCCTTCTTATAGCGTTGCTAGTTGCAGGTGAAGTTGAAGTTGGTTCCATGTTGGAACATGGATATTTTGGAATATCATAATATCTCTTATTTATTTAATGCATCTATATATTTGGTAAAGGGTGGAAGGCTCGGCCTTATGCCTGGTGTTTTGTTCCACTCTTGCCGCCCTAGTTTCCTTCATACCGGTATTATGTTCCTTGAGTTTGCGTTCCTTACGCGGTTGGGTGATTTATGGGACCCCCTTGACAGTTCACCTTGAATAAAACACCTCCAGCAAAGCCCAACCTTGGTTTTACATTTTCCTACCTAAGCCTTTTTCCCTTGGGTTTTCGCGAGCCCGAGCGTCATCTTTATTTAAACCCCCAGACCAGTGCTCCTTCGAGTGCTGGCCCAAACCGAGCGATATCCGGCGCCCCCTGGGCAACCAGGGTCTATGCCAACCCGACGTCTGGCTCATCCGGTGTGCCCTGAGAACGAGAAATGTGCAGCTCCTATCGGGATTTGTCGGCACATTCGGGCGGCTTTGCTGGTCTTGTTTTACCATTGTCGAAATGTCTTGTAATCCGGGATTCTGAGACTGATCGGGTCTTCCCGGGAGAAGGTTTATCCTTCGTTGACCATGAGAGCTTATAATGGGCTAAGTTGGGACACCCCTGCAGGGTATTATCTTTCGAAAGCCATGCCCGCGGTTATGAGGCAGATGGGAATTTGTTAATGTCCGGTTGTAGAGAACTTGACACTTGACTTAATTAAAATACATCAACCGTGTGTGTAGCCGTGATGGTCTCTTTTCGTCGGAGTCCGTGAAGTGAACACAGTTCGGGTTATGAATGAACGTATGTAGTTTCAGGATCACTTATTGATCATTTCTAGCTTCGCGACCGTTGCGTTGCTTCTCTTCTCGCTCTCATTTGCGTGTGTTAGCCACCATATTTGCTTAGTGCCTGCTACAGCTCCACCTCATTACACCATCCTTTCCTATAAGCTTAAATAGTCTTGATCTCGTGGGTGTGAGATTGCTGAGTCCTCGTGACTCACAGATTCTACCAAAACAGTTGCAGGTGCCGACGATACCAGTGCAGATGACGCAACTGAGCTCAAGTGGGAGTTCGACGAGGAACGTGGTCGTTACTATGTTTCTTTTCCTGATGATCAGTAGTGGAGCCCAGTTGGGACGATCAGGGATCTAGCATTTGGGGTTATCTTATTTTCATTTGGATTTGCCCGTAGTCGGTCTATGTGTGGATTTTGGATGATGTATGAATTAATTTATGTATTGTGTGAAGTTGCGATTGTAAGCCAACTCTCGTTATCCCATTCCTGTTCATCACATGGGATTGTGTGAAGATGACCCTTCTTGTGACAATACCTACAATGCGGTTATGCCTCTAAGTCGTGCCTTGTCACGTGGGAGATATAGCCGCATCGTGGGCGTTACAAGCGCGCCCGCGAAGAAGAGCGGAAGCTGGAACCAGATGCCCGCGGGCCTGTCCGACACAAGACGAACTCTGGGGTGCGCCAGCCTTGTCGGATATCGGGCGCGGCGCCCGAACAGCCGCTGCACACCTCACCTCGTCGCCGCGGCCACCCCGGCTCTGACAACTTCCGTCGCTGGAGGGCGCGCCCCCACGGCTGCCGGAGGCGGCGCCAGCCCTTGAAGGGGTGCGCCCGCACCCACGGGGAGCCACTGCCGGCATCGCGACGTGCTTACGGGGGCATCCGCGGCCTATCTTGGGCGGCGACGAGTCTGGCCCTTCCTTGGGAGTCTTCGCCTTCTCTGCGGCCGAAAGCCTCCTCACTGCCACCATGGACTCACTGGCAAGATGGTGGGATAGATAGGTAGAAGGAGGAGCAAGCAGCACAAAGACGGAGAAGAGCAGGGGGCTCCGGCCCTCTCCCATTTATAGTCGGAGGGAGGCCAACCACCGGCCTCCCACGATTCCAAGTAATGATGGTTTTTTCTACATGCAACAGGCAGTGGCCGAGTCGGGCAGTTGCCGAGGCAGCATGGGGAAGTGGAGAGATGCCCACGTCCCATCCAGCGCCACATGTCGGCTCGGTCCGCAGGCGATTGGGGCCCGCGGCGCTTTGCCCTTGCCCTTTGGCTTCGCCCCGAAGCCAAGTCCGAGCACGCCTTGGGCCCGGGGGCTACTCACTACAAAAAAACACTTCCGTGATGATACGTGTTTGTCACAGTAGGTCGTGTTTTCTGTCATGCATGTACATCCATGACAAATTTATGACAGAATCAAGATAGTCATACCTGTGCTGTCGTAGAAGTGTTCCATGACATTGCCAAAATTATCATCACGGAAGTGTCCACTTCCATGACGATAAATCGCGCGTCACAGAAGTGCTTTCGTCAAGGGTGGTCGACACATGGCATCCACCGTAACGGAACGCCGTTAAGCTATCGGGTCGGGTTTTGGATCCGATAACCCGTTAACAGCCCCGACCAATGGGGATTTTCCACGTGTAAAATCATCATTGGCTGGAGGAAACACGTGTCGGCTCATCGTTGGGACAGATGTCATCCACTCATTGGACAGAAGGCGCCTATGATACGTCGACACGTGGCACGGCCCAACAGAGGCCCATTCCTGTGAAAAGGCCGGTCCGTTTGACTTGGTCAAAAGGTGGTGGGCCGGCCCATGGAAAGCCTGTTAACGGCCTGTTCGCATATAGCCCATTTACAGCCCGCTAACCCAAGGCCCGTTACGCCCTATCCGAATTAGGCCCAGTAGCGTCATCTGGGCCATCCAATATGATTCCAGCCCGTTTTCACTTCTGGCCCATGTATGGCCCATGACGTCTTTCGGCCCATATGAGGCCCTATGTAACTCTTGGCCTATTAACGGCCCGTGGTGAAACTGGCCCGTAATGAACAGTGTATCACTTTACACCCATTAACGGCCCGTGGTGAAACTGGCCCGTAATGAACAGTGTATCACTTTATACCCATTAACGGCCCGTTATTCCGTTGGGCCGTTTCCAGCCCATGTTATCTTTCGGCCTTCTCAGAGCCCATTTATTCTTGGGCTCATTTCCAGCATTCGTTTACTTACGGCCCGTTACTGTCATTTTCTGCTTGTGGGCCAAATTCAGCCCGTGGTTACAGTCGGCCCGTTTGTGGTCCGTTAATACGTTGGGCCGTTTTCATAGCGTCATCAAATACGGCCTATTAACGATGGCCCGTTATGGTCGGCCCATGAACGGACGATTCCAACTCTAGCCCGTTTACGGCCATAATGCGGTCTGTTTGGCCCATGTTTGGCCAATCGATCATACGGCCCGTATAAGGCCCATTGATGATACGGCCCGCAGAAGGCCCATTGTTTCTACGGCCCGTAGAAGGCCCACTGTTTCTACGGCCAGTAGGAGGCCCAGTGTCACTACAGTAAATATTAGCCCATGGTTATTGTGGCCTAGTTTTAAAAAATAGGTTATTGCAGCCACTAGCTAACCGCGGAAAAAGAACTGCAATGACTACAAGCAAACAAATAAACAAGACAACAAGGAAATAAATAAGCAAGCAACTAACGCTAGGCTATCACGGCTATTACACATATTACATCCACTGGGCATCAAAGTTCGCCACCAGTGCAAATATAGGGAACAAAGCAGCATATCATATACACTGGTTGTCAAAGTTGGCGACCAGCGCAAATAAACGCCGCAGCAAAACAAATCCAGAACTGAAACCACTTCAGAAGATCTCAAGAAACAATATCCTGGGTACCCATAATGCTGGCAAGATGCTTAGCAAGCTTATTAACTTTCTCTTGTTTGGCGCTTAAATCCTCCAGCGCTTGCTGTTGCACCAGAAAATATGCATCTGAATTCTGCAGGGACTTCCTCAGTCCTTCAGCTTCCTGTCGCAGCACATCTGATCGATGTCTTTCAACTTGAAGTTGAGACTCAAGAAGACGAACTGATTCAGGCAGCGAGTTCGAAGAGCTTGTGCCAGCAGTAGTGGCCAGTAACTCGAACACTACATCAAGACAGGACTTTTGGGTTCCCTCACTGTCGTCAAGATAGTTTTTATCAGCTTTCTTGGAGACCAACAGGGATGTCTCACTATCTTGAACCTTATCTGCATTACTTCCTTTACCATTGGATAACGCGGTACTGTTCTCCAATATTTTGTCCGCATTCTAAAAGAGAAACAAGCAGACACATCACATGTTTACCATGTTGTATATGAAACTCATTTTGGTAAATGAGTTCAGTAGTAAAGTGGACAGGATAACAGCATGAAACAAACATATATCTATGTACCATGGTCACTTTATGGTCTATATCATTCTAGTTTTTGTTGCCAAATCAAGATAGAGACACAGTTCAAATAATATTTGTTCAAGACAAAGCAGAATAGACAGAATATAAGTGTGGGTAACTATAGAGCAATAACAACACTTGTAATGTGCATGACATGAGAACATAACTGTTTATTCAATTGAAACTGAAATCAACATAGAGCAGGTTACAACAGCAAACCAGTTAAAGAAACAGGTTTAAAACATACCTGTTGCGCCATTGGAGTTTCAATTCCATCCTTCAAATTTGAAAATAGTTGGTATGAGTAAATACAGTAATGCAAGAGCAAAGGAGTATGAACCATAGCTACAGAACCTGACCTGAGAACAAATCTTCTTCTCCTTTAAGCGTTGAGTTGGGATTCGGAGTGGTGGTCCTCGTGCTTTGGGCACTGCAGTTCCCTTACTAACTGCTCGTGTTTGGGTGCTCTGTGGTGGAGACGGTGCTGTGTCAACTGGAACTGGGTTACTATCTGCCGGGGTTGGGGTTAGAAGGGGTGTAGCTGGTTCTCTGTCCAACTGGGTAGGGGTACAATCTGCGAGAGTCTGGGTTATGTGTGGTGGATCTGGTCCTTGGGCAAGTACAACCGTGGTTCTATCTGCATCAACTGGTAGCACTATCTTTTCTGAAGACCGTGTTGTTACTCCCTTAGATACTGCCATCACGCTCTCCAATTCAAATGGCTGATAAACAAGAAAAGTAATTGAAAGTATAGACATTGTATGATAGACAGGTGCAATGGATAGTGGGGAATAAAAGAGGGCATGAAATAATTCATATTTATGTTGTCTAACCAAACAGGATAGCATGACACAATTTCACATATATGATGGCTAACTAAACAGGATAGCATGACACAATTTCACATTATGATGGCTAACTAAAAAAGATGGAAAGACATAGTTCAAAATATGAGACTATGTAAACAGGATGACATGACATAACTATATAATGTGTTTATTAAATAGGTTGGCATGCCATAATTCACATACATTCACGGATAGAATGCCATAATTCAAAATATGATGACTGTAAACACTAAACAGGATGAGATGATATAACTATATGATGTCTTTATTAAATGGGTTGCCATGCCATAATTCAGATAGATGATGTGTATGTACTATGTAAACATGATGGCATGATATAATTCAAATATATGATTTATATAGTAAGCAAGTAAGCAGATGGCAATCCATATATGATGTAAAAACTAAGCAATGCAAGACAACATGCATGACATGGGTAATATAACCCTGCCAAGTTTGAGCATAGACCTCAGGGGGAAATAGGACTGGTCATCAGTCTCTGAATCCTCCTCTGAGGAGCTCTCTGTAACCAGCAAGATGTCTGCTTCAGCAGGTAGCATTGTCTGCTCTGAATACCTTGTTTTCACTCCAGATACTTCCATCACCGCTTCAAATGGCTGATGCACAGGAAGAGTAGTTGAATATACAAACGTTGTCGACAAATGGAACACGTAATACAAAAAAATGATAGCATGATATAATTCACATACATGATGATTGGCTAAACAGCATGGCATTGCATAATTCACATATATAATGCCTTTGCAACAAGATAGCATTGTATAATTCACATATATAATGTCTTGCAACAAGATGGCAATGCATAATTCACATATATGGTAATTAGACACTGAACAGGTGGCATTCACACAAAGCATGTCTAAACTAATCAAATGACATAGCAATGCGAGACACCATACGCACGATATGAGCAACATAACCCTGCCAAGTTAGAGCATACACCTCGGGGGGGGGGGAATAGGACTGGTCATCTGTCTCTGAATCCTCCTCTGAGGAGCTATCCGTAACCAGCGAGATATGCGCTTCGTCAGATAGCATAGTCTGCTCTGAAGACCTTGTTTTCACTCCAGAATTTGCCATCACCGTGTCAAATGGCTGATGCACACGAAGAGCAGTTGAATGTACTAACATTGTTGACAAATGTAATATGTAACGAAAAAAAGGATGGCCTGATATAATTTACATATAAGATGACTGGCTAAGCAGGATGGCATTGCAAAATTCACATATATGATGCCTGGCTAAACAAGATGGCGTTGCATAATTCACATAAACGATGAATAAACTAAACAGATGGCATTCGCACAAAGGATGTCTAAACTAAGCAGATGACATATTTGATGTATAAAGTAAGCAATGCAAGACACCATATGCATGATATAACCAACATCAGCATGCCAAGTTAGAGCGAAGACCTCAGGGGGTAAATAGGAGTTGTCTTCTCCTTCTGAATCCCCCTCAGAACAGATATCTTCCTCTCGATTACAATCCGAAATGCGTGGAGGGGGGCTGCCTTTGCGCCTACCATGGAGCGACGTCTGCATGAAATTTTATTGCCACGCAAGGCTCGTCTCTTTTGCTCTACATGTTCAGTTCCATTGTTTACAATAACTGTCATGCATAGGAATAAAACATAGTGAGATTATGTAAGGAGTGCATGCAGAAATCCAGAGTGATGGTAGCAACCTGTGGATAGACCCAAAACCAATAATAGCAGGCAGATAATGGCTTCAGTTAAAAAATACAGATAATGGCTTCTTTACTGTTTGTTTCCCACCCAACATGAAACTCATAGTAGACACCGGAGATTAACCAGATAGTAGATAGATACTATTGATAGCGGCCCCGATATGTACCCCACAACCATTTAAAAACTCAAGTTTGACCATTAGTTTGGAGCTGACTCAGAGTCTAATCGGTGAACAGGACGATAAAGTAGCATGTAATATTAAGCGATGCATAACGTAAGCAGACACGAAAGAGTGCGACCTCTCTTGCGGACCCGTGTAGTCCTCGAGGTCATCTGCTCGGTTGATGATGGTAATGCAGTTTTCATGGCTGCCAGCGGCGGGGAAGAAGATCTGAGGCGGCGAAAGACAGTCTGGAGGCCGGATCCCTGCTGTGCTGGACCCTTCTGTCGTTGGAGCAGCTGAGCTGGGGTGGACGACGGCGCAGCAGGAGCGGGACAAACCACGCAAGGTTTTCTTTGACAACTATCTGTAAGAGAAGTAATTCTGTAAGGGCTCGTTTGAATTGGAGGATTCCAACAATGCAGGGATAGGAAATAGACAGGAATAGGATAGGAATGCACGTGCAAAACAGAGAATTTAAAAACACAGGATTTCTGCCAATCTGGGTGTTTGATTCACAACAATTGGAAGATCACAGGATGCAAAGAAGCATGGTGAGATTAAGTCAAACCACAAGAAAATGTACGGTTATAATGCTATTATGCTACTATCTCTTAGTCTTGTGCTTCATGAATAGGAATTTGAAAAGGAGGACAAGTGAAAATTAAAATTCCTACGTTTTTTCTTTCAAGGAGACACTAAAGGAACAAATCCGTGTGCTCAGTGGACAATATATATAACATGTAGAGTAAAAAAGAGATGCAACAAGTGTACAACCTCTTTGGCGAAGCCATGTCGATCTCAGCGTGATTGGGTTGGCCGGTGAGGATGCTCCGGCTGACTTTGCTGTCGGAGGAGGGGAAGAAGATCTTAGGCGTCTGGAGATGGAGCCCGAGGTACTGCTCCGCTGTGATGGAGGGTTTCGTCGTTGGAGCAGCTCCGGTGAGTTGTACGACGCCGAGGCTGAAGCAGGACAAGAGAGACAACGAACAACGTTAACCTGAGTGGAATTCTAATAGCATCTCCAATACATGACGTAAAATACATAACCACAAAGTGCTAGATGTAAAATACATCAGCCGCTCATCTCTGAACTTAACTGTCGAAACTGAACTTAACTGTCGAAACTGAACTTAACTGTCGAAACTGAACTTAACTGTCGAAACTGAATTTTGCTGTCGAAACTGAATTTTGCTGTCGAAACTGAACGCACTAGCAAGGTGAGGCTACACGTCGGTCGACTGACTTTTTCATCTCTGGTCAGTCGATTTTGCAGCCGTTGGATACGAAATCAAGGGCCTGCGGTTCATCTTCAACCTCCACCCCCCTGAGCCGCCAGCCACCACCGGCCAAACAGCAGCCCCCGACGCCCGCGGCCGGCGGTGCGCCGCCCCGCCCGCCCTGAAAACACTCCCCACCGCCGGTCCGCCGCCGCCCCGGCCATCCCTCTAGGCCCCCCCCGTGCCGAGCTTTTTCTCCGGCGATCCCCACGCCACCGCCCCGCCAACGCCCCGCCACCGCCGGCGACCACCGCCCCCATCCTGAACCCTAAGATAGATAGTGGGGTACCTCTCCGGCGAGCCCCCCTCCCCGCTGCGGCTGGTTCTTCCTTCACCCCGGCGAGCCCCCCCCACCCCCTGAAAATCGACTGACCCAAAAGTCGATTCAGTCGACTGAAGTGTAGCTAAATCGGAGCAGCATCGCAAGCAAGAGCAAGAGCGAGAGCAGCAGCGCGAGCAAGAGCAATAGCAAGAGCAGACCAGGCAGGGGACCGAGAGCAAGAGCAGAGCAGCAGCGCGAGCGAGAGCTAAAGCAGCAGCAGCTCCTACTGATGTGGACGTCGCCGCCGAGGGAGCGACGCCGTGGAGGAAGTGGCCGGCGACGCCGCCGTGGATGGAGCCGCGCCGTGTCGGCTCGGGACCGAGCGCCGGCAGCACCGTGAGATCGAATCAAGAAGAAAATGCGGCGATTAGTGTACAACCTCTTTGGTGGCGCCGATTAGGCCGCAACTTCATCCGAGGAAACGGTGATGATGATGCTCTTCCGGTGGTGCAGGTGAAGACGGCGGTGTGGGAATGGAGGTGGCGCGAAAGACGAGGGGAACGTCGGGGCAGCTCCTTGGAGGTGGAGGACGGGGTGGCTGAACCGGCGGGACGATGAGATCGACGACGGATCCTCATCCGGTACGGTGGATGAGGGACGTCGAGGTGTTGCTGTGGACGACGTCGTCGGGGAAGAGGCTCCGGCTGGGTGGCGGACGGAGCAGGGTGTGGGGTTTCGTCGCGGGTTTTCGCGGCCTCGGTGTACGAATGGGTGGGCGGATGGGATGGCAGTGGGGAACCATGGCTTAGAGACGCGCTTGTCCGAAATGTGGGGTAAGTTACGAAAGTACCCCCACCGATTTGAGGCGGTTCTTTCGGTTCAGGGGTACCACGGGCATTTCGCGTGTCGGGATTTCACAGGAGGTGGGAGTTTTCGCGCGCGTTGTAATTTCGGAATAGCAAGGCGCGGGTTGAGATGGAGGGAGTTGTCGGAGCACAACGAGACAAAGATATATCTTAAATATTTCGGGCTAACAAGGCGCGGGTTGAAATTTCCGGACAAGCCTAACGTGTACTGTACCAAATCAATGCGCACTACAAATGTCATTCAAAACTTTGAATTCATGTTATGTTCAATTAAAATATTTCGCTACGTGTATAATGCATGCAACCTACTACTCAAATGAACGTTTTAGTGCATTCCAAACGTATATACTACCGCTTCAATATGAACTAAATTTGAATTCGTTTCTCTATTTGAATAAGATCTACAGTAATGATTGTTGTGAAGTCAAAGCATTTGAATTCGTTTCTCTGTTTTAATAAGATCTACAATCATCATTATTGTCAAGTTAAACCATCGTTTGTGTATTATCTTCACAGCACACCACATGATTAGTCTCGAGTTACATATGAACTATGTGTACTATATGAACTCGAACTAGATTTTTTGAATCCACTTTATTTTGATTTCAAATCACATTACATTTCTAGCTCTAGCTAGATCTTCATAATCTAAACCATGTCTCATATGTATAATGTGTTTATCACATTATGTATGGTGCCCCGCCCCCTACGCCTACAAGTATTTAGATGTGAGTTGCAAACACCACACATTACCACAAATTCAAATAAAATGTGAGAATGTTCGATATATAGTATTGTTTAGATTGTTCGATATTTAGTTGTAAGCTGCAAACGCCACACATTATCACAAATTCAAATAAAATGTGAGATTGTTTGATGTATAGTATGGTTTAGATTGTTCGGCATTTAGCTGTGAGTTGCAAACGCCATGCATTATCACATTATGGTATAACATGTGCACAGCACGTGTATCACCGCTATATTCATGCATGCAATGTTTAAAACACTATGATCTCCTATTCAAATATATGAATCCGCTTTCATATCAAATTATGATCTTTGTTAGTCTCTTACACCCACACAATCCTCTAACCTTTGTAGCTACCACTAACTTTCTCTCGTGCATGCACACGCCCTCCTCGCCCTCCCCCTCCCTCGGCATTCTATCCACCGGGCACATTCATTTTTTTCTTTAGGTCGTTCTCCCAGAGTCTCCACAACTCCTTTCCGACACACACCGATCGATAAACCTCTCCAGCGATGCCTGCCTACAACATACACACACACCTTCAATCTCCTCCTTTATGTGTCCTTGCCTCGTGTCTCTCATACGGTCAGACACACGTGTAAACTCTCGCCCCTCTTTTCATCGATCTCACAACCGCACACTCCTCCCCCTATCTAGCTAGTAGTTGGGCCTCTCGCACCACCTCCTAGCTCCATTCTCTCTGTCTATCCGTCTCGCTGGGCCTTATTTGCCTCTAACAAATGGACGTACACCGACCGATCTCTCGCTATACATATAGCTAGCTAGGTCCTTATAACTCGTTTTTACCCACACGTCAATCGATCTACCTCATTAGTTGTGTCTCTCCCTTCCTCCGACAAACAACAATTGATCTACCGATCTAGTTAGGTTTGCTTACCAAACACATGGTTCCCCTTCATCATCCATGGATGCGTCCCGACAGATCTATCACGCACAGGCACACACAGAAACACATCCCCACTCTTATTGATAACATTGCAGTTCCACCCTCAGTTTGTCTAGTAGGCCTCTCCCACCATCTTCGAGAAGCAACTCCATCACCCATCCAGCACTCTACCCCTCTCCCTCCCTCTCCCTCCCTCTCTCTCTCTCTCTCTCTCTCTGTCCCATCATATTTCCCGTCCTTCAGTTATGTATGGATGTCGACCGATCTCCCTCAAGACATAGCTGGGTCTCTCCTTCTCAACACATATACGAGTCGTTCTACCTCTATAGTTAGGCCTCTGCCTACCCCTCCCCCACCCCCTCCCCCCACACACACCGATACATCGAGCGCTCTAGTCATGTCTCCCTGCCACACACAAACTTGACATGTGCCCTCTAACGTTCCGGTAGGCCAGTCGCCCTATATCTTTGACTTGCACACACACACAATTTCGATGGCTCTCTTCATCGATCTCGCACCCACCCACTTGATCCTCTCTTCGACTCTATCGATAGCTATGACCCCTCCCTCTCTTCTCGTGGATTGCCCGACCCTCTATGTATGATATGGATAGGCCTCCATTTCACACACATTGCATGCAAAATTTTGTTTGAGATGTCATCGACACATATTCCCACAAATAATTCACGAAATCAACCCCCCACCCCACCCCCACCCCAAAACAAAAAACACTCACGAACGCGGTTTGTATCTCTCACACACACCCACGTAGGTGGGGGACGTGCACGAAGAGAAGAGGTGCATGCACGGCGCACGTACTCCCGTCTCTTTCCCAACCACACCCGCGCGGTACACGGTGGAGCTCATTTCTGTACGAAAAAGGCAGCCCACGTGGTAATTTGGCACGTGTACTGGTTGTCCACTTGGTGGAGGGAGGATCGTCTACCACGGGTGAACAAACAAATTGCGACTTGACGTGTTATGTTAAAAAAGAGGCAAACCATGTGGGGCCTACCTTAGAGGCAAGGCTCTATACACTGGAGTACTTTTGATGTGTCCCGTCAACTCGCAGAACGAGGAGAAGCTTGCTTAGTACGCCGTCTCCCCCGCCCACGGGCGCGGTGGCTCGCAGGATGAGGTGAAGCTTGCTCCGCCTTACGCCCGCTCCCTCGCCCATGCGCGCGGTGGCTCGCAGGACGAGGAGAAAAATTTACTACTCCCTCCGTTTACTCCTCGTCCCTACTACCTTGGTTATAGAGATTATATCATATTGTTTGGAATATATATGTCCTTTAGTAGATTTCAATATGAACTACTAGTACATACTCCAAACACTGATGTATATAGACGTATTTTAGAGTGTAGATTCACTCATTTTGCTCCGTATGTAGCACTCTCCCTCGCCCCTCGACCCTCGCCCACGTGGTGGACGTGCAGCAATTCATTCGGTCTCATATAGCCAGAACGATATATACTGCACTACCATTATTGCTCGACTTCCCGAAGAGGCGAAGAGCCAATCGCAAGGTTAATATTTTGGAGATGCCAAGCGCAAGGTTATAGGAGAACGAGTAGTAGGTGCCGCGTCATTTATAAATAAAGTTTTTTTTCTTCAGTGGCACGTACGCAATATGATAGGTTCATATGGAGAGAAAAGGAAACCGCTCCACTATATAGATAGTCAGGATGGGCCAGCCTACACGGTTGCTTGCTGGGGTTGCTCTCTTCACACTCCCTCGCACAAAACGACTGTGGCCACATCTCTAACATCCCGGCGCATCACGTCCGCTTCGGGAAGGGGTGGATTCTTAGTGTAGATGCGGTGGCCGTCGCCGACGGTGAAAACCCACTGTCGGCGCGTCCCGATCAGGGGTCCCCGCCGTTCTCTCTCACAAAGCCGGTGAGGTTGCCTTCGTCCCTTGCTCACTGCCGCGACGTGGGCAGTTGCCGCCTCCCGCCGCCCTCCTCAAGGTTGTGCTACGTCCCTCAGGTACAACTCCCTTTACAGCCGACTTGCACCACTGCTCCAGCTGCCCACATCACTCCCTGTGGATATTTCTCCACTTCTTTGCCCCGCACATACCTCTACTGGCTTCTACGTACTGTATTTGTGATGAGTTTAGTTCTCATCAACTAGTCCTAGTAATCCACCCTAAAAAAAACTAGTCCAGTAATCTTATTCTAATCACGCTTCTTCAATTTCTTTGCTACAGGGATGCTCATCACGATTTTGGTGAAACTGCACAAAATGATCCGGTGGTCAAAAGGTTGCAAACTTCATTTATTAGGAAGCTCGAACGTTGCCAGCAAATTGAAGCCTGGTCAGGGTTCACGGTTCAAGGGCTAGGGACTGCATGGATCGTTTTTTTTCTTTAGCTACCTCTGTTCCAAAATAAGTGTCAACTTTAGTAGTAGTACAACTTTGTACTAAAGTTTGCACAAAGTTGAGACACTTATTTTGGAACGGAGGGAGTACATATTTGCTATGATCTGTCAATCATTAAGATGCAATAGCATGCATGTTAGTCTCCTTTGTATTTGATGAAATGTTGCAACGGGCAACCTTGGACGCAAGATACATGTAACAGAAGCTGGAAGCTTCATAGCATTGTACAAATTTATCTCGCTGATAAATTACAGTACGTACTATACTAGTACTTCCTCCGTTCCTAAATATAAGTCTTTGTAGAGATTTCACCATGAACCACATGCGGATGTATATAGATGCATTTTAAGTGTAGATTCATTCATTTTGTTCCGTATGTAGTGGAATCTCTACAAAGACTTATCTACTAGTAATAGCTAGCCCCCACTACTAGGAATTCTCTATCCTCTCCTTGAGCCACATCATCAAAATTGATGTAGCCGTTAGATGAAGTAAATCAGTCCATAATAGCCGTCTGATCTAGACGTTGAGAGGCTCCGCACTAAGCCACATGCAAGCATGCAGAAATACCGTGGCACATGCATGTGAGTGGGTTTTAAATCACATCAACATGTCTGCATGCAAGCATGCACCGGTAGCATGCATGTAAGTGAGCTTTTAAGTCCCATTAACATGTCAAAAAGAAAAATATAATCCCATTATGCAGTAGGAGTTGGCTGATCTTTTTTCCTTACGTGGGATGATCTAAATGATGATGGGAGTTTATTTAGTTTGGCTACCACATTTGTCATGCGGTTATAGAGTTTTTTTAGTTCTATGAAATCGATAATTTTGCGCAGAGAGATATACCGCTGTTCCGCGGCAACGCGCGGGGACTCATCTAGTAATATTTAGGAACGGAGGGAGTACTATGTAAAGAGTTAGGTGTCGCACGGTGATAGTGTGAGGTGGGCCATGTAATCACTGAGCCTGCGTGTTTTCACTGCTCTTGCACGCCTCCGCTGTAAGAATGGAGAAAATTGTAATCTAGTAGTAGTACCTCCTTTCGCCGAAAGCGTGGGACATCCAGCAGTCCTACCACCTCAGTAATAAAGACCAATGAGCCGTCAAATCACATAGACCCAGCAGTAAGTTGGACGGACGAAGCAACCATCACTCTTGCGCCAGTGAGAGGTCGCGTCCGCTCTGCCCGGGCATGAATGCGGCACCGATTCTTTGGAGCGGCGCTGACCGTTTCGGGCGGGAAGCGCGCGCGGGCGATGGAGGGGCTTTGGGTGGGCCAGGCTGGTCAGGAGCGGGCGTGGCAGCTGTCCGCATGTCCCTACCGGACACGCCCGGAAACGAGAGGATGCACCGACTCTCGCGGCTAAAATCGTACACTACACAACATCTCTCTGTAGGAGTAGGTCGATCTGTCGCTCTCTCTAACACACACATGCTGTTAAACACACACACACACACACACACACGCACCTTGGTCCCGTTGCACCTTCTAACGTGACTTATTACACCTAGACGGAGGGAGTAGTAAGTATACGAGATACGGTGGCACACTGACTTAAGTCGAATACAAGTGCCCAAAATTTGTGTGCATGTTATAATAAGGATTCACTTAAAATAGTACGTGAGCGAACAGAGGGATCAATTGGACAGTGTTCCCGAGCAGTAGCGAGATGTGTGAGGTAAGATACACCGCTGGCGCTTTTAATTTTTCTTATTAATTTGTTTGTTTCACCCTCTGACTGGTGGGACCCAACGTACTACGTGGAGAGAGGTAAGGTGACTAAGGCTGCATTATTTCTGCACCACTGTGGATAGTCTTACCACCAAAGCCACATGACACGATTATGATTGAAATCCCAATGACTCCCACACACACAAAAAACACGGCATGCTTGTCACACGAATGCAGGAATGTATAAAAGGTTATTTCCCTCTCGTTGAACATAACGGGAGGGTTGTGTAGCTGGTTAGCCTGTTCGCTCATCAAACTTGAGGTCTCGGGTTCGATAACTACACTTGAGCATAATTTGTGCCAGGAGGATTCTTTGACTGGTCAAAATGTTTTCTAGGGTTTGCACGCTTCACACTCTCTCTCCAGTATATATATACACGCTGGAGCCTCAGCGCTTGTAGTTGCTCTCTTCACACTCTCTCGCCCTCTCCCGCTGGAGCCTCAGCGCTTGTAGTTGCTCTCTTCACACTCTCTCGCCCTCTCCAGATCTAAACAAGACTTCGTTGGCCTCTCTCTCCCCTCACTGCTGCTCAAAGAGCCGGCAGGATCCGTCCGCCGGGAAGGGAAGGAGGCTTAACGCTGTCGCCGTCGGCGAGGGACTACCGGCGCAGCTGTTCACTTTCCACCCAGCGGCGGCGCGGGAGGGCCTCCGACCCCTTCTTCTTCGCCGTCGTCCCGTCGCCCACCGAACCACGCCCCAAGAACCTTAAGGTATAATTTACTTACTCCACATGCATTGCTCTAGCTGCATGTATACCATGAATCTAGGACGTGGTTCAAAGAGGAAAGGAGTGGGGGAAAGTAGTGGGAAAAGTTGTATATAGCATGAATCTAGGACGTGGTTCAAAGAGGAAATGAAGGGGGAAAGTTGTATAGCATGAATCTAGGACGTGGTTCAAAGAGGAAAGGAATGGGGGAAAGTAGTGGGGAAAGTTGTATCGCATAAATCTAGGACGTGGTTCAAAGAGGAAAGGAAGGGGCGAAAGTACTAGTTCAAAAAGGAAAGGAAGGGACAAGGCTGTAGAGTTTGAGCAGGACTAGATTTGCTGCGCTCACATAGGGAAAGGTGTCTAAAGATAACAAAACTGGGACCAACACAAATATGCTCCTTGGTTGTTTGTTCTTTGTTGCAACAGACTGTGCATGACCACAGTACATCGGTAGATGCACATGGTGCTGGTGCGTCCACTGTCCCGTGCAACTCATTAGCTGTTGTTAATCTAAGGCCCTGTTTGGTTAAAAACTCCCTAGTCCCTACCTGCTTGGTTCCAGGGACTAAACATGGACTAGAGGTTATTAAATGACATGCTAAAAGACCATGTTACCCCTAGTAATGAACTAATAGAGACAAGGTGCGATGCGTGGCAGGGGCAACTGTTGGAAAAAGTCCCAAAAAGACTCCCTCGGGGTCTTCTTTCTTTAGTCCCAAATGCCCACTTTTAGTCCCTAAAAGTCCCTCCTGTTTGGTTTAGATGGGACTGACACGGAGTTTTTTTAGTCCCTACACCAAAATGTCCCTGTAAACAAACACCCTCTAATAATGCCGCTGGAAAATTGATGCAATGCCACAGTTAAAAGCAAATTACATGTTTAACGAATTTTATTGTTAATATAATCTCTATGTTAATATTAATCAATGCCACCGTTTGAGAAATGCTACTGTCTTGCTTTCTTTCCCATTTAGACAAGGTAGATGCTTCTTTTTGTTGGCTTCTGTGTCATCCACCATTATTGACCACTAATTGTTTCCTTTGCACCTCTGTGTAAACAGGGTTATCTACTTCACCTCGTTGCCATTGTGACCTTTTGTTGCACTGCACAAAACACTTTTGTTTTAAGAGTGTTTTGTGCAGTTCAACCAAAATGTCACACCGACAACGTTGCTTGATTGCTTGATCTTAGTGGAACTACACAAGAGGAGATCTTACTTCCTATCCGTTAAGGCGAATTTGTTTCGGATCTTCTTCTTGTGAGTTGTTTGAATTCCACATCATGAGAGGTCAGTACTAGCCTTCTTTCACATGATTCTGCAGTGTGCTTTCATATGTTGTGCTACTTGTACAATAATGTTGCTTGATTTTAGTGAACTGCACAAATGGAGACAAGACTTGCAATCTGTATGTGCACCGTAATATCCCATTGAGGTAAGATAAGGATATTTCACAAGGAGCAGTTGAAGGATGGTTACATTACTCCCAACAAGACGAAACTAACTTTAGCTCAGAAGGACTGACAAATCTCCATTTTTTGCTGTGATGCGCGAGTACAATGTTGTTCTAGGATTCTTTCTGGTGAGTTCCATTTTTCTAAAAGTGTGCTCTACATGGACCATGTATGTGCCTGTTGAAACTGTCAATTCATTGTACAGTTTGCTTTATACTAATCACTTTTTTGTATTTGTGCAAACAGGGGTGCTCAGCTTGATTTCAATGGGAACTGCACAAAATGTTCATGAATACATTGAATCATTCATTTCCACCACAAGAAAGGAGGTGCCGATAAGTTCAAGTCGTTGCAACATATAAGGGCAAAATCATAGAAGCTACGCGCGAATTTGGTTGATTTTGGTGGAACTGCACAAAAAGAACAACTGGTTTATTTAGCACGAGGTGCCATGTCAATGTCCGAACTGATGGCAAACCCTGCCCATTCCACAATCGTAGGCATTTGATATTTTGGAATGGGACAACCTTGTCAAATTTTGCTCATTGATTTTAGCAAGACATGCGTTTGATATTTTTGAATGGGACGCCCTTTGCTGTCAGCAGCGTCGATCAATTTTTTCTTTATTCTTTAGTTGTGAAGTAAATATTGCCTCAGACATGTGAGTAGCTGAGATGCATAATCATCGGTTGTTTTGAATGTTCTCTATGAATTGCCAGGCCTGTGTGTTTCATTGCAATGTACAGAAACGCTAAAAAGCTGCTCAAACTCTTTGTACTCCTTCTGTTCCTTTTTACTTTGCACATTGTGAAAGTGCATACTTTTTTGTATAAGATTGGTCAAAGTAGAGATACTTTGACTGCAGACAAAACTTGTATGCAGACTAGAAAGGACCGGAGGGAGTACATGTGAAACTGCTGCAAACGAGGTGATCACCCTGGGAATAATGCTAGTACGTATCTTTTTGCATGTTCATCCAATGCCAGTGATACAGGAATTCGAACTAATCAAAATAAATTCATTCATACACGGTCGGATTTCATATAAACATGCCGGATTTCATTACATTTCATACATTCTTCAACTAAAAAGGGGTGCGCTGGAGGTATGATTAACTAACTGAAGCTACCCACCTGTGTCCCGCTGAGCCGAACAGAAGCTTCAGTGACTTAACTGCAGGTGAGTTGCGTAACTGACATGTGGTCTGTTGGGCCCACGTGTCAGTCAGCCAACTGCACCAGCAGTTAAGTAGAAGCAGCATTCTTCTCCAGCACAGCTCTCCGACTCCACGTCGCCGCCAAGAAGCTGACTGGCCGTCAATGGTCAACCCGCCTAGCTTGGCTTCAACCGGAGGGTAGCAGCGGTGGCCTTACTTGGACCCGAGCGGCGGCGACCTACCGTGTTCTACTCTTCCTCGTTTTCTGTGTGGCGCGGCCTCATTGGCAGCGGGGCGGGGCCTCGGCGGAGCCGGCGATGTCCTCTGTCTCGTTGCCGGTGGGCGGCGCCTCAGCGGAGCGGTGGAAATCCTCCACCACATTGCCGGCAGGGTGGGGCCTCGGTTGAGCCGGCGATGTCCTCTGCCTCGTTGTTGGCGGGGCGGGGCCTCGGCGGAGCCGGCGGTGTCCTCTGCCTCGTTCTTGGCGCCGCAGGGTCTCGGCGGAGCAGGGCCTCGTCGACGCCAGTGGAGCGGGGACTCGTCGGAGCCGGCATTGTCCTCTGCCTCGTCCTCGGTCTCGCCAAACAGCGCCTCGCCCGCTTCATCGCCCTCTTTGCTAGCCTCTTTGTAGGCGGTTGCAGCCTCCGCCACACGCATGCGGTACCGCCAGCGCTCGAGGCGGCCCTTGCGGGCGGAGCGGTATGAGTCGAGCAGCGCCTCCTGCTCCGCCCGCTCCGCGGCGATCTGCTCCTCCGCCTGCAGGTGCTCCTAGAGGAGATGGTGGTTGTAGGTGGCGTCGGCCTGCGCCTGCGGCACGGGCCTCGCCGATGGTCATGGTGCAATGCACCGGCGAGGATGGCGCGGAGGAGGGGGTTGGCGCTGGATCGTCAACTACCATGTTCTCCATTGGGACGTCGTCGTCCTCCGGCTGCCTGCCGGCCAGCCGGTCGGCAGCAATGGTTGCCATCTCCTTGTGGTCCGTCGTCCGCCCGTCCCGAAGAGCGCTGGAGCGCGAGGAAGCCATGGTGGACAGTAGTGGTGTGGACAGGAGAAAGGGAACGGATGCGGATGACTGCGGCTATGGCCGGCGCAGCAGTTTATATAGCAATGGTGGGCGGGCGGAGGGATGGACGTGTGTTGCCAGAGTAGCCGCCTCGGCAACCGCGTATCATTAATGTGTGCGGCAGATGGACGGACGGATGACACTTGTGTCGTTTGAAGGCAGAGCAATCGCCTGCACCGGGAAGCGGGGCGGGCGGCGCTGACTGTTTCGGGCGGAAAGTGTGCGTGGGCGAGGAGATGACTTTACTTGGAGAGGATGACAATGGGGACCCACCAGGTCCATAGCCTCACATACGCAAGTGCCTCCTTATTATATATATATATATATATAACTATAATTTATTTTGCTTCCTCCTGGTTTCCTGACATCACGGTCCCACACCATTGTCAACCTATGTAGTAGTCAATAAACGAGAGAATTGCACCAGAAGCGGCCGACAGCTGGGACCAAGCAGCTCGAGCAGTAGTTGTGTTTTTGAGGTGTGAGCACTACAAAGTTTTTCGATGTTTAGCCCAGATATTAATTTTTCTTCTCTGAACAACAACGAAAACATCGCTGCAGGTATTAACTGGGCGGGCTGTGGCCCGTCTAGCCCAGGCCAGATATCCAGCCTAGATATTAATTTTTTTCAAGCCGAAAAGGCCTAGCCCAGCTATACTTTTTTTAGGAATACCCAGGCAAGCTCAAGTTGTTATTCTCCGCCCCGCTGGGCTGCAAATCTTTCCTAGGAGGGATGCATTAGGCTTAACAAGAAAATGGGCTTTAAGAAATAATAAATGGGATGTAATTATAAAAACTGGGCAGTAACTATAAAAAATGCACCAAACACGTGATTACTTTATAAAATATTATTTTTGGATATTGAAAATTTTAATTTCATTAATTGTTGTGAGTGCAATGTTTCGTTGGATTTTTACGTAATATAAATTTATATTGAAATTGTATTTAATCTGACTAGAAATTTCGGGATAAAAATATTTCGGATCCCATCAAAATGTGGGAAATTTTATTGAATTCTGTTTTGAACGGTTGGTTGAAATGGGTTGTACTTTTAACAAACTGTAAATGGGCTGTAGTAAATTCCATTGGAATTCAAAAATGGGCTACACATTCTTACAAATCTCAAATGGGCTATAAGTTCTCTGCCACACACTTCTGGCCTTACTAAGTTGACGCGTCCCCTAAAAAAACAGAGTTGACGCGTATGCAAGGCTTTGTCAACTTATAGTCAACACACGGTTCTTGCAGCAGTGGCCGTTGGATGTCCATCCAACGGATGTCGTGCTTCTTCTTACGTGGAAAATAATTATTCCTCCACCTGACAGCGGGGACCCACCGGACGGGCCACCAGTATTTTGCGAAAAAAATCGTTTCCCCCTGATTGCTTGGACCCACCGGACGGGCCACCGTATTTCACGAAAAAACGTTCCCCCCGCTGTCAGCTCGGACCCACCGGAAGTGCCTCCTTATTACGCACAAAAAATGAATACTCCCCCGGCTAGCTGGGACCCACCTTGGTGGGAGGCTGACTTGTGGGCCTACTAAGTTGACGGGGACGAAGGGCTTTGTCAACTTAGTCAATATGAACGATTCTAGCTCCAGTGACCGTACGATGTCCATCCAATGGCTGTAGTGTTTCTTCAACCTCTGGTCTTCTTTCTCTAGCCGCCCAAAGCAGCGCCGGTCGTGCCGCATGCTCCTGCCTCCCGTGGCCGGCTGTGCTGCCGCAGAGGCCTCACCGCCCCCTACTATTCCCACCGCTGGCCAGGCCCTGAGGCGACGGCATTCTCACACCGCATTCGAACCAGTGAACCCTCGTACTCCTCTCCGCGCGGGCTTCCACTGCCGCGTCTTCCCCGGCTCCGCGTTGTCCCCTTCCTAGGCCTCGCCGTCGTCCACCGCCATGGTGCTCTCCGCGCGGCGTGATCAACGTGGTCAAGGAACGACTTCCATCGGAAGAGTACTGTACGTGGAGAGGCTGACAGCTAGGTCCACGGCCACATCCCAGTTTTTTTGTGATTTGCCAAGTAAGTCGCTTTGTCAGGCCTGTTGGGCTGCAAATCTTTCAAGACGAGGAGAGCTTTCATTCGGCTGGCCGAGAAAATGGCCCATCAGTAATGAGAAATGGGTTGTACATTTTTAAAACACATCAAACCGGCAATTAGTTTCAAATATGTTTTTTTTTCATTTCAAGATTTTAAATTACATTAATTTTTATGCGTGGAGAATTTTTTGGATTTTATATTGATATACATTTATTTTTAAAATCAGTTTGAATGTGAGTCGAAATTTCAGGATTAAAAACAGTTCGGACCGCACCGAAATATGCAAAATTTCGTATAATTTGTTAACCGTGGCCACAATATGGGCTGTAATGCTAACAAAAAGAATATGTGCTCCAAAAAAATCCTTAAGAATTAGCAAATGGGCTGTAAATTATTAGAAATAATGGCAGATGGGCTGTATGCTATTTTCCACAGATTTGAGGCTTTCCTAAAAAAAGGTTGACGCACAAGCACTGACTGTTGGATGTCCATCCAACGGCCGTCGTGCTTCTTCAATCTCTGCTCTTCCTGCTCCAGCCGCTCAAACAAGCGCCGGCGGGACTGCCTCCTCCCTCCTCCCCGCGGCCGGCTGTGCTGCCGCGCAGGCCTCACCGCCCCACCATACTCCCATCACTGGCCTAGCCATCCCTCTACTAACCCACACGTGTTGTTATTCTCTGGCGACGGTAGACGAACCAGTAAACCCTCGTACAGTCGTACTCCCCTCCGCGTGGGAAACAACTGCCGAGTCTTCCCTGCCTCCATGTCGTCCCCTTCCTAGGCCTCGCCGTCGTCCACCGCCGTGGTGCTCTCGGCGCGGCGTGGTCAATGTGGTCAACGACCGACTTCCATCGTAAGAGTACTGTGCGTGGAGACGCTGACAGCTGGGTCCACGGCCGCAGCAAGGAAGTGCCTCCTTATTACGAGCAAAATAATTATTCCTCCACCTGACAGCGGGGACCCACCGGACGGGCCACCGTATTTCGTGAAAAAAACGTTTCCCCCCTGACTGCTGGGACCCACCAGCTACACCTTCGCACGCAAGGAAGTGCGTCCGGGCAAAAAAAGAACAAAACGATTCGCCCCCCTAACTGCTGGGACCCACCAGCTACATCTTCGCATGCAAGGAAGTGCCTGACAGTCAGGACCCACCTGGTCGAAGCGTACGTAGCGTTGTCATTCTGGTCGTGAACGTGTAAGTACATATATACTGGTGGATGTAGAGGCGCGTACGTGTCGTAGTAGAGGCGCGCACGTAGCATGTACACGTACGTACAACGGCCAGGGTGCAAGAAAGAAAATACGGCCACGTATGTGTACATACGGGCGGGGTCTCGAACGCCTACTCGCGCATACGTACGGCGAGGGCTCATTGACATGGCTGGGCCGGAACGGAGAAACAGCGTCGTCGTCGTTTTCATGGCGAGGCAACGGAATGCGTCGTGTTCATGGGGGGGCAACGGAATGCGTCGTGTTCATGGGGAGGCAACGGAATGCGTCGTGTTCATTGAGAGGCAATGAAACGCGTGGGAGCCAACCGGCTGGGTCAGAACGGAATGCATGGTCATGTTCATCAGGAGGGCTTGGACAGAACATGCGATGGAAATGAGGCCTGGCCTACCGCACAAGAAAAGGAAACACACCTCCTACTTTCCGAACGGGGTCCTGTTGATCGGGAGGGATGTGGCATACCGCAAAACGGAGGAAACAGACCTCCTACGGTCGAAATGGGGGTCCTGTTGATCGGGAGGGGTGTGGCGTACCGCAAAACGGACGAAACGGACCTCCTACGGTCGAAACGGGGGTCCTGTTGATTGGGAGGGGTGTGGCGTACCGCAAAACGGACGAAACGGACCTCCTACGGTCGAAACGGGGGTCTTGTTCATCAGGAGGGGTGTGGCATACCGCAAAACAGGACTCCACGGGATACTATTCATCTCCACCGTCGACCTCCTCCAGCCTCCACAGGCTCCTGTTCATCCATCCTCCACCGCGCGCTACTCCACCGGCTACTGTTCAACCACCCCTCCACGGGCACCCCTCCACTATCTACTATTCATCCAGCCCTCCACACCACGGGGTCCTGTTCAACCACCCCTCCACGGGCACCCCTCCACCGTCTACTGTTCATCCAGCACTCCACCACACCACGGGGTCCTGTTCATCCAGAGGCAACGCCACCGCTCACTGTTCATCCAACCCCCCCCCCCCCCCCCGCAACGCTCACTGTTCATCCCAGAGGCAGCATCCATTGGCTTCAGCTAGCAGCAGTAGCGAAGGAATCGCTCGATCGGGTTCAGTTAACAGCCATCAATCGATCGCTCAGGTTCAGTAACGCGTAGCCCGCAGTGCAATCGCTCGGGTTCAGTTAGAGCCAACGCCTCGCACACACGCGCGTATGTGTACGAGGGAAACGCGCATCGCTCGGCCCCGACCTCCCACCGTAACCGGGAACTCGCCGAAATTTTCCTCGCCCTCGCTTCTACCACGGTTTTTTCCGTCATGGACGGCCCAAAGAATGTCATGCAGCTGCGTCTCCGGCCCGCCCAGGACGAAAAGCCCATTTTCTGTCATGATTTTTTGTCATAGAAGTTGGAGCCCACCACATCTATGATGATACCGGGTTTTGTCACAATTATCGTCATAGAAGTGTCATATGTATGACATAAAAAAAATTCGTTCGGCCCAAAATGTCACAGATGTGTCTTTTTTTTGTAGTGACTGCCGGTGTTCTGGGAACCAGGGTACCCAGACTTGCCTGCCTGTGGCCCACGGCATGGCTCCATCAACAGCCTTGTACGGCCCATCTTCATCATCGGCAAGACAAGACCCTCGCGAGGAGCCAAGCTTCACGAGGCGGACGACACCAAGACCTCCGGAGGGAGCGGCCTCCCTAGGCTGGGTCCTGAGGAGCGGAGATTCCTATGCAAGCGCCCATATCATGAGGTTTGGGTGACGCAAGCCATGAAGACCAAGGCCAGGTGGGCGCCAGCGGACACAGAGCAGCATGTTTCCTCTTGGGTGCTAAGGAGGCAAGCGCAGGCGCGTGGTCCCGAGGAATTGGCCAAAGGTTTCCATTCCCGTGCAACAAGACCAAGACCGCCAGGACGTCATGACGAATGTCGTCGCCGAGCTCACCATGGTGTCACGAGCAGAAGCTTTGCAGGCGAAGACTACCTTTCCTTAGGATAAGATGTACTACTTGTCCAAGACCACGGCCGACCGCATCTTCGACGCCAGCGACCACCCCAAGACCACGGTCGGTGCCGGCACGCTTCCCATGCTTTGCACCCTCACCATCTGCAACATAGCAGTCTCCAGGACCCTAGTCGACGGTGGTGCATGCCTCAACGTCCTCTCTGTGGAAGCCTTCGGCCTGCTTCACGTGCCCTTCGACCGGCTGCTCCCGATCAAGCCCTTCTCGGGGGTCAATGATGGTTCCACCTGCCATTTCGGGCTGATCTGCCTTCCTGTCACCTTTGGCAAGCCATGTATATAGTCTTGTCGTGTTGTCTTCTTAACACAAAGTATTTATCAGGCACAACCCCGATGACAAGCTGAGTAATTGATTCATACTTTTTAACGCGCTTCATCTTTTTCAACCCCCACACAATAAATGAGTGCGAGCCATGGATATAGCAGTACGGGCAGAATATAATATAATGATAGGGGTAAACATTACAAGAATGTAAGAAAGTCTCACACTGACTCAGCTAATCAACGGGCTATCGAGATGCCCATCAATTGATATCACTGCAAGGAGTAGGGATTGCCATGCAACGGATGCACTAAGAGCTATAAGTGTATGAAAGCTCATCATGAAAACTAAGTGGGTGTGCATCTAATCCTATAATGAAAAATTCCCACTAGCATATGAAAGTGACAACATAGGATACTCTCTATATGAAAAACATGGTGCTACTTTGAAGCACAAGTGTGGAATTAGCATGCCCCTTCTCTCTTATCTCTCATTTTTTCTTTTCTTTTATCTTTTTTTCTTGCACTCTTTTTGGCCTCACTTTTTTTATATTTGTCTGGAGCCTCATCCTGACTTGTGGGGGAATCATAGTATCCATCATCGTTTCCTCACTAGGAGATGCTCTAATAATTAATAATCATGATCATCACACTTCTATTTACTTACAACTCAAAAGAAATAAAAACTACAACTTGATACCTAGAACAAATTATGACTCTATATGAATGCCTCTGGCAGTGTACCAGGATGTGCAATGATCTAGCATAACAATGATACAAAAAAATGGACAAGCCATGGAAATATCATGCTATCTATCTTACAATCATGCAAAGCAATATGACAATGAATGCTCAAGTCATCAAAACGGAAGCGGTGGAAGTTGCATGGCAATATATCTCGGAATGGCTATGGAAAGGCCATAATAGGTAGGTATGGTGGCTGTTTTGAGGAAGATATAATAAGGCTTATGTGTGATAGAGCATATGATATCACGGGGTTTGGATGCACCGGTGAAGTTTGCATCGACTCTCAAGGTGAGAAAGGGCTATGCACGGTACCTTAGAGGCTAGCAAATTGCGGAAAGGTAAGAGTGCATATAATCCATGGACTCAATTAGTCATAAAGAACTCATATACTTGCAGAAGTTTATTAGCCCTCAAAGCAAAGTACTACTACGCATGCCCCTAGGAGGATAGATTGGTAGGAAAAGACCATTGCTTGTCCCCGACCGCCACTCATAAGGAAGACAATCAATAATAAATCATGCTCCAACTTCATAGCATAACGAGAGACTATACGTGCATGCTTCGGTAATCACAAACCTTAACACCAATATTCCTACTAACCACAACCATTTACTAGCACTTCCCACATATTATCATCTCTATATCGCAAAAATATTGCAAGGAATCAAACATTTCATACTCAGTGATCCATAAGTTTATGTAGGATTTTATGACTAAACATGCAATTGACCAATTACTGTTGACTCTCAAGTGAAGCAACATAGTTTAATTCTTTCTACAAAAGACCACTCTCTAATAAAAATAAGTGAAGCAAAATAGCATTCTACAAATAACGTTGTCGGCTGATGACCCACAAGTATAGGGGATCTATCGTAGTCCTTTCGATAAGTAAGATTGTCGAACCCAACGAGGAGTAGAAGGAAATGACATGCGGTTTTCAGCAAGGTATTCTCTGCAAGCACTGAAATTATCGGTAACAGATAGTTTTGTGATAAGATAAATTGTAACGGGTAACAAGTAATAAAAGTAAACAAGGTGCAGCAAGATGGCCGAATAATTTTTGTAGCAAAGGACAAGCCTGGACGAACTCTTATATAAAGCAAAGCGCTCCCAAGGACACATGGGAATTGTTGTCAAGTAAGTTTTCATCATGCTCATATGATTCACGTTTTTTACTTTGATAATTTGATATGTTGTTGGACCGGTGCTTGGGTGCTGCCCTTCCTTGGACAAGCCTCCCACTTATGATTAACCCCTCTCGCAAGCATCTGCAACTACGAAAGAAGTATTAAGGTAAACCTAACCATAGCATGAAACATATGGATCCAAATCAACCCCTTGCGACGCAACGCATAAACTAGGGTTTAAGCTTCTGTCACTCTGGCAACCCATCATCAACTTATTACTTCCCAATGCCTTCCCCTAGGCCCAAATAATGTGAAGTGTCATGTAGTCGATGTTCACATAACACCACTAGAGATGAGACAACATACATCTCATCAAACTATCGAATGAATACCAAATTCACATGATTACTTATAACAAGACTTCTCCCATGTCCTCAGGAACAAACGTAACTACTCACAAAGCATATTCATAATCATAATCAAAGGAGTATTAATCATCATTAACAATCTGAACATATGATCTTCCACCGGATAAACCGACTAGCATCAACTACAAGGAGTAATCAACACTACTAGCAACCCACAGGTACCAATCTAAGGTTTTGGGACCAAGATCGGATACAAGAGATGAACTAGGGTTTGAGAGAGATGGTGCTGGTGAAGATGTTGATGGAGATTGACCCCCTCTCAATGAGAGGATCGATGGTGATGATGATGGCGACGATTTCCTCCTCCCGGAGGGATGTTTCCCCGGCAGAACACCTCTGCTGGAGCCCTAGATTGGTTCTGCCCAGGTTCCGCCTCGAGACGGCGGTGCTTCGTCCCAAAAGCTTCTTCCCGATTTTTTCCAGGGTGAAAGACACCATATAGCCAAAGATGAGCACCGGAGGTCCACAAGGTCAGGGGGCGCACCCAGGGGCGTAGGGCGCGCCCTCCACCCTTGTGGCTGGCTGGTGGCCCCCTCTGGTACTTTGTTCGCCCAATATTTTTTATATATTCCAAAAACATTCTCCTTGAAGTTTCAGGACTTTTGGAGTTGTGCAGAATAGGTCTATAATATTTGCTCCTTTTCGAGCCCAGAATTCCTGCTGCCGACATTCTGCCTCTTCATGTAAACCTTATAAAATAAGAGAGAATAGGCATAAGTATTGTGATATAACATGTAATAACAACCCATAATGCAATAAATATCAATATAAAAGCATGATGCAAAATGGACGTATCAACTCCCCCAAGCTTATACCTTGCTTGTCCTCAAGCGAAAAGCCGATATCGATAAATATGTCTACATGTTTAGAGATAGAGGTGTCGATAAAAATAAAATACGGACATGAGGGCATCATGATCATCTTTAGAACAACAACATATAATGTCATATAATTTCTTATGCTAAAGTAAAAATTCATTCACAAGATAAAGTATGAATCAGAAACTTCATTGAAAACTAACAGACCATGATCTCAGTCATTGAAGCAATTGCAATTTATCATAACATCGGAAAGATTCGATATAAGAGCTTTTCAGCAAGTCCACATACTCAACTATCATATAATCTTTCACAATTGCTAACACTCACGCGATACTTATAGGTACAAAGTTTCAATCGGACACAGAGAAAGATAGGGGCTTATAGTTTGGCCTCCCAACCTTTTACCTCAAGGGTAATGTCAACAATAATACTTTATGAAAACCTACATCCGAGGGGATATATATATATCCGGATCTCTCCAACACATAGAGCTTGCCAAAGGAAAAGGTATAAAAAGGAAAGGTGATGATCACCATGACTCTTGTATAAGGGTAGAAGATAAAAGTAAAAGATATGCCCTTCGTAAAGGGAAGCAGAGGTCATCATGCGCTTTTATGGTTGGATGCACAAAATCTTAGTGCAAAAGAACGTCACGTTATATTGCTGCTTGTGATAAAGACCTTTATTATGCAGTCCGTCGCTTTTATTTCTTCGATATAACAAGTTGGTATAAAGCTTATTTTATTCACACTAATAGATCACACATATTTAGAGAGCAATTTTTATTGCTTGCACCGATGACAACTTACTTGAAGGATCTTACTCAATCCATAGGTAGGTATGGTGGACTCTCATGGCAAAACAGGGTTTAGGGATGTTTGGAAGCACAAATAGTATCTCAACTTGGTGCAAAGAATTTGGCTAGCATGAGAGGTAAAGGCAGGCTCAACATGTTGGATGATTCAAAACAATATAACTTCTATTCGGATATAAGAAAACATAACCTATTATGTTGTCTTCCTTCTCCAACATCATCTTTTTAGCATGTCATATTTTAATGAGTGCTCACAATTACAAAAGATGTCCAAGATAGTATATTTATATGTGAAGCCTCTCTTTCTTTATTACTTCCTATGTATTGCAAAAATGACCAAAACTATGTTTGTCAACTGTCAACAACTTTTATTCATCATACTCTTTATATGTGAAGTCATTACTCTCCATAAGATCAATATATGATCTTTTTATTTCTTTTATTCTTTCTTTAATTCCCTCAAGATCATAGCAAGAAAGCAAAGCCCTCAACTCAAAACTAATCTTTATTATATATCTCACGAACTCGATTACATAGAGGGAACATGAGGCAAAACTCAAAGCTAGATCATACTAAAAAATTTATTCTACTAGATCAAGACATAACCAAAATGATCGAACTAAGAAAAGTGATAAAGATAAAGATGTGCTGGTGATACGATACCGGGGCACTCCCCCAAGCTTGGCAGTTGCCAAGGGGAGTGCCCATACCCATGTGTTTAGATCTCTTTCTTCGGAGGTGGTGATGATGGAGTTGTTGATGAAAGTAGGCTTGTCATCCACCTTCCAAGGCGTAGGCTTACCATCATAGAAACATAAACGAGTCTCCGGGATCCTCAACTCTGCAGCCAAACTCATTCTCTTAAATCTGTATTCATACTCATAATTTTGGTTTTGCAGGTCATAGATATGGGTTTGGAGGTGCTCGATTTTCTCGTGAAGCTTGAAGATGGTCTCCCCTATGTTCTTGGCATCCAGCTTCTGATTGTTGGTGAACTCCGCGATCATCATGTGATTGGCGTTAAGTCCATGCTCCACCATCCCTTGACACCTGAAACTTGTTGCTCCATTGCTTCGAGTCTTGTCTCCATGCTTCTGGTCTTCTTCGGCCCCTCAACATCGCGGATGTGCAGCACCCCCTCACGCATCTAAATGGCTTGAGGGTGTTGCAGCACCTCCGCAAGGTAGGGGTTGATGACCTTTTCAAAAAACTTGTCATTGGGGGTGCTTGGAGACGTCATGGTGATCTTGATCTGTCAGAAAAACAGCTCGAAACAAGAACAGGAGATATTTGGGTGGTACGGTGGTCAAAACCTTCAGGAGATTATATACTGAATTTTTACCGACCATAAGAAGTATTGTGCAAGAAAACGAAGTCCGGAGGGCACACAAGGTGGCCACAAGGTCGGGGGGCGCGCCCTCCACCCTTGTGGTGGCCTCATGTCTCTTTTGGACTACTTTTAATTTTCCTAATTTTTTAAATATTCCAAAACGGAGAAAATTTATCATTCGAAATGTTTTGGAGTCGGTTTACTTACCGTACCACATACCTATTCCTTTTCGGAGTCTGAAATGTTCTGGAAAGTGTCCCTTATGTACTCCTCTGGGGTTATGGTATCAATTATATTGGTCTCAACATTTATGGGAGTACCTGAGATATAATGTTTGAGTCTCTGACGGTTTACCACCTTTGTATTTTTGCCTTCAAAATTATTAATTTTTATGGCACCGGAATGATAGACCTCTTCGATGATATAAGGGCCTTCCCATTTAGAGAGAAGTTTTCCTAAAAAAAATCTTAAACGAGAGTTGTATAACAAAACATGCACCTACATTAAACTCACGCTTTTTTATCCTTTTATCATGCCATCTTTTGACTTTCTCTTTAAACAACTTGGCATTCTCATAGGCTTGGGTTCTCCATTCATCAAGAGAGCTAATGTCAAATAAACTCTTCTCACCGGCAAGTTTGAAATCATAATTGAGCCTTTTAATAGCCCAATATTCATTATGTTCTAGCTCAAGAGGTAAGTGCCATGCTTTTCCATAAACCATTTTATACGGAGACATACCCATAGGATTTTTATAAGCAATTATATAAGCACACAATGCATCATCAATTTTCTTGACCAATTCCTTCTAGATCTATTAACAATCTTTTGCAAAATAAATTTAATATCTCTATTGCTCAATTCTACTTGAACACTAGACTGAGGATGATATGAAACTCTATGATTAACATCATATTTAGCAAGCATTTTACGGAAAGCACCATGAATAAAATGTGAACCACCATCAGTCATTAAATATCTAGGGACTCCAAACCTCGGAAAAATAACTTCTTTAAGCATCTTAATAGAAGTGTTATGATCAGCACTACTAGTTGGAATAGCTTCTACCCACTTAATAATGTAATCAGTAGCAACTAAAATATGTGTATACCCATTAGAGGAAGGAAAAGGTCCCATATAATCAAAGCCCCAAACATCAAATGGTTCAATAACAAGTAAATAGTTCGTAGGCATTTCCTGACGTCTACTAATATTACCAATTCTTTGAAATTGATCACAAGACAAGACAAACTTATGAGCATCCATAGAGAGTGTAGGCCAATAGAAACCAGATTGCAATACCTTATGTGCAGCTCTATCTCCAGCGTGGTATCCTCCGTAAGACTCGGAGTGGAACTTGTGTAGGATCTGTTCCTGTTCATGCTCAGGTACACAACGTCTTATAACACCATCTACTCCTTCTTTATAAAGGTGTGGGTCATCCCAGAAGTATTGTCTTAAATCATAGAAAAACTTTTTCTTTTGCTAGCATGTGAAACTAGGTGGTATAAATTTAGCAACAATATAATTCGCATAGTCAGCATACCATGGACTATTATGAGAAGCATTAATGACATTTAGTTGCTCAGCAGGAAAGCTATCATCAATAGACAGTGGGTCATCAATAATATTTTTTAACCTAGACAAGTTTTCTGCAACGCGGTTCTCAACTCCCTTTTTATCAATAATATGCAAATCAAATTCTTGTAGCAAGAGAACCCATCTAATAAGTCTAGGTTTAGCATCTTTCTTTTCCATAGGATATTTAATAGCAGCATGGCCAGTGTGAACAGTTACTTTGGAATCAACAATATAAGGTCTGAACTTATCACATGCAAATCCAACTGCTAAAAATACTTTTTCAGTGGTAGCATAATTTCTCTGGGCACTCTCTAGAGTTTTACTAGCATACTAGATAACATTTAATTTCTTATCAACTCTTTGTCCCAGAATAGCACCAACAGCATAATCACTAGCATCACACATAATTTCAAAGGGTAAATTCCAATCAGGTGGCTGAACAATAGGTGCAGAAATCAAGGCTTTCTTAAGTCTTTCAAATGCTTCTACACAATCATCATCAAAAACAAAAGGAACATATTTTCACAAGAGATTAGTGAGTGGCCTAGAAATTTTAGAGAAGTCATTAATAAACCTCCTATAGAAACCAGCATGACCAAGTAAACTTCTTATACCTTTGTAACTTTAGGACACGACATCTTTTCAATAGCATCTACTTTAGCTTTATCAACTTCAATACCTCTTTCAGAAATTTTATGCCCCAAGACAATACCTTCATTAACCATAAAGTGGCACTTCTCCCAATTCAAGACAAGATTAGTTTCTGCACGTCTCTCCAAACTCGATCAAGGTTGCTTAAGCAATCATCAAAGAAGTTCCGTAAACGGAAAATCATCCATGAAAACCTCAACAATCTTTTCACGAAAGTCAGAGAATATAACAGTCATACATCTTTGAAAGGTAGCTGGTGCATTACATAAACCAAAAGGCATACGCCTATAAGCAAAGGCACCGAAAGGGCAAGTAAAAGTGGTTTTCTCTTGATCCTCTATTGACACAGGTATTTGAGAGAAACCAGAATAACCATCTAGAAAGCAAAAATGCGTACGTTTGGATAGTCTTTCTAGCATTTGATCAATAAAGGGTAGAGGGTAATGATCTTTTCTAGTAGCTTTTTTTAATTTGCGAAAATCAATTACCATTCTATAACCTGTAACAATTCTTTGTGGAATCAATTTATTCTTATCAATAGGAACAACAGTAATAGCTCCCTTCTCAGGGACATAATGAACATGACTTACCCATTGACTATCAGCAATATGATAAATTATACCCGCCTCCAAAAGCTTTAGTATTTCATTTTTACCACTTCTTTCATCTTCGGATTTAATCGTCGTTGATAATCAACAACTGGTTTAGTGTCTTTCTCCAATTTAATTTTGTGTTGGCATAGAGTGGGACTAATGCCCTTAAGATCATCAAGAGTATATCCAATAGCGGCACGGTGCTTCTTCAGAGTTTTCAATAATTTCTTTTCTTCATGCTCTGAAAGATTAGCACTAATAATAACAGGATATATCTTCTTTTCATCAAGATAGGCATATTTCAGAGTTTCAGGTAATTGTTTAAGCTCAAACCCGGGATCTCCCTTAGGTGGAGGAGGATCCCCAAGGATTTCAACAGGCAAATTGTGTTTCAAAATAGGTCCTTGATTAAAGAATACTTCATCTATTTCCCTTCTTTCATTCATATACATATCATTTTCATGGTCTAGCAAATACTGTTCTAAAGGATCATTAGGAGGCACGACAATAGAAGCAAGACCAATAATTTCCTCCTTGCTAGGCAATACTTTATCATGGGGTTGTCTATGAAATTTAGAGAAATTAAAATCATGAGACATGTGCCCTAAACCAACAGTAACAATATCTTTCTCGTAGTCTATCTTAGCATTAACACTATTCAAGAAGGGTCGACCAAATATAATGGGACAAAAATTGTCTTGTGGGGAACGAAGAACAAGAACATTAGTAGGATATTTAATTTTCCCACACAAGACTTCAACATCTCTAACAATCCCAATTGGTAATATAGTATCTCTATTAGCAAGCTTAATAGTAACACCAATATCTTCTATCTAAGCAGGTGCAATATCATTCATGATTTCTTTGTATAAGGTATAAGTAATTGCACTCACACTAGCACCCACATCACATAAGACATGATAACAATGATCTCCTATTTTAACAGAAACAATAGGCATGCCAACAACAGGTCTATGTTTACCTTTCATATCGGTTTTAGCAATTCTAGCTCTTCATCACAGAAATAAATAACATGCTGATGACCCACAAGTATAGGGGATCTATCGTAGTCCTTTCGATAAGTAAGAGTGTCGAACCCAACGAGGAGCAGGATAAGCGGTTTTCAGCAAGGTATTCTCTGCAAGCACTGAAATTATAGGTAACAGATAGTTTTGTGATAAGATAATTTTTAACGAGCAACAAGTAACAAAAGTAAATAAGTGCAGCAAGGTGGCCCAATCCTTTTTGTAGCAAAGGACAAGCCTGGACAAACGCTTATATAGAGAAAAGCGCTCCCGAGGACACATGGGAATTATCGTCAAGCTAGTTTTCATCACGTTCATATGATTCACGTTCGGTACTTTGATAATTTGATATGTGGGTCGACCGGTGCTTGGGTGCTGTCCTTACATGGACAAGCATCCCACTTATGATTAACCCCTATTGCAAGCATCCGCAACTACAAAAGAAATATTAAGGTAAACCTAACCATAGCATGAAACATATGGATCCAAATCAGCCCCTTACGAAGCAACGCATAAACTAGGGTTTAAGCTTCTGTCACTCTAGCAACCCATCATCTACTTATTACTTCCCAATGCCTTCCTCTAGGCCCAAACAATGGTGAAGTGTCATGTAGTCGACGTTCACATAACACCACTAGAGGAGAGACAACATACATCTCATCAAAATATCGAACGAATACCAAATTCACATGACTACTAATAGCAGGACTTCTCCCATGTCCTCAGGAACAAAAGTAACTACTCACAAAGCATATTCATGTTCATAATCAAAGTAGTATTAATATTCATATAGGATCTGAACATATGATCTTCCACCAAATAAAACAACTAGCATCAACTACAAGGAGCAATCAACACTACTAGCAACCTACAAGTACCAATCCCAGACTATGAGACAAGAATTGGATACAAGAGATGAACTAGGGTTTGAGAGGAGATGGTGCTGGTGAAGATGTTGATGGAGATTGGCCCCCTCACGATGAGAGGAGCATTGGTGATGACGATGGCGATGATTTCGCCCTCCCGGAGGGAAGTGTCCCCGGCAGACCAGCTCCGCCAGAGCCCTAGATTGGTTCCGCCAAGGTTCTGCCTCGTGGCGGCGCAGTCTCGTCCCGAAAGCTTGCTTATGATTTTTCTTCGGACCACCTGAGGGCCACCAGGGGGCCCACGAGACAGGGGGGTGCGCCCAGGGGGTAGGGCGCGCCCCCACCCTCGTGGCCAGGGTGTGGGCCCCCTCTGGTATTTCTTTCGCTCAGTATTTTTTATTATTTCCAAAAATAACTTCCGTGGAGTTTCAGGACTTTTGGAGTTGTGCAGAATAGGTCTCTAATATTTGCTCCTTTTCCAGCCCAGAATTCCAGCTGCCGGCATTCTCCCTCCTTATGTAAACCTTGTAAAGTAAGAGAGAATAGGCATAAGTATTGTGACATAACGTGTAATAACAGCCCATAATGCAATAAATATCGATATAAAAGCATGATGCAAAATGGACGTATCACATGCCCATCAATATTATCAACCAAGAGATCTTTAACCATAGCAATACTAGGTTCAACCTTAATTTGCTCGGAGGATGTAGATGTTTTAGTATAACTCTTATGAACCACAGTTGAAGCTTTAGCATGATCCTTTACTCTAACAGGGAAAGGTGGTTTCTCAATGTAAGCAGTCGGAACAATAGGATCAACATTGCAAGTAATAGTTTCTTCTTCAACTTTAATAGGTTCAACAACTTTAACCTCAATGGGAGGATGATATTTAAACCACTTCTCCTTAGGGAGATCAACATGAGTAGCAAAAGATTCACATAAAGAAGCTACTATCTCAGAGTCAAGTCCATATTTAGTGCTAAAATCACGAAAAACATCGGTATCCATAAAAGATTTAAAACAATCAAACTTAAAGTTTATACCTGACTCCTTACCTTCGTCGAGGTCCCAATCTTCAGAGTTGCGTTTAATTCTTTCCAATAAATCCCATTTGAACTCAATATCCTTCTTCATATAGGAACCAGTACAACAAGTGTCGAGCATGGATTGATCATTATGAGAAAGCCGAGCATATTTTTTTGAATAATAATTTCTCTTGAGAGCTCATGATTGGGCATGAATAAAACATTAAATTAAGCCTCCCCCAAGCTTGAGCGACACTTTCTCCTTCACGAGGCCAAAAATTATATATATAATTCTGATCATGATGAACCAGATGCATAGGATAAAACTTCTGATGAAATTCCATTTTCAATCGCTTGTAGTTCCATGATCCAATATCATCCAATAGCCTATACCATGTCAATGAATTTCCCTTCAAAGATAAAGGGAAGACCTTCTTCTTGACAACACCCTCAGGCATACCTGCAAGCTTAAATAAGCCACAAACTTCATCCACATAGATTAGGTGCATATCAGGATGTAATGTTCCATCTCTTGCATAAGCATTAGCTAGCCGTTTCTCTATCATATCCGAAGGAATTCCATAATAAATATTTTCAGTAGGTGCAGTAGGTTGAGGAGCAACTAATTGTGGTTCTGGTCGAGGTGAAGATACCCAGAACAAACCCCTCAAAGGATTATTTTCCATAGTAACAAGTGAAAGTAAATTTGAGCACACTATATAAATGTTTCCTTACGAAATTCCACTTACCAAAGGCGCTTCACTCCCCGACAACGACACCAGAAAACTGTCTTGATGACCCACAAATACAGAGGATCTATCATAGTTGTTTCGATAAGTAAGAGTGTCGAACCCAACGAGGAGCAGAAGGAAATGACAAGCGGTTTTCAGCAAGGTATTCTCTGCAAGCACTGAAATTATCGATAATAGATAGTTTTGTGATAAGATAAATTGTAACGGGTAACAAGTAACAAAAGTAAACAAGGTGCAGAAAGATGGCCCAATCCTTTTTGTAGCAAAGGACAAGCCTGGACGAACTCTTATATAAAGTAAAGTGCTCTCGAGGACACATGGGAATTGTTGTCAAATTAGTTTTCATCACGCTCATATTATTCGCGTTCGTTACTTTGATAATTTGATATGTGGGTGGACCGGTGCTTGGGTGCTGCAGTTCCTTGAACAATCCTCCCACTTATGATTAACCCCTCTCGCAAGCATCCGCAACCATGAAAGAAGTATTAAGGTAAACCTAACCATAGCCTGAAACATATGGATCCAAATCAGCCCCTTACGAAGCAACGCATAAACTAGGGTTTAAGCTTCTGTCAGTCTAGCAACCCATCATCTACTTATCACTTCCCAATGCCTTCCGCTAGGCCCAAATAATGGTGAAGTGTCATGTAGTCGACGTTCACATAACACCCCTAGAGGAGAGACAACATACATCTCATCAAAATATCGACCGAATACCAAATTCACATGATTACTTATAACAAGACTTCTCCCATGTCGCCAGGAACAAACGTAACTACTCACAAAGCATATTCATAGTCATAATCAGAGGAGTATTAATTATCATTAAGGATCTTAACATATGGTCTTCGACCGTATAAACCAACTAGCACTGGTACATGTCGGTGCTATACAAACGGTTTTTAACCCCTTTCCGTGACGGCATTCGGAACCGTCACCTAGTGAGTGTGGGCGATAGGGGGGATCGTTCCCACACGACCCAGAAACCATCGGGAATATGCCCTCCTGGCACACACGCTCGGCAAAATGAGGTCGTGTGCGACCGGCGAGCACTCAAATACAGAAATACATATAGTAGTGCTCAAAAAAATACAATTATACACGCGAAATAATTTCCGGTCGTAAGTACATCCCACACAGTCAGTCACCGCTAAATGCTTCCGTTCATATATACATCCCACACAGTCACTCCAAGGAAAACGTTTGCGCTAGGTGGCGTAACGCAAACCATTTTCAAGAGAATGTCGTGTGTGATTGTTCATTGATCCAACACGGTTTATTCCTAGAAACTGTGTGCGTTACCTGAGGTCATCGCCCACGGTGTTTTCTCAATAACCGTTTGCAATAGGAAAACCTAATTAGCAAGCTAATTGGCCAATTAGCAGGCTAATTGCCCTATTATTAATAATCCATTTACTAATCTAATTGACTTTCATATTAAGCACATAATAAATTCCATTTCCATATTAAGGAAGCAGGATTTCATAATTGAAATACATCGGAGTACAACATGATATAGCTTCAGTACTCAGCTACCTCATTACACAACTGCACCAGCAGCAAGTTTCACATGCAACATCTAGACCCTTTCGAAATTAGCATTATAGACGGTACATGTGAGATGCATCTCATCTGGAGAACTGCTGAAGCGGAAGGCAAATATTGAGCCTTCATTCATGTTGAAGGTCTTTGCAACTTTAGGCCAGTGCCTGTGGATGATTGACACGTCCATCCTTCGACCTCTTCAGGAACACTTCAATATTGAACCGTGGGTGTTGTATGAAAACTTTCCTCGCCTCCTGGCCACAGAGGTGGTTTGAGAGGTAATCATCAGTGAACCCTGAAAACCAAGATGTGCATAAATATCTTCTCTATATTGGAAATGGGGCAAAGGAATAAAAAAAGGCAAGGTATCATAGTTAGTACCATCTTGTAAACGTCAGTGCTTCCCATTGTTTCCCTGCAACACATATAAGGTAGTTAGTCATCAGGTTAAGTAAGGGTTCGCATGCTATCAGTAAAATATGTTGATGATAAATAAGCACATTGCAGATTCATCAGATTAATTCAAGCCACATGGAAAACCCATTTATCCAAACCAAGCATGATTAAGAACTAGGAAATATAGCTCTTGTATATGTTTCTCATGTATTAAGTGCATCCAAATTCGATTTATTCCTCACATGGTATACAATAACAGAATGCATCCACAACAATTGAACATTGCATTGCAGAATTGAACCAAGCAGTTAACTAAACAGCACAACAAATGAACCAAACATTAACTGAGCACCACATTGCACAAGATAACATACTCCTAATAAAAGATCAGACAGATAACAAAACCAATCATGCTTAACAACTTGGAAATATAGCAATTGTATTTGTTTCTCATGTATTTAGTACAACCAAATTTGATTTATTTCTCACATGGTATACAATAACAGAATGCAGCCACAACAATTGAACATCGCATTGCAGAATTGAACCAAGCAGTTAACTAAACACCACAACAAATGAACCAGACATTAACTGAGCACCACATTGCACAATATAACATACTCGTAATAGAAGATTAGACAGTTAACCAAACCAAGCATGCTTAGCAACATGGAAATATTGCACCCTGAAGAATTGAACATCACATTTGCAGAATTGAACCAAGCAGTTAACTAAACACCACATTGCACGACATATAGAACATATACACTATAGCAGAAGATTCCATGGTAAAAGTAGATAGCACAATTCACTAGAATTTGTTAAGGAAAGGAAGTAGCTAGCAAACTGAACATGGGTCATTTTAGTGAGCTAATAAGACAAGCTACTCCTCATTGTCGGATATATTGATGACGATTGGCTCCTTGGACATGGAAGAGGGTGAGGCCTCCGTATCGTGGGTGCCCTCGTTGTAGTGGTGAGTTGCCTGAGCCGCTCCAGGCACCAACCTGCTGGCTCTCGAGATGAGGTAAGCACGTGCACACTGAGAAAAAAACCTCGTAGTATTTGTCGAAGGCACCGACGGTGGCCTCGAGAAAATGCCATGAACTGTCATCTAAAGTAGCCAACCGCGTCGCAGCGTCGGCGCGCGAGGCATCGACGATGACCTCGACGATGAGGTGCTCCTCCAAGATCTGGGGGTCGGCACGAATGGCATCCATCGCGACCTCATCCGCACGTGCGGCCGCGATTTGCTTCTTTGTTGCCAAATGCTCCTTGATATCCTGGCTATACTGCGTGCACCATGGCTTAGGCCGGCGCTTATTTGGTGGAGGGGTCGGTGATTTAGGTGGAAGGTGTCGTGCTCGCGCCAGCGGTCGGGGCATGTGGGATGTGTAAGGAGGAGGAGGATGGGGGTCGGGTGTGGATTACCTGCCTGGATAGGCGAGGCCGGCCAGCGTGAAGGAGGGTCGCTGGCGAGGAGGTGGCGCTGCAAGCAAGGAGTGAAGGTTTCAACTTGGAAAGGAAGGCGGAAGCAGGGGAAATGTGGCTTTTGGTAAGGGGGGGGGGCGAGGAGGTAGATATTTTCACGGAAGCCGAAAATTTGGAATTGCTTCAGCGAAAATACTGGCGCGCAAAGTGTCATCAAACACGGTCCCTTATTCAGAGCGGGCTGTGGACTATAGCCGTCACACCTTCTCGTGTAAGCCTTATGCGTACTATACTCTGACGGTGCTCCAAGATATTTTGTGCTGCATCTCATACGGTTGGGTATAATAAACTATGTGGGACCTACTTGATTTTTCATCTTGATTTGAATTACATAATGGGGTCACAACGGCCATGGACGGTGTTTTAATTGCTAGACCTTTTATCTGCAGTGAACATGCAACTATATGTGTCTCATAAAAGAATTGGAATTATTCAGGGTTCGTTTGGACATTTTTATGCATTAAGTGAGTTTTCAATGCATTTATGTGCATAATTCAAATTTGAACTACATGCACATGCTCCAGTGCATATAAATTGGTTCAAAAATGAAATCTTTGTCCTTGGGTGCATTCTTAGGTCCCATGCAAGAAATGGGAATGAATGTCAAACACCCTGCCATCGTCACTCGGCCGCAAACATTGACATACCTGGTTTTTAAATTCTAGTAAATCCAAAACTCGTCTGACATTCATGAAACTTGGCATGCTATCATGGAGCGGCATTAATATGCTGTGGTAAATTTTTTGTCCCATTTGGGGCAGGTTTGGGTATATGCTTGTCACAAACGTGAGCTTCTCACAACAAGCATGATGGTTTTGGTAGGGAACGCTCCACCTTTGGGGACAAAACGATATCCATTGCCTCTTATTGCTTTCAAAAAATTTCTCGTGTCAACATAGAACAACAGGAGTGTTGTGTTATTTTTTGTTATTTTTCGTGGTTCGTTTGGACATTTTCATGCATTAAGTGAGTTTTCAATGCATTTGTGTGCATAATTCAAATTTGAACTACATGCACATGCTCGAGTGCATATAAATTGGTTCAAAAATCAAATCTTTGTCCTTGGGTGCATGCTTAGGTCCCATGCAAGGAATTGGAATGAATGTCAAACACCCTGCCACCGTCACTCGGCCGCAAACGTTGAGATACCTGGTTTTTAAATTCTAGTAAATCCAAAACTCGTGTGAAATTCGTGAAACTTGGCATGCTATAATGGAATGGTACCCGACATGCTGTGGTATTTTTGGTGCCCATTTTGCGAGAAGGCGCACTCGAATAACAGCCAACAAAGGCATTTTGAAAAAATAGCTGCCACTTTAATATCTCAAACATTTGTATAATTCAAACCATGTGCGTTATGTTAACCATTCACGTGACGCCACGTGTCTTGGTTTTAATGGCTATAGGTTTTAATGGCTCTTGATCGCAAATATTTTAGATAGAACACCCGTATGCAAAGTGAGAGCAGGATTTGTGTGTCTCTTGAACAGAAACGATTCTTTTGGATAACCCATGTGAACCACTTACAAACAATTTGGTAAGATTTGCATCTGTGACATTGGGTATGTTGCCATGTGTCAAACTAGAAAGATTGACATTTGTTGATCTAGTAACATTGCCATTTGCCAACCATGTAACACCGCGATTTGTCAAAATATGAAGCTAAAAATCACTAGTAGTATCTAATTTTTGCAACTAAAATTCAGTAATTAAGCATAGATGGAGGCGAGGAGGGGTGTTCAGCCGGGCATGCAGAGGGTGGCGCAGTACTATTCGATTTGACAGCGGGCGGCGCAGTTCCCGATACGGCTTTAATGCAGACGAGGGAGAGGGTAGCGGTTCCTGGAATGTTGAACGGCCAATGATGCATCCCCCTTCAATTAGCATTGTGTGAATGCATGAGGGAAGTAATGTGAGGAGGACCGGGAAAAGAGGCGGCACGATGTGAATGCAATGAAGTTTGCACTCATATAAAGGCGCCCCTCCATTCCAATGCATCTACCCCATCGTACGCACCTAAGCATTTGCCTAAGCACCTACACTAATAAGCGCAAAGTGCTCACTCCAGACCCATGGCGGTGACACGCGCGAGCGGCCAGCGGCTGTGCCAAATAGTGAGCGACGCCGGTCTGCGGCATGGCACCGTGGATCGTCTCCACATGGTGTTGGCGACCGGCTGGTGGATGGCCGCCATCGACGCCAGCTACGACTCTCAATACGACCAGATGATCGTTCGGACCACCAACAGGTTCACCGTCATCAAGAAGCTCACGGACGACAACGCCGTACTCCTGCAGCCCGCGCGCCCGGGCTCCTCATTGCCTGCCTCCCTAATCGGCCTCCATGGTCGAAACCTCTTTCAAGCACTGGTGGCCCTACGACTGCCCGCCGACGCCCACGAAGAATGTCCACCTGGAGGTCACGCTCGCCGCGAGGTGCCTCGCCCTGCAAGAAACCGTCGACCTACACATCCATGTGTACGAGCAAATCATGTACATAGGTATCTACAAGGCCAGTGAGGACGCTATGGCGTTGGCTTTCTTCAACCAGCTGGAAGCCTTGGATGCCTTTGCTGAGAAGCACTTGACCTCGCCACAAAAGCTGCCGCTCCTTAGCCGCCAGTCGGTGGCCCGGTGCACTGAGTTGAGGAGGAGGAGGTCGTACGTTGATGGATGCATCTTTCTTCTTGCCTCCTTAATTCTTATTGTGCTATTGCATTCTCGTTCTAGTCAATACAGACATGTGCGATCCCTTTACTTAATTATATGCATCACTATAACTAGTACTCCATCCATTAATTTATAAGTTGTGCTGCCAGTGTTTGGGGCTGGTGCACGATCATGCACGTTCGTGTGCATGCGGTTGCGTCGGGCACGGCGCGGCGATGCAGTTACCGCTGCAAAAACTGCCATGCGAGGGACGTGGCATTGACCATTGGGCGGCAACGGTCGCTCATTTCGGTGCGGAATAAAGGATGCAAAGAGGGATCCTACAGCAGCAAGGACCAGCTTCCCTACCGATAGCTCATCTAACAGAACTCCTGAGTTAAGTGTGCTGAGGTTGGAGTACTCATCAGATGGGTGACCGGATGGGAAGTGTCCTCGATGTTAAATTAACCGATGTGATGGGTCACTGTAAACATTTAATTGCGTTGAATGTATATAGTGCTCCATCATATTAGTTGAATTAACCTCGAGGTCCTTGTTTTGTAATTTTTTTACATTTTTTGTTTTTTGTACACATGATGATTGGTTGAAGAAGGTCTATCTCGTTACTTTTTGATAATTTTTGTTTTTGGAACACATGTTGATTGGCTTGAATGAAGGTCTATCCCGTGACTTTACGACATGTTTCCAAAACATGGACCTTGATGTTAATTCAACTAATAGGACGGAGCATGATATACATTTAACGCAATTAAATGTTTTCCAAAAAAAGTGATATGATTTCTGTGAAACTTATAAGTCATGTATGTCAAATTAACCTCCGTGTACTTGTTCTCGAATTAACCTCCGTGCCTTTTTGCCGCGTATCACACCCATCTTGTTAAGTTGAACCATTTATGTTCTCTTCCCTAATCGAAAACAGTTCATTCGACTGAACCGTATGCCGTATGTCACACACACCTTCATCTGGCTGACCGTTTATGTTGCTTTCCCTAATACCAAACAGTTCATCAGAGTGAACCGTATGCCGTATATTGCACACGCATTGATATGGCTGCCCGTTTCTGTTGTTCTGTCTAATCGCAAACAGTTCATCTGGATCAACTGTATGCCCTGCTTCACACACGCAACTAAAATCTGAACCGTGTTTGATGCCTCCGTCATCGCAAATGTTTTGCACCTTTTTTGACGGTTTTTTACACCATCGTTTGCGATTATGGCATCAGACACAGTTTCGTCGAAGGGTCTCTGATCGTAGTGTCACGTTAGCAGCGTCCTACAGTAGTGTAGCATCAACTACAAGGAATAATCAACACTACTAGCAACCCATTGGTACCAATCTGAGGTTTTGGGACCAAGATCGAATACAAGAGATGAACTAGGGTTTGAGAGGAGATGGTGCTGGTGAAGATGTTGATGGAGATTTACCCCCTCTTGATGAGAGGATTGATGGTGATGACGATGGTGACGATTTCCCCCTCCCGGCGGGATGTTTCCCCGACAGAATAGCTCCGGCGAAGCCCTAGATTGGTTCTGCCCTGGTTCCGCCTCGAGACGGCGGTGCTTCGTCCTGAAAGCTTCTTCTTGATTTTTTTCTAGGGTGAAAGACACCATATAGCCAAAGATAGGCACCGGAGGCCTGCTAGGGGCCCACAAGGTCGGGGGGCGCGCCCTGGGGGCTACGGCCCGCCCTCCACCTGTCGGCGTCCTGGGAATGGGGGTACCCAGACTTGCCTGCTTGCATCCCACGGCGTGGCTCTGTCGATGGCCCGGTACGGCCCAGCTTCAACAACAACAACCCAAGACCCTCGTGAGGGGCCAAGCCTCGCGAGACGGACGACAACAAGACCTCCCTGGGGGCGGCCTCACCAGGCTAGCTCCCGAGGAGCAGAGATATCTATGCAAGGTGCACCTCGCGAGGTTCGTGTGATGTGAGCCATGAAGAGCAAGGCCAGGTGGGCACCAGCGGGCGCAGTGTACCCGTTTCCTCTTTGGTGCTAAGGAGGCAAGCGCAGGCGCGGGGTCCCGAGGAATCTAGCAAAGGTTTCCATGTCGTTGCAACAAGACCAAGACCGCCAGGACGGCAGGACGGAGGTCATCGCGAAGCCCACCGTGGCGTCACCACCAGAGGCTTTTGCAGGCGAAGACTACTTTTGTCAGGATAACTTGTACTAGTTGTCTCCCTTCAAATTTGGCCATTGTGGGATCCCTTCCTGCCTACATTTTGGAAGAGGACCAAGGCCACTATAAATAGGATTTAGCCACCACCATAGAGGGGGATGGATCATTCAGACCATCCTCTTATCCACCAGCTCATCGAGCTCAAGAACACCTCACCCCCTAAGGTTGTTCAGCTACTGTACTAGTTCATCCTCAGCCCCTCGAGGAAATCCACCACAAAGCTGGAGTCGGGTATTGCCCTGCAAGGTTGCACGAACCAGGATAAACTGCTGTGTCTCCCATTCGTTGGGTTCGTCTAGGTAAGCTGTGGATCGGGTGAGCGGGCAGACTAGGGAGGACGAGTTCTTCGCACGCACCCTAGAGTTCGAACCTCTCAAGGGTTTGCGGAACCCTGAATCCGACATTTGGTGTGCCAGGTAGGTGTGCGTTGGAGCCTCTCTTCTTCCAGCTGGCCCAACATCGCCCTACAGTCCCGATGGCTGATGATCCGAGGGCTCATGCCGAGCACTGGGCCGCTTGGCCCGCCCGGGCGGTGCCGTCCGCCCAGGAAGACCTCCACTCCGCGCTCCAGGCGGCTCGCACGCCGCCCAACCCTGCCGGACGCGGGCGGCACGGGCTGGTGCCGTCTGCCCTCGCACCATGACGTACGCGTGCCACCACACGATCTTCGGGGTACGCCACGGCGACAATGCCACACACTCATCGGGAGCAGGTGAACATGCGAGCCACGTTCATCATGGCACGAGAGCTGCTGCGTTGCAGGTTGGTGGAGGCTGGCCGCGACGCCCTGCTGGAGCTGGTCGTTGAACTGCTTGATGCTGCCTGCAGGGGTGCGGTGCCCTTCTCCTCCCTACCTACGCCTCAGGTAATGGCAGGGGCGCGTGCCAGGGGCCGACGGGCCCGCGTGCCCCCCAGAGCTCCCGAAGAATTTGGCAACAATCACACAGCCCTCCGCGCCGCTCGTCCTGCCGTGACTGCACCTCCTTCAGGCGGGGCAAGCTCTGGCGGTCCCCTGCAGGGCCGCGCTGGGGTGTCACCCCACAACCGCCAGGGCCAGGCGCAGCCAGGCGAAGGCTCCAACACAACAACTTCAAACGCCTACATGCCGTGCATGATGGACCTAGAGTACTCGCCGGAGGAAGACCCCAGCTCGTTCCCCGAGCCGGGCTGGGCAGAAGGGACGATAGAGGCTGGGGCTTTCCGCGAGCCACCCGGAAGCTTCGCCGACCCCTTCGACGACAACAACCACAAGGTACATCCAATATCTCAGGGGCATGCTTACGCTAAACATGGACCGCAGGTGAACCAGGCCACAACAGCGGCCGGAGACCCCAGGGCAGTGGCTTCGCTCCCGGTGGGAGTAGCGCACTGGGGGCTGTGCGGGCGAGGCTCGGAGGCAGGGCCTCCCTGCGCCACATGGAGCACGGATCCGCACGGAGGTAGGTCCTCTGCCGGGGAGGCACTGGTGAGCTCTTCCCCCCCCGATAGAGGGCTCGTGGTCGCCGAGGGCAAAGGGTGATGTAGCCAAAGTAGCGTATGTATTTTCCTCAGTTTTTGAGAACCAAGGTATCAATCCAGTAGGAGACTACACGCAAGTTCCTCGTACCTGCACAAACAAATAAGAACCTTGCAACCAACGCGATAAAGGGGTTGTGAATCCTTTCACGGCCACTTGCAAAAGTGAGATCTGATAGAGATAATAAGATAAATATTTTTGGTATTTTTATGATACAGATTGGAAAGTAAATATTGCAAAATAAACAACGATAGAAATAGCTAGTTGATAGGAAAATAATATGATGGAAAATAGACCCAGGGGCCATAGGTTTCACTAGTGGCTTCTCTCAAGATAGCAAATTCTATGGTGGGTGAACAAATTACTGTCGAGCAATTGATAGAAAAGCGCATAGTTATGAGGATATCTAGGCATGATCATGTATATAGGCATCACGTCCGCGACAAGTAGACCGAAACGATTCTGCATCTACTACTATTACTCCACACATCGACCACTATCCAGCATGCATCTAGAGTATTGAGTTCATAAGAACAGAATAACGCATTAGGCAAGATAACATGATGTAGAGGGATAAACTCAAGCAGTATGACATCAACCCCATCTTTTTATCCTCGATGGTAACAATACAATACGTGCCTTGCTGCCCCTGCTGTCACTGGGAAAGGACGCCGCAAGATTGAACCCAAAGCTAAGCACTTCTTCCATTGCAAGAAAGATCTATCTAGTAGGCCAAACCAAACTAATAATTGGAAGAGACTTGCAAAGATATCCAATCATACATATAAGAATTCAGAGAAGAACCAAATATTGTTCATAGATAATCTTGATCATAAACCCACAATTCATCGGATCTCGACAAACACACCGCAAAAAGAATTACATCGAATAGATCTCCAAGAGAATCAAGGAGAACTTTGTATTGAGATCCAAAGAGAGAGAAGAAGCCATCTAGCTAATAACTATGGACTCGAAGGTCCGTGGTAAACTACTCACACATCATCGGAGAGGCTATGGTGTTGATGTAGAAGCCCTCTGTGATCAATTCCCCCTCCGACAGAGCGCCGGAAAAGGCCCCAAGATGGGATCTCACGGGTACAGAAGGTTGCGGCGGTGGAAATAGGGTTTCGTGGTGCTCCTAGATGTTTTCGGGGTATATGAGTATATATAGGTGAAAGAAGTAGGTCGGTGGAGCCACGAGGGGCCCACAAGGGTGGGGGGCGCGCACATCCCGTTGGGCGCGCCTCCCTACCTCGTGGCCGCCTCGTTGCTTCCTTGACGTCCACTCCAAGTCCCCTGGATTGTGTTTGTTCCAAAAATAACTCTCCCGAAGGTTTCATTCCGTTTGGGCTCCGTTTGATATTCCTTTTCTGCGAAACACTGAAATATGCAAAAAAACAGCAATTTGCACTGGGCCTTCGGTTAATAGGTTAGTCCCAAAAATAATATAAAAGTGCATAATAAAGCCCATTAAACATCCAAAACAGATAATATAATTGCATGGAACAATAAAAAATTATAGATACGTTGGAGACATATCATTAGCGTCCTGGGAACGGGGTGTCGGTGGAAACGACACCTATGGAATCACTGGGATCCCTTCTACGGTTGGCGGGCGCGGGGTTGTGCAATGAGCGGGTCTGGTAGCCAGCACAAAGATCGTTTACCCAGGTTCGGGCCGCAAGGATGCGTAATACCCTAGTCCTGCTTTGGTGTATATTTGAGTGTTCTTGAGCTCTTGAACTAGCTGCGGTGCGTGTGTCGTCCAAAAGATCTGAATCCTTCCCTAGTACGCCTCGGGCCTCCTTTTGTGTAGTACAAAAGGGGTCGCCACAGTGGCACACAGGAGGTGGAAAGGTACACAATGGTTAAGTCTATCCTCTGGCACCATCAAACAAATGCATTAAATGCACTGCCGACGTGCCCTTCTTGCTTTATCGGGGACGACAAGGAAGCTCGTCGCAGCTATCGCTGCCTCGCCTGGCTCCGACGCGCGTCCGAGCTGATGAGGCGTTGTAGTGCCACGTTGGCTGGCTGCTGGGCTGGCGTGGTGGAAGAGCCTTCACGAAGATCTGCATGCCACCACGTAGGTGCTTGCTGAGTTGGCTTGGAGGCCGCGCGTCACCACGCAGGTGCCTGCCCAGCTGGTTGGGCTGGTAGCTGTATGGGAACGGGGGTGGAGTCTTGGCAGATGTGGGCCTGGTTATGGCCCTGCAGGTGTCCTTGGCAAGGGTCTTGCCGTGTCATCGCGGTCGTCCCCGGCAAGGATCTCGCCGGGGGTCTCATGGATTTCCTCGGCAAGGATCTTGCCGAGGGTCGTCGTCTTTTGGTCCTCATCTGATCTTGTGTGCTTATGATCTTCACAATGACGTGCATGCCACCATGGAGGTGCCTTCTAAGCCTTGGTTCCAATGTGGTTGATGGTGTTGGAACCCTTGGGCTCAAGGTGGCGCGCTCTGCTGGCGTTGGGCAAGTTGCCCCGGCAAGGCTCTTGCTGGGGCTGCGGAGGCTGCCCCGGCAAGGCTCTTGCGGGGGGAGTCCACCTCGCCCTCTTGTTCTTTGTATCTCTGGTCTTGGCGTTGCTTTGCTCGTCTTGTGCCTTTGGCTTCCCTCCTCTTCCCTACTTAGTGTGGCCGCAGGCATGGCTCTGATTGCCCGTGCACAAGTAAACGGGTACAAAAAGGGCCCCCACTTTTATACACCGACAGGAGCCCCCGGGCCTGGGTCACACATAAGCGCAACGCGTTGTTGGGCTAGGCCCAGAACGGTGCGCGGGCAGGCGGGTTGGAGTTTTACCACAGTAACTGCTTCGCCCGCTATGCTTCCCCATGACTTGCGTTGAATGCACGACGTGGAGGGTCGTGCGTGACGTGGGGGTCATGCGTGGGGCGGTTCCTGACCTCATGCATCACATCGTGGTAAAGAGGTGGCTCGCACCTTCCCCATAAAAAGAGGAAAACGCAGGGGCGCGGTTCATTTACTGAGTGGACTCGAGTCGTGGCCTTCATGGCGCTCGTGCCCTACGATCACGGGGTGGAAAATGGTCGCCTCACTCACCCTCGATTTCTGCTTGCTCGCCAAGTGTCCCCCATGCCTCGAAGATGGTAGGCGGCGGATGCGGGGGGGCACGGGCCTTAAATGACAAGGCGGGAAACCGGGTCGCCGCTGATTGGAGCAGCGGGTCGGTCTCGATTCCATGCGCCCCTGATGGCCGGATTGGTTGAGTGGGGCGGCCGAGCCCCGGCCCCGCCCCATTATAAGAAGGGGAGGGGGATGGCACCCCTCATTCTTTCATCACCCTTCTCCTTCCACCTTGGCTCCTTTCTTTCTTCTGCTATGGCGAGAGGGCGCGCCGGCACTTCGACGGTGGCGACGAGGGTCTCCGCTCGACAGTGCGCCCCTCCTTCACAAGAGCTCGTGGCGGCGGAGCCGGCCACGAGAGCAAGGGGGAGGGGGTGAGGCCGAGGTCGCCGTGGCGCTCGGGGAAGAGGAGGACGGGGCGGTGCACCGGCCTCGCCTTCGCTAGCGGTCCCTCCCCCAATGGAGGGCCACGTCGGGAACCAGCCCCACGAGTTCTTCATCAGCCTGCACTGGCTAGTGCGCCATCGTCTTCGTCTCCCTGCTCCATTCGCTCGGGAGATGGAGCTCGATCTGCCACAGACTCTAAGGTTGCATATGAGGGGCTGCGGGAATGGCGGCACGCGGGTTGATGGCGACTTTCCCGCCCCTCACGTCATGTATCTTCATCGCAGATGGAAGACCTTTGCTCGTGTCCACAGCCTGACGGAGGGGCTCATTCTCTACTTCAAATTAATGGAGAACGGACTGCTCTCCGTCAAGGTCTTTGGGGACTTTGGGACTCGCCTAAAGTGTTGCGTGGAGAGCTCCTCCGATGACGAAGACTCTTCCTGAAGTGGAAGTGACGAGGAGGACAGTGACAGTGAGAACGAGGGCGCCGAGTGGGGGGACGCCGACTCCGACTCTGACTGACCGCGTCGCCCCTCCCTTGGCCACACGCCCTGCCGAGGGCCTTCCTGGTCAAGCTCTCCATTGGCGCGTTCCCCGTCGCTCCCTTTTTGCCTTCACCTGCCGCACCTGGGAGGAAAGGGGCAATTACGGGGATCACGGGGCACTTATCTTTTTTAGTTTGTAAGCCTACGGGCCTTAGTAGAATTTAGACCTTGTAATCCCCTCGCTTGTGTATACATTCCGTATGAATTGTACTTGTTAACAACGTATGAATGAAAAGAAGGGTGTTTGCCGGGTTTCTTTTGTGCGTGGGCGGGGGTCACACCAAGGAACGAGTCCTCGTTATCTTAAGATAAACATTGTAACCCGGCAACAGTCCTTGCCGTCCTCCTGCTCAATAGCTCGATAACACTCACGCCCATGGCAGAGGTAGGGGCAAAGCAGGATTGTGCCCTTCGCCTGTTCCCTTCCCACCGTGCTACGACCAAGTCCCCACCCAAAGTAAGGTTTTTTGGACATGGGAAAGAGGGAGCTTGATGGTATAAGAGTGAGCGAAGTCTTGTACATTCAAGTTTCATACGGAAGTAGGGAGTGGGGAATTAAAAACTTATCTGATGTTGCAGCCCCCGGCAGTCTTGGCTTGCCGCGGTAGGACCTTTGGATCCGCAGCCCCCGGCAACCTTGGCTTGCCGGGGTCGGGGCGCTGGCCTGTTCTCTTTCCTCCAAACAGCTCAGCAGAAATGTCCATGCACCTTGCGAACCTAAAAAGGACGGGAAGGAACAGAGAGATGCACACACGACCTCTATGCTAGGGGTTAGTCGCCGCTAAGCACTATCAACCCTAACCGAGGGAGAGACTCAACCTAGCATGCATGCTAAAACTTAGGGCGCCAGCGCTTCATTTATTTATGCTCAGGGTCTGCGCCTGGCTTTGTAAAAAGGGTTACATGCCTCGCTGGCAAGGCTTGTACAAAAGGTGGTCTTCCGGGGAGCCCGGCAACCGCGCCTTATGGGTAAAACTTGCGAAGATGTTCGATGTTCAAGAAGTTGCTCACTGGATAGCATCTTCGGTCTCTAGGCGGACTACGCCGGGCCTGGTGACTCATATTACCCGATAAGGGCCTTCCCACTTTGGTGTCAACTTGTTGGAATTCTTGGCCGATTGAACACGCCGAAGAACAAGGTCGCCTTCTCCAAAGCTTCGGGCATGAACCTTGCGGCTATGGTAGCGACGCAAGGCTTGCTGGTAGCGCACTGCTCTCACAGCCGCCTGAAGACGATCTTCCTCAAGGAGCGTTCTGTCATCTTGCCGCAATTTCTCTTGCTCAAACTCATCATAAGCGAGCACTCGGGGTGACTCGTACGTGAGTTCTGTGGGGAGAACTACTTCTGCCCCGTAAACAAGGGAGAAAGGTGTCCGGCCGGTGGCTCAATTTGGTGTCGTTCTGATTGACCAAAGAACCACCGACAATTCATCAATCCAGCATCACCCGCACCTATGTAGCCTATCAAAAGTCCTTGTCCGGAGGCCTCGCAATACTTCAGCGTTTGCCCTCTCAGCCTGGCCGTTGCTTCATGGATGTGCAACAGAGGCAAAACAGACCTTGCTGCCGAGTTCCTGGATGTACTGCAAGAAGATGCGGCTCGTGAACTGCGTGCCATTGTCGGTGATGACTCTATTTGGCACACCAAAATGGCAGACTAGCCCCTTGAAGAATTTGACGGCTGATTGTGTTGTCACCTTTCTCACTGCCTCCACCTACGGCCACTTTGTGAACTTGTCGATTGCAACGTACAAGTACTCAAAGCCCTTGACAGCACGGGGAAAGGGGCCTAGTATGTCGAGCCCCCAGACCGAGAATGGCCAGGAAAGAGGGATTGTTTGGAGAGCTTGAGCTGGTTGATGAAGCTTCTTTGAATGGAACTGGCACGCTTCACACTTGGTTACTAGTGCCGTTGCATCCTAGAGGGTTGTGGGCCAGAAGAAACCTTGCCGGAATACCTTGCCGGCAAGGGCCCTCGACCCTATGTGGGAGCCACATATGCCTCCATGTATCTCTGCCAACCACTCCAGTCCTTCCTCCCGGGGAATGCACTTCAATTTCACACCGTTTGGTCTTTTTCTGTTCAGAATGCCGTCGACGAACTAATACATGGCAGACTGACGGGCTACTTTCTCTGCTTCTTCCTACTCCTCAGGGAGTTCCCCTGTTTGGAGGAATCGGACGGTATGCTGTGCCCATGCCGGAGCCTAGGGCTCGACGACAAGGACCAAAGGCATTTCTTCTGCCATGGGAGCGGCTGTCTCTACGGCCAGGGCTTGACGCCCTGCCGGAGTCTGTTGCCCCATGGCAGGCTCAGTGTCCACGACAACATCTTTGCCGGCGGCTCCTGGGAGCTCAGCGGGAAAGTACTTGCCGGGGCCTGATTTCCTCCGCTTGTTCTGCCTGTCGATGGTTCAACGGACGGTTGAGTTAATCGAAGCACAAAAGTACCTGGTTTCACAGGAAATTTGAAGGCAGCACGTTTCGACAAGTAGTCGGCGATGCCGTTCTCCACTCGTGGAACATGCTCCGCTTGTATACCGTCAAAACGCTCTTCCAGCTTCCTCACTTCATCTACGTAGGCCTCCATCAATGGGCTTTGATAATCTTTGTTAACTTGCTTGACGACAAGCTGTGAATCACCCCTGACGATGATCTTCTTGATTCCGAGGTCTGCCACGATCCTGAGACCGACAAGGAACCCCTCGTATTCAGCAGTGTTGTTTGTTGGCATCTCCCTGGGAAAGTGCATCTGGACTACATACTTGAGGTGCTCTCCAGTGGGTGCGACGAGCAGCACACCAGCACCGGCGCCTTGCAGCGAGAAAGCCCCGTCAAAGTACATAATCCAGTCGCGACTTGTTTCCTTGCCGGGGAGAGCGGTCTCCTGAATCTCTTCGCCGGGCGTTGAGGTCCATTCCGCAATGAACTCCGCCAAGACTCTACTCTAAATTGTCGAAGTGCTTTCAAACTTCAAATCGAAGCTCGACAGTTCGAAAGCCCATTCCACAATCCTCCCGGTTGTGTCCGGGTTATGCAATATCCGTTGCAACGGGAAGCGGGTGACGACGGTGATTGCGTGTGGTTGGAACTAATGACGCAGCTTCCTCGAGGCCATAAGGAGGCCGAAGAGCAATTTCTGCACACCCGAGTACCTTGACCAAGCCCCCTGCAAGAGGCAGCTGACGAAGTAAACCGGGTGCTGCATCATCTTCTTCTTCTGTAGTATTTCATTTGGTTGTGTCGCTTCTGCTTCGCCAGTGTCAGACTCTGCCGGGGGCCTTGCCTTACCGGCACCAGGCCCTGCCGGGGGGAGTTCTGGTTTGCCATCCGCCAGCCCTGCCATTGCCACTGCCTCTTCGTCGACCTCCCTTTGTGCCACTAGCGCGGCGCTAGCCACTTGGTTCGTTGCCGCTAGATATAGCAGCAATGGTTCTTGTGGTTTAGGCGCAACCAGTATTGGCCTAGAGGTAAGGTAGTACTTCAAATCCTGCAGGGCTGCCTCGGCATCTGGGATCCATTCCATTAGGCCCGCCTTTTTCAAGATTTTGAAAAGGGGAAGGGCACGTTCAGTAGACTTGGAGATGAATGTGCTCATGGCGGCAACGCAGCCAGCGAGCCGACGTACATCGTTGATCTGCCTAGGTGCCTCGATCTGCTCAATGGCCTTGATCTTGTCTAGATTCGCCTCGATCCCACGCTATGACACAAAGAACCCTAGAAGTTTGCCGGACGGAACGCCGAAGACACACTTCTTAGGGTTCAGCTTGAGGTTGATCTTGCGCAAATTCGCAAACGTCTCTTCTAAATCTTGTACGAGTGTTGCCCTGTCCTTGGTTTTAACCACTATGTCATCCATATAAGCTTCCACATTTCTATGCAGCTGAGGCTCAACACCAATTTGGACTGCTCTTGCAAACGTTGAGCCAGCACTCTTCAACCCAAAAGGCATTCGTATAAAACAATACGTACCACATGGGGTGATGAATGCTGTCTTGTCTTCATCTTCTCTCGTCATGAAGATCTGGTGGTATCCTGAGTAGGCGTCAAGGAACGATAACAAGTCGCACCCGGCCGTGGAGTCAACAATCTGGTCAATGCGCGGCAACGGGAAATGGTCCTTCGGACAAGCCTTATTGATATCTGTGTAATCAATACACAGCCTCCACTTCCAATTTGCCTTGCGCACCACCACCGGATTGGCCAACCACGTCGGATGAAGTACTCCCCTCACCAAGCCTGCCGCTTGTAACTTCCTGATCTCCTCCGTGATGAACTCCTGCCGTTCCAAAGCTTGCTTCCTGACCTTCTGCTTGACGGGTCGCGCATGAGGACAGACAGCAAGATGGCGCTCAATCACCTCCCTGGGAACGCCGGGGATGTCGGATGCTTGCCATGCAAACACATCGACATTCGCCCGCAGGAAGGTGACGAGCGCGCCTTCCTATTTGCTGTCAAGGGAGGAGCTTATGGTGAAAGCCCCTCCCGTGTCATCCTCCTTGACGACACCTGCTTCGTCTCTGGTGGTGCAGCTCTGGATTTCTTGCTCTTGCCGGTGGAGCTCTCTGGCACGTCCTCGATAGGAGCACAACACTCCGAAGAGGTGCGCTTGCCGGAGTAGGTGCGAGAGGTCTTGCTGGTCTTCTTCCCCCGCCCCCGGGGCTTCGGCGGCAGGAGCAAGTGCCTTGGCGGCAGTCGCTGCAACTGCCTCCTGGTAGAGTTGATAAGCGCAGATCAGCGCATCCTTCTTGTCGGAGGGGACGGTGACGATGGTCATCGGCCCAGGCATCTTCAGCGTGTTGTAGGCATAATGTGAGGCCGCCATGAACTTGGCTAGTGCTGGGCGGCCGAGGATCCTGTTGTAGGGCAAGGGGATCTTGGCTACATCGAAAACAATCCTCTCTGTCCTATAGTTCAACTCGCCTCCAAACTCACGGGCAGCGTGACCTTACCCTTCGGTCGACTCCTTCCCAGGATGACCCCTTGAAATGTGCCCGTCTCTTCAAGGTCTCCATCAGGAATCTGCAACCTTTTGATCACAACAGGTGAGATCAAGTTCAGACCGGCCCCGCCGTCAACTAGTATTTTTGTCACCTTAAGGTTGCGTATTTTTGGCGAAACCAACAACGGCAAACACCCGACCGCAGTTGTGTGATCAGGGTGGTCCTCGGTGTAAAAAATGATAGGCGTGCTTGACCACTTCAGTGGCTTTTGAGCATCGAATGATGGTTCCGCTGCTGTGATCTCACGCGCCCACTGTTTCAGCTTTCGGTGAGAGGTGTGCAGCGAGGAGCCACCGTCGATGCATATGGCCTCCGTAGCTTTCTGGAACTCATGCTCGCCGGACTCGTCGTCCTCGTCATGACCGTCATCTTCCTGCTTCTTATCGCGGCCCCGGGCGGGCCTCTCTTGCTGGTTATCCTTGTCGTGGCGACCTCCTTGGCCGCCACGCTTCTTGCAGGATCCTTCAACACCATCCTGACCCTTCTCCTTGTCCCACCTCTCATACTCAGCTTTTTGCTTCAAAGCAAGCAGCTCAACTTGTCGGCAATTCTGGAGGTCGTGGCCCTTGGGGTGGTGGATCTTGCAGTACTGCTTGTCGGAGCCTCCTGGCTTGTCGGCAGCCGCCAAGGCCCGGCAAGCGGCGCACTCGGCAATTTCCTTGCCGGGGTCGTCTGCCTTGGCCTTCTTGGCAGCGCCGGTGTCCTCGGATCCCTCGATGGCAAGCACGGTCTTGCACTTGCGCTTCCTATTGCGGCGCCGGCCCTTCTTCGTCGGGGCGGCTGTGTCTTCATCTGTGGAGTCAGTTTTCGCACCGGTGTCCTCGCCGGGGTACTTCCTCCCCTCTTCAGCTCGAGCGCACCTATCGGCCAGAACAAAGTTCGGCCACATCTTTGACCTTGTTGATCGCGAGCTCTTCACGCATCTTGTGGTTGCACACATTCTGATGGAATGCGCTGATCACGGTGGCGGGCTGAACATCTGGGATGTTGTACTGCACCCCGCTGAACCTCTGTATGTACTTGCGCAGGTTTTCACCTTCCTTCTAGGGGATGATATGCAAATCGCTTGCCAGTCCATGAGCTTGGTGGCCTCCAGTAAAGGCGCCAACGAACTCATGACACAAATCCGACCAAGAAGAAATGGAATCCGCCGGCAAGTGCATCAACCATGACATGACATTGGGTTTAAGTGCCAACGGGAAGTAATTGGCAAGCACCTTGTCATCGCGAGCCCCAGCAGCTTACATCGCGATGGTGTAGATGCCGAGGAACTCCGACGGGTGGGTCTTGCCGTTGTACTTCTCGCCAACGTCGGGTTTGAATGTGCGGTGGGAGGGCCACTGGAACTGTCGCAGCTCACGGGTAAAGGCTAGGCAACCCACCTCGTAGGGTAGGCCGCCAGAGCCTCCCGGTGCTGGGTGGTCCATAGTGGGCCCTGCCCGCCTATCTGACTGGTGGCGTGCTTCGCGCCGGCGCTCCAAGGTGGTTTGAGCGTCTTCATGGGCTCTCTCCCGAAGAACTTGGCGCTGATCGCGGTGGGTCCGTGGGTCGGACGATGCTATGGAAAAGTTATCACAAGCGTCATCACGATGGACCGACACCCGCGGTGGCTGGCATGGGGGGGTAGAGTGCACCCTGGCCGTAGCTCCTCCGGTCCTTCCACCACTGGCATGCGGTGGCACGACGGAGCGCCGGCCTGAGGGCCCCGCTGGTCACAGCTCATCTTTGTTGGCAACACCAACGAGGCTCCGGATGGTGGCTCTCCACTCGTCGAGCTTTTCCGCAGCAGGAGGAAAGTCGAGGAGCAACTGCGCGCGCCAAAGCTTCTGCTGGCGTGGGTGGCGGCGAAAGATGCGTGGACCGTGACGCGCTCCGACTTCTAACCACGTTAGAAGGAGCTCTATCACGGCCTTGCGGCTGCGCGCCATTTTTGCCAGCGCCTCGGCGTGCATGCCGGCCTTCTACGTCGCGCGATGAGGTACAGGACTCTTCCCATGGTGGCGCCCGGGGTCACCAGCGTGGTGACGCTGCTCGTCGCACAGAACCTGGGAAGAGCGCGTCGTGGGCGCCGGCGTAGGCGTCTTGGAAGTCGCCGCGCCGCCCATGGGTGGCACGCCGCCGCCCTTGGAGGGTCCCGCGCCACCTGCGGGGGGCCCGGCTCCGTCTTCGGATTCGGCGGCGTGCGGCCCGTCGTCTCGCGCACGAATGACGCCGCTCGCTAGGCTTTGACTGCCAGGGCGATGTGGTTGTTCGCGCGTCGCGCCTCGGCTTCCTTCCACGACCGCCCCACCACTCGCCCGTACTGGTACAGGCCGTTCGGCTCCGGATGAACCGATCGCCGTGATCGTCTTCTTCTTGGGAGCCATGGCGATGAAGAACTTCTAGACCAAATTTTCACAACTGCGCCCCCTACCTGGCGCGCCAAAGATGTCGGTGGAAACGACACCTATGGAATCACTAGGATACCTTCTAGGGTTGGCGGGTGCGGGGTTGTGCAAAGAGCGGGTTTGGTAGCCAGCACAAAGATAGTTTACCCAGGTTCGGGCCGCAAGGATGCGTAATACCCTAGTCCTGCTTGGTGTATATTTGAGTGTTCTTGAGCTCTCGAACTAGCTGCGGTGCGTGTGTCGTCCAAAAGATCCGAATCCTTCTCCAGTATGTCTCGGGCCTCCTTTTATAGACAAAAGGGGTGCCAACAGTGGCACACAGGAGGTGGAAAGGTACACACTGGTTAAGTCTATCCTCTGGCAGCGTCGGACAAACGCATTTAATGCGCTGCCGACGTGCCCTTCTTGCTTTATCGGGGACGGCAAGGAAGCTCGTCCAAGCTGTCGCCGCCTCGCCTGGCTCTGACGCGCGTCCGTGTTGATGAGGCGTTGTAGTGCCATGTTGGCTGGCTGCTGGGCTCGCGCGGTGGCAGAGTCTTCATGAAGATCTGCATGCCACCACGTAGGTGCTTGCTGAGTTGGCCTGGAGGCCGCGCGTCGCCGCGCAGGTGCCTGCCCAGCTGGTTGGGCTCGCAGCTGTATGGGAATGGCGGTGGAGTCTTGGCAGACATGGGCCTGGTTGTGGCCCCGCAGGTGTCCTTGGCAAGGGTCTTGCCGGGGCCCCGACAAGGGTCTTGCCGTGGCATCGCCGTCATCCCCGGCAAGGATCTCGCCGGGGGTCTCGTGGATTTCCTCGGCAAGGATCTTGCCGAGGATCATCGTCTTCTGGTCCTCATCTGGTCTTATGTGCTTATGATCTTCACAAAGATCTGCATGCCACCATGCAGGTGCCTCCCGAGCCTTGGTTCCAATGTGGTTGAAGGTGTTGGAACGCTTGGGCTCAAGGGTGGCGCGCTCTGCTAGCGTTGGGCAAGTTGTCCCGGCCAGGCTCTTGCCGAGGCTGCGGAGGCCTCCCCGGCAAGGGTCTTGCCAGGGGAGTCCACCTCGCCCTCTTGCTCTTTGTGTCTCTGGTTTTGGCGTTGCTTTGCCCGTCTTGTGCCTTTGGCTTCCCTCCTCTGCCCTACTTAGTGTGGCCGCGGGCGCGGCTCTGACTACTCGTGCACAAGTAAAGGGGTACAAAAAGGGCCCCCACTTTTGTACACCGACACGGGGGTACCCAGACTTGCATGTCTGCGGCCCACGGCGTGGCTCCGTCGACGGCCCAATATGGCCCAGCTTCAGAAACAACAACCCAAGACCCTCACGAGGGGCCAAGCCTTGCGAGGCGGACGACACCAAGACCTCCCTGGGGGCGGCCTCACCAGGCTGGCTCCCGAGGAGCAGAGATATCTATGCAAGGTGCACCTCGCGAGGCTCGTGTGACGTGAGCCATGATGACCAAGGCCAGGCGGGTGCAGTGTACCAGTTTCCTCTTTGGTGCTAAGGAGGCAAGCGCAGGCGCGGGGTCCCGAGGAATCAAGCAAAGGTTTCCATATCGGTGCAACATGACCAAGACCGCCAGGACGGCAGGACGGAGGTCATCACGGCGCCCACCGCGGCGTCACCACCAGAGGCTTTTGCAGGCAAAGACTACTTTTGTCAGGATAACTTGTACTTGTTGTCTCCCTTTGAATTTGGCCATTGTGGGATCCCTTCCTGCCTACATTTGGGAAGAGGACCAAGGCCACTATAAATAGGACTTTGCCACCACCATAGAGGGGGGCGGATCATTCAGACCATCCTCTCATCCACCAGCTCATCGAGCTCAAGAACACCTCAGCTCGTGAGGCTGTTCAACTACTGTACTAGTTCATCCTCAGCCCCTCGAGGCAATCCACCACAAAGATGGAGTAGGGTATTACACCGCAAGGTGGCCCGAACCAGGATAAACTACTGCCTCTCCTGTTCATTGGGTTCGTCTAGCTAAGCTGTGGATCGGGTGTGCGGGTAGACTGGGGAGGACGAGTTCTTCGCACGCACCCCAGAGTTCGAACCTCTCAAGGGTCTGCGGAACCCTGAATCCGACACCACCGTTGTGGCTGGCTGGTGGCCCACCTCGATACGTCTCCGTCGTATCTATAATTTTTTATTGTTCCATGCCAATATTATGCTACTTTCATATACTTTGGGCAACTTTTATATTATTTTTGGGACTAACATATTGATCTAGTGGCAGTTCCTGTTTGTTGCATGTTTTATGTTTCGCAGAAAACCCATATCAAACGGAGTCCAAACGGGATAAAAATGGACGGAGAATATTTTTGGAATATTTATGATATCTGGGAAGAAGAATCAACCCGAGACGGTGCCCAAGGGGGCCACGAGGCAGGGGGGCGCGCCCACCCCCCTAGGGCGCGCCCCTGACCCTCGTGGGCCCCACGTAAGGCGGTTACAGCTCTTCTTTGGCCGCAAGAAAGCTAATTTCCGGAGAAAAATCTGGGCGAAGGTTTCAATCCAATCGGAGTTACGGATCTCCGCATATATAAGGAACGGTGAAAGGGCAGAATACCAGAGCACTGAACCATAGAGAGGTAGAGAGACAGATCCAATCTCGGAGGGGCTCTCGCCCCTCCCATGCCATGGAGACCAAGGACTAGAGGGGAAGCCCTTCTCCCATCTAGGGAGAAGGTTAAGGAAGAAGAAGAAGAAGAAGGGGGCCCCTCTCCCCCTCGCTTCCGTCGGCGCCGGAGTGCCACCGGGGGCCATCATCATCACCGCAATCTTCACCAACAACTTCACCGCCATCATCACCAACTCTTCCCCCTTCTATGCAGCGGTGTAAACCCTCTTTTACCCACTGTAATCTCTACTTAAACATGGTGCTCAACGCTATATATTATTTCCCAATGATGTATGGCTATCCTATGATGTTTGAGTATATCCGTTTTGTCCTATGGGTTAATTGATGATCGTGATTGGTTTGAGTTGCATGTTTTATTATTGGTGCTGTCCTATGGTGCTCTCCGTGTCGCACAAGCGTGAGGGATCCCCGCTGTAGGGTTTGCAATATGTTCATGATTTTCTTATGGTGGGTGGCGTGAGTGACAGAAGCACATACCCGAGTAAGTAGGTTGTTTGTGTATGGGAATAAAGAGGACTTGATACTTTAATGCTATGGTTGGGTTTTAACTTAATGATCTCTAGTAGTTGCGGACGCTTGCTACAGTTCCAATCATAAGTGCATATGATCCAAGTAGAGAAAGTATGTTAGCTTATGCCTCTCCCTCATATAAAATTGCAATAACATTTACCGGTCTAGTTATCGATTGCCTAGGGACAAATAACTTTCTCGTGACAAAAGCTCTTTACTAAAACTAATTTAGTTGTGTCTTTATCTAAACAGCCCCTACATTTTATTTTTGTGCTATTTACTTTCTTGCAAACCTATCCAACAACACCTACAAAAGTACTTCTAGTTTCATACTTGTTTGAGGTAAAGCGAACGTTAAGCGTGCGTAGAGTTGTATCCGTGGTCGATAGAACTTGAGGGAATATTTGTTCTACCTTTAGCTCCTCGTTGGGTTCGACACTCTTACTTATCGAAAGAGGCTACAATTGATCCCCTATACTTGTGGGTATCAAGACATTTTTCTGGCGCTGCTGCCGGGGAGTCATAGCATGGGGTGAATATTCTCGTGTGTGCTTGTTTGCTTTATCACTAAGTAATTTGTATTTGCTCTTCTTAGTTGTTTTCTATCTTTAGTTATGGGTAGGAAATGCAAAATACCAAAAAAATTAGTTGTACCTACTGAACCAATGGTTAAGAACCACTCAAAATCTATCACACACCTAAAGCTTTTTACTTGGATCATCTTCGATCCCTATGTGCTCGTGCTGAAACCCCAACTAGCTTAGTTGAGGGCAAATCTTTAGATGAGCATGCTTGTTATGTGCGACACCGCATATCTGAAAAAGGGAAACTTTTACTGGATCAAATACATCATTTGCAGTGCTATGCTTGGAATTTATGTGAAATATATGATTGTACTTGTTGTTCTAAAAACCCCAAGAAACACCTTCCTTACCAATGTGAGTTTAGTGGTAATGGAATCGTATCTTCATATACTAAGGGTGTTTATAATTACTATGATGTTCAATAAATGGAAGAATTTGTTGCTTTTAGGGGTACTTGTGAAATTGCTTCTTTTATTGAAGAGTGTGATGCTACTCTCTACAAATCTGAAAATTTGGCCATACTCAAATATTGCTATGATAATTATCTTCTAATCCTTATATTAAACCATATATTGAGGACTCCTCCGCTGTCCAAGAAGAGACTAATATTTTGCAGGAGTCTATGGAAGAAGGAATTGATGAAACTTTGAGCTCATTGGATGAAAAAGATGATGAGGAGAGCGAAGAACAAAAGGAGGAAGAGCGGATTAGCTACCCGTGCCCACCTTCTAATGAGAGTAACTCTTCAACTCATACATTGTTTAATTTCCTTTCGTGCTTATAGAAGGATGATTGCTATGACGATTGTTATGATCCCGTTGATTCTCTTGAAATATCCCTTTTTGATTCTGCTTGCTATGCTTGTGGCCAAGATGCCAATATGAATTATGCTTATGGAGATGAACTTGCTATAGTTCCCTATGTTAAACATGAAATTGTTGCTATTGCACCCATGCATGATAGTCCCCGACTACACTATATCGGAGAAGTTTGCCCTTATTAAGGATTATATTGATGGGTTGCGTTTTACTATTACACATGATGATTTTGATAGATATAATATGCATGTGCTTGCTGCTCCTACTTGCAATTATTATGAGAGAGGAACTATATCTCCACCTCTCTATGTTTCCCACACGATAAAATTGCAAGAAACTGTTTATACCATGCATTGGCCTTTACTATGTGTGCATGAATTGTTCTTTTATGACATGCCGATGCATAGGAAGAGAGCTAGACTTCTTCATTGCTTGATATATGTTGCTTTGTGCTCACTACTAAATTACAAATCATTGTTAATTAAAATTGGCTTTGATATACCTTGGGATCTGGGTGGATCCATTACTTGAGCACTTTATGCCTAGCTTAATGGCTTTAAAGATGCGCTGCTAGGGAGACAACCCGGAAGTTTTAGAGAGTCATTTATTTCTGTTGTGTGCATTTATAAAGTTTAAAAACAAAAAAATAAAGAGGGGAAACCAAAACTTTTCAAAAAGGAAAGTGAAAGTGAGAGAGACAAGCATTGTTGAAGTGGGGGAGCTCCTTGAACTTTGTTGATGCTCACGGAAACTTTGTGAATCTTGATTACATAAACTTTTCAACAAAAATAAATATCCCCTGTTACAATTCCATTGTATAATAAAAATAATGTGCCAAGGTTTGCTTTTAGGATGTTTACAATGCTTGTTGGTTTGTACGGTGCAGGAAAGAAACTTTGGCTGTAGTGCGCGATTTTAAATTTTTTACTGGAACGTCAAATGGTTATGAAAATTTTTGCACTGTCTTTCTATACAAATTTTTTATTTTTCCTAATTTTGGTAGAATTGTTGGAGTACCAGAGGTATGGTGAATGTTCAGATTATTACAGACTGTTCTGTTTTAGACAGATTCTGTTTTTGATGCATAGTTTGCTTGTTTTGATGAAACTATCGATTCCTATCAGTGGATTAGGCCATGGAAAATTTATATTACAGTAGATACAATGCAAAAACAAAATATGAATTGGTTTGCAACAGTACTTAGAGTAGTAATTTGCTTTATTATACTAACGGATCTTACCGAGTTTTCTGTTGAGTTTTTGTGTGGATGAAGTGTTCGAAGATCGAGGATGTCTTGATGTGAGGTGAAGAAGGAGAGGAAAGAGCTCAAGCTTGGGGATTCCCAAGGCACCCCAAGTAAATATTCAAGGAGACTCAAGCGTCTAAGCTTGGGGATGCCCCGGAATGCATCCCATCTTTCTTCAACAAGTATCGGTATCTTTTCGGATTCGTTTCGTTCATGCGATATGCGTAAATTTTGGAGCGTCTTTTGCATTTAGTTTTCACTTTTCTTTTATGCACCATGCTGGTATGAGATAGTCCTTGGTTGAGTTATAGAATGCTCATTGCACTTCACTTAAATCTTTTGAGTATGGCTTTATAGAATGCTTCATGTGCTTCGCTTATATCATTTGAAGTTTGGATTGCCTGTTTCTCTCACATAGAAAACCGCCATTTGTAGAATGCTCTTTTGCTTCACTTATATTTGTTAGAGCGTGGGCATATCTTTTGTAGAAAGAATTAAACTCTCTTGCTTCACTTATATCTATTCAGAGAGATGACAGGAACTGGTCATTCACATGGTTAGTCATAAAATCCTACATAAAACTTGTAGATCACTGAATATGATATGTTTGATTCCTTGCAATAGTTTTGCGATATAAAGGTGGTGATATTAGAGTCGTGCTAGTTGAGTAATAGTGAAATTGAGAAATACTTGTGTTGAGGTTTGCAAGTCCCGTAGCATGCACGTATGGTGAACCATTATGTAACAAAGTTGGATCATGAGGTATTTATTGATTGTCTTCCTTATGAGTGCCGGTCGGGGACGAGCGATGGTCTTTTCCTACCAATCTATCCCCCTAGGGGCATGCATAGTAGTACTTTGCTTTGAAGGCTAATAAACTTTTGCAATAAGTATATGAGTTCTTTATGACTAATGTGAGTTCATGGATTATACGCACTCTCACCCTTCCATCATTGCTAGCCTCTTCGGTACCGTGCATTGCCCTTTCTCACCTCGAGAGTTGGTGCAAACTTCGCTGTCATCCATACCCCCTGATACGATACGCTCTATCACACATAAACCTCCTTATATCTTTCTCAAAACAGCCACCATACCTACCTATCATGGCATTTCCATAGCCATTCCGAGATATATTGCCATGCAACTTCCATCATCATCATATACATGACTTGAGCATTTTTTGTTATATTCCTTTGCATGATCGTAAGATAGCTAGCATGATGTTTTCATGGTTTGTCCATTTTTTGATGTCATTGTTACGCTAGATCATTGCACATCCCGGTACATCGCCTTAGGCATTCATACAGAGTCATATCTTTCTTCTAGTATCGAGTTGTAATATTGAGTTGTAAGTAAATAAAAGTGTGATGATCATCATTATTTGGGCATTGCCCCAGTGAGGAAAGGATGATGGAGACTATGATTCCCCCACAAGTCGGGATGAGACTCCGGACTTTAAAAATAAATAAAAGAGGCCAAAGAAGCCCAAATAAAAAAAGAGGCCAAAGAAGCCCACCAAAAAAATGAGAGAAAAAGAGAGAAGGGGCAATGTTACTATCCTTTTACCACACTTGTGCTTTAGAGTAGCACCATGTTCTTCATATAGAGAGTCTCTTGAGTTATCACTTCATATACTAGTGGGAATTTTCATTATAGAACTTGGCTTGTATATTCCAATGATGGGCTTCCTCAAATGCCCTAGGTCTTCATGAGCAAGCAAGTCGGATGCACACCCACTTAGTTTCAATTTGAGCTTTCATACACTTATAGCTCTAGTGCATCCATTGCATGGCAATCCCTACTCCTCACATTGACATCAATTGATGGGCATCTCCATAGCCCGTTGATTAGCCGCGTCGATGTGAGACTTTCTCCTTTTTTGTCTTCTCACACAAACCTCCATCATCATATTCTATTCCACCCGTAGTGCTATGTACATGGCTTGCGCTCATGTATTGTGTGAGGGTTGAAAAGGCTGAAGCGCGTTAAAAAGTATGAACCAATTTCTCGGCTTGTCATCGGGGTTGTGCATGATTTGAATGCTTTGTGTGGTGAAGATGGAGCATAGCCAGACTATATGATTTTGTAGGGATGAGCTTTTTTGGCTATGTTATTTTGATAAGACATAATTGCTTGGTTAGTATGCTTCAAGTATTACTGTCTTAATGTCAAATGATAGACTATTGCTTTGAATCACTCGTGTCTTAATATTAATGCCATGATTAGATTATGTGACCAAGATTATGCTAGGTAGCATTCCACATCAAAAATTATCTTTTTTATCATTTACCTACTCGAGGACGAGCAGGAATTAAGCTTGGGGATGCTAATACATCTCCGTCGTATCTATAATTTTTGATTGTTCCATGCCAATATTATGCAACTTTCATATACTTCTAGCAACTTTTTATATTATTTTTGGGACTAACATATTGATCCAGTGCCCAGTGCCAGTTCCTGTTTGTTGCATGTTTTATGTTTCGCAGAAAACCCATATCAATTAGAGTCCAAACGGGATAAAAATGGACGGAGAATATTTTTGGAATATTTATGAAATCTAGGAAGAAGAATCAACGCGAGATGGTGCCCGAGGGGGCCACGAGGCAGGGGGCGCGCCCCTGACCCTCATGGGCCCCCCGTAAGGTGGTTACTGCTCTTCTTTGGCCGCAAGAAAGCTAATTTTCGGAGAAAAATCTGGGCGAAGGTTTCAATCCAATCGGAGTTACGAATCTCCGCATATATAAGAAACGGTGAAAGGGCAGAATACTAGAGCACAGAAACAGAGAGAGACAGAGAGACAGATCCAATCTCGGAGGGGCTCTCACTCCTCCCATGCCATGGAGATCAAGGACCAGAGGGTAAACCCTTCTCCCATCTAGGGAGAAGTTCAAGGAAGAAGAAGAAAAAGAAGGGTGGCCCTCTCCCCCTCGGTTCCGGTGGCGCCGGAGTGCCATCGGGGGCCATCATGATCACCGCAATCTTCACCAACAACTTCACCGCCATCATCACCAACTCTTCCCCCCTCTGTGCAGCGGTGTAACCCCTCTTTTACCCGCTATAATCTCTACTTAAACATGGTGCTCAACGCTATATATTATTTCCCAATGATGTATGGCTATCCTATGATGTTTGAGTAGATCGGTTTTGTCCTATGGGTTAATTGATGATCATGATTGGTTTGAGTTGCATGTTTTATTATTGGTGCTGTCCTATGGTGCTCTCCGTGTTAGGCAAGCATGAGGGATCCCCGCAGTAGGGTTTGCAATATGTTCATGATTTGCTTATGGTGGGTGGCGTGAGTGACAGAAGCACATAACCGAGTAAGTAGGTTGTTCGCGTATGGGAATAAAGAGGACTTGATACTTTAATGCAATGGTTGGGATTTACCTTAATGATCTTTAGTAGTTGCGGACGCTTGCTAGAGTTCCAATCATAAGTGCGTATGATCCAAGTAGAGAAAGTATGTTAGCTTATGCCTCTCCCTCATATAAATTTGCAATAACGATTACCGGTCTAGTTATCGATTGCCTAGGGACAAATAACTTTCTCGTGACAAAAAGCTCTTTACTAATACTAATTTAGTTGTGTCTTTATCTAAACAGCCCCTACTTTTTATTTTCGTGCTCTTTACTTTCTTGCAAACCTATCCAACAACACCTACAAAGTACTTCTAGTTTCATACTTGTTTTAGGTAAAGCGAACGTTAAGCGTGCGTAGAGTTGTATTGGTGGTCGATAGAAGTTGAGGGAATATTTGTTCTAACTTTAGCTCCTCGTTGGGTTGGACACTCTTACTTATCGAAAGAGGCTACAATTGATCCCCTGTACTTGTGGGTTATGACACCTCTGGTACTTTCTTCGCCCCATATTTTTTATATATTCCCAAAATGTTCTCAGTGACGTTTCAGGACTTTTGGAGTTGTGCACAATAGGTTTCTAATATTTGCTCCTTTTCCAGCCGAGAATTCCAGCTGCCGGCATTCTCCCTCTTCGTGTAAACCTTATAAAATAACAGATAATAGGCGTAAGTATTGTGACGTGTAATAACACCCCATAATGCAATCAATATCAATATAAAAGCATGATGCAAAATGGACGTATCATCGACGTTCTAGGAACTAGGGTACCCAAACTTGCCTGCCTATGGCCCATGGCGTGGCTCCTTCGACGGCCCAATCTTCAGCACCTTCAGGACAAGACCCTCGTGCGGGGCCAAGCCTCGCGAGGCGGATGACGCCAAGACCTCCGGGGGGAGCGGTGTCCCCAAGCTGGCTCCCGAGGAGCGGAGATTTCTATGTAGGCGCCCACCTCATGAGGTTAAGGTGACGCCATCCATGACGACCAAGGCCAGGTGGGCGCCAGCGGGCGCAGAGCAGTAGGTTTCCTCTTTGGTGCTAAGGAGGCAAGCGCAGGCGTGGGGTCCCAAGGAATCAGCCAAATGTTTCCATTCCCATGCAACAAGACCAGGACCGCCAGGACGGATGTCATCACCGAGCCCACCGTGGTGTCACGACCAGAAGTTTTACAGGAGAAGACCACCTTTCGTCAGGATAGGATGTACTTCTTGCCCCCCTTCAAAATTGGCCACTTTGGGATCCCTTCTCGCGTTTGTTTGGAGGAAGAGGACCAAGGCCACTATAAATATAGCTTAGCCACCACCATAGGAGGGGGCCAGATCCGAGAGAGACCTCACTAGCTCACACCCACTAGAACAGACCTCTTGAGGTTGTTCTTCCCTTGTACTAGTTCTTCCTCAGCCCCTCGTGAGGCTAATCCACCACAAAGCAGGAGTAGGTTCTTACACCGCAAGGTGGCCTGAACCTGGGTAGACTGCTATGTCCCTTCACTTTCTTGTTCATCGAGCTAGGCCATGGGGTGACGAACTGGTTGGCTGGAGAGGTTGAGTTCTTCGCACACGCCCAGAGTTTGAACCTTTCTTGGGTCTGCGGAGCCCTGAATCCGACATTTGGCGCGCCACGTAAGGGCGTGTCGGAGGGTTGCTTCTGCATCAACCATGGTAGGCATCGCCCCTCCCGCCGGTTCACTGGGCGCGTTCGGAGGCATCACGGGTGCCCGAGCTTTCTTCCCAGCCTTGCGACAGGTACAATGTCCACCGAAGTTTAGGCCGGAGTTGCCGCCGCGATACGACGGCGCGGCGGACCCCACGGAGTTCCTCCAGGTGCTCGCGGAGGCTGTCTAGGCGGCGGGCGGCGATGATAAGGTCATGGCGAATTGGCTCCCTATGGCTCTCATGGGTGTGCCGCGCGCCTGGCTCCTCAACCTGCCGGAGTCCTTGGTGGCCTCTTGGGTGGAGCTGCGCGACCTGTTCATCGCACACTTCGCTGTGCTGGCACCCCACACCATTGCGGCCATCCTCGGCGGGTCGTAGGCGACGGCCTCAAGCTACCACGTCAAGAAGTTCTTCCGGTAGGTAGGGACCGCCCAGTCGCGGCCGGTGGCTCCTCCAGGCTGGGCGCCGCCTGAGGCCGACCTCGTCTTCGACTCCAAGGACCACCCCGGGACCACGGTCGGTGTCGGTGCACTCCCCACGCTCTACACCCCCACCATCTATAATGTTGTTGTCACCAGGACCCTCATCGACAGCGGTGCTGGTCTCAATGTCATCTCCGTGGAGGCCTTTGGTTTGCTTCAGGTGCCTTATGACTGGCTCCTCCCCACCAAGCCTTTCTCGGGGGTGGCCGACGGCTCGGCCTGTCCTCTGGGGTAGGTTCGACTGCCCGTCACCTTTGGTACACGCACCAACTACCGCACCGAGCTCATCGACTTCAACGTTGCCTGCATCGGCCTCCCGTATAATGCCATCCTCGGGTATCCGGCCCTCACCAAGTTGATGGCAGCGACTCATCCCAGCTACAACATCATGAAGATGCCGGGGAGAAGCGGTGTCCTCACCGTGGTGGGGGACACCAATGACGCGCTCATGGCCCTCAGGCTCGCTTACAAGGCCACGGAGGCCGCACGACCGAACGCAGAGGGCGCTCCGGAAACCCCAGAAGCTGTGCCGGCGAAGAAGAAGCAGTTGTTCTCCCAAGACCGGGCGGAAAGGAAGCAGGCGTCGATCGACGACGGGGGATCTGGTCCCGCCTTCACCATAGGCGCTGGGCTCCCCCTGGACCAGGAGGATGCGCTGGTCAATTTCCTCCGTGCGAACAAGGATGTGACTGCATGGGAGGCAACGGATCTGGTCGGCGTCCTGCGAGATGTGATTGAGCACCACTTGATGGTGTGCCCCGGCGCGCGCACGGTGAAGAAGAAGGCACGACGACAAGCCCCGAAGAAGTAGTCGTTCATCGTCCAGGAGACTCACAAGCTGTAAGAGGCCGCGTTATCCAGGAGGTGTGGCATCCGGATTGGCTGGCGAACCCAGTTATCGTCCCCAAGAAGAGCGCGAAGGAGCGCATGTGTGTCGCCTTCACGAACCTCAGCATAGCTTGTCCTCAGGACCCTTTCCCTCTTCCACGCATCAACCTGATCGTCGAATCCACCGCCGAGTGCGACTTGCCGTACTTCCTGGACGCCTTCTCGGGCTACCATCAAATCAAGATGACGGCGCAGGATGTCGTGAAGACGTCTTTCCTGACCCCGTGCGCGGTGTATTGCTACACCTGCATGCCGTTTGGGTTGCGCAATGACGATGCGACCTTCCAACGATTGATGCACATTGCCCTGGGCCAGCAGATGGGTTGGAACGCCGAGGCGTACATCGATGACATAGTGTTCAAATCTCGGGAGGCGAGAACTCTTGTCGAAGATTTGGAAGAAACATTCGCCAACGTGCGTAAGGTAAACTTGCGGCTCAACCTGCGCACCGGCATTGCGCCCAGAGAAGTGCGTGTTCATCGTCCCGTCCGGCAAGCTGCTGGGTTTTCTGGTGTCGCACAGAGCGATCGAGGCTAACCCAGAGAAGGTCAAGGCGATATCAAGGATGAGCCAAGCTCAGACCCTCAAGGAGATGCAGAAGCTCGCAGGTTGCTTAACTTCTCTGGGGCGTTTCATCTCCAAGCTGGGCGAGCGCGCCCTCCCGTTCTTCAAGCTGATGAAGAAGAAGGGCCCATTTGAGTGGACTCCGGAGGCCGAGATGGCCTTTCAAGACCTCAAGAGGTAGATCACCTGCCCGCTGGTGATGGTGGCACCTCGTCCTCTTGAGCCCCTTGTGCTTTACCTGGCCGCCAGACCCCACTCGGCCAGTGCGGCGCTCGTGGTGGTCCAATTAGAGCGCGTAGGTTCGAACGCGAGGCATGGTGTCCCACGCCCGATCGTGTGATCAGCACCACGGGACGGCTCTCCTGAGGCCCCGTCTACCCCGCTGGACGACAAGGCTCCTGAAGCTCCCTCATTGTAAGAAGGGTGGGAAGCTGTCGACGCCCCTCCCTCGCCGAGCATCCCGTGTACTTCGTCAGCACGGTGTTGCGTGACGCACGCACACGCTACCCCATGCTAGAGAAGCTGCTTCTCGCGCTCCTCGCCATCTCCAGGAAGCCGCACCACTACTTCCAGGGCCACCCTATTAAGGTTGTCTCTGCTCTTGGAGAAGGTGCTTCGGAACCCCAACGCCACGGGAAGTGTTCCTGAGGGGAACATCGAGCTGCTGGCATTCCAGCTAGAGTTCAGCACCACCAGAGTCACCAAGGGCGCGACCCTTGCTAACTTAGTGGCGGAGTTGACCTACGCACCCGACCGAGGGGTGGGCGAGGACCATTCCCTCACGCACAAAGACGAAGCACCAGATGGCTGGGTCATGTACTTTAATGGTGCATTCGTGCTTCAGGGTGTGGGGGCTAGAGCTGTGCTCATCTCACTGACCCAAGACAAGCTCTACTACATCGTGCAACTCTGCTTTTAGCATGGCGAAAAGGTCTCCAACCACATCGCCGAGTACGAGGGTCTACTCGCTGGCCTCATGGGCGCGGCGGCTCTCGGGGTCACGCGCCTGACCATCAAGGGTGACTGCCAGCTCTTCGTCAACTTCTCCAACAAGGCGTACAAGCCAAAGGGTGAGCACATGGAAGCATAAGTTGAAGAGGTACACAAAATTCAGAAACGGTTCTTGGGCTTGGAATTGCAGCACGTACCGCGTGCCACGAACAAGGAGGCTGACGACATCGCCAAGAGGGCGTCCAAGCACGACCCCCCAAAAGCCTGGCGTCTTCGAGGAGCGGCTCTTTAAGCCATCGGCGGCTCCCCCTGCTGTAGGACCAGTTTTGCCTCGGGAGGAGCCGCCCATGGCACCCTCCTCGGGTTCCCCAGCCTGCGGCCTGACCTCGGGGGCCCGCTTGTGTAACACCCCGCATGTAACTTGCCATATATGTAACTCCGACTCTTGCCATTTCCGGCTATGTGCTATGTTATTTCCTCCGTGGTTGGGTTTTGTCTTTCGTTTTGTATTTTTTCATGTCATGCATTTTCATATCATGTCATCATGTGCATTGCATTTGCATACGTGTTCGTCTCATGCATCCGAGCATTTTCCCCGTTGTCCGTTTTGCAATCAGACGCTCCTATCTCCTCCGGTGTACCCCTCTTGTTTTCTTTCGTGTGCGTGTGTCAAACTTTCTCGGAATGGACCGAGGCTTGTCAATTGGTCTTATTATAACACCCGGAGACTACCGGTCAAGTTTCGTTCCATTCGGAGGTCGTTTGGTACTCCAACGGTTAACCGGGCATCCGCAAAGTCCATTTGAGTGTCCAGCAAAACCCCCCTCAAAAACCAGACCAAAACCATCAAACTCTCTTCCATGCTCTAGGTCGTTCGATCACGATCGTGTGGGCGAAAACCGCACCTCATTTGGAGCCTCCTAGCTCCCTCTACCTATTTATATGTGGGCATCCCGAAAACGAAATCGCAGACGAAACCCTAGAAACTCCCTCCGCGCCGCGCCGGACGCGTCCGCTCCGGCCGGACGAAGCCGCCGCCGCCGCCCGGCCAACCAGTGCGCGCCACGTCGCCTCCTCCTCTCTCCCCACATCGCCGCCGCCCGAGCCCGCGCTCTCCTCTCCTCCGCGAAGGCGACCGAGCCCGCCGCCGCCGCCTGCCGGTGCTGCCGCGCCGCCCCTCCGGTCTCCTCCTCCCCCGCCGGTGCTGCCTCTCGGCCCCGCCGTCGTCCTCCATCGCCATCGCCGGCCGCCCGCCGAAGCTCGATCGGATCTGGTGAGGTAGAGCTCGAGCGTTGACTTTCTCACCCCCCCCACCCTAATTTCTCCAAGTCACAAATTTTCTCAGCAAGTGCCTATGTTCGTGATGCCATAACTCCGTCCATGCAGCTCCGATTCGCGCGTGTAATATGTCAAATTGTTCGCCTCGTGATGCTCTTCATTTTGTTCAATTTCACCATGTTAATTAGGGGTCATCTTGATGCCCAAATCTCTGATGGAAGAGGGCTAGTTGCTGTTATTCTCTGGTTCTTGACAGAACTTGGAGATTTGTCATTTTTGTATCATTAAATCTGTGCATCGTTTGAGCACGAGCTCTACATGTGTTTTGAAGTATGCCATGCCATCTTTCCAGGGGTGTAGTCATTGTCTGCTGTTATTTTGTTGCCATGTAAACTTGATGCTACAGAGAGATCCATGCATATTTTGGAGATGTTCAGTAAGGATGTTTTGTAGCTAGAGCTGTAATTGATCCATTCTTGCAATTGTTTGCAATTATGAAGTGCCCTAGCATGCCTCAAGCTTGCTCTACTTTTGCAATTAAATATTTCTGGCAGATTCTTATCATGATATGCAATTTTGCCAAGCTTATTGAAGTTGATCCACATATGCTATGCTTGTGTTCTTGCCATGGTTGGCTTCATAAATATGCCATCTTGCTGTAGGTGTGCTTTTTTTGTCATGCATTGCTCTGTAGTGAGTGCATCAAGCTCACAAAGAGACCTACATATTAATATTTCTGCCATGCTCTGTTTTCTGCTAAGTCTGAAACCTGATAACGAAACTTGCTATGTTTACATGCTTGCCATCATATCTTCTTTTCCTTTTTGGCTTATGGTAATTAAGGGACTTTTGTCATGTGCATTTAGTAGAACACTACCATGCCTTGTTTTGCTATGTTAAGTTCCTGTAGCATGTTGATTTCGTGCTCTGAACATTGCTATCTGATGCTGTTTACTGCCATGTCCAGTTTTTCACTAAGTCTGTGAACCTGTAATCTTCTGCACTTTTGCCATGCTTGGTTGAGCTTGATATGATGTGAAATAGCCGTAGCCCAGTGTTCATCTTTTGTCAAGCATCTCCTGTAGATTACTGCCATGTGCTTTGTTGCTATGTTGGGGTGATGTAGCATTGTTACTTGTTGCATTTTAATTGCTATCTTGCTGTTTATCGCAGATTCGTGTCATTCTTGTTTTGCCTGCCATTTGCAAACCGTGCATCCGATTCCGGTGATCTTTATATCAATTTTGACCGAAATCATCTCATCTTTCCAGTGGAATGCTTGGTTTTCCAAGTTACTGCCTTGTTCATCTTTTTCCTTCCGGAGCACGCATATGCATCGCATATCATATCTTGCATATCTTACAAGTTTTGCATCATGTTGCTTGCGCATTCCTCGTTGTTGATTGTGGTTCCGTTTGTTTGTGTTCTTGTCTTGGGTAGATCTGGGAGACGAGTTCGTGAACGAGGAACCTGTCGAGTACGCTTACGAGGATCAAGCTTTCGACAACTCTGAGAACCTTGCAGGCAAGATGACCACCCCTCGAAATCACTTCTATCTTTGCTATGCTAGTTGTTCGCTCTATTGCCATGCTCGCTACCTATCACTTGCTATATCATGTCTCCCATTTTAGCCATGTCAGCCCTAACCATCCTTTCCTAGCAAACCGTTGTTTGGCGATGTTACCGCTTTTGCTCAGCCCCTCTTATAGCTTTGCTAGTTGCAGGTGAAGTTGAAGTTTGTTCCATGTCGGAACATGGATATGTTGGGATATCACAATATCTCTTATTTAATTAATGCATCTATATATTTTGGTAAAGGGTGGAAGGCTCGGCCTTATGCCTGGTGTTTTGTTCCACTCTTGCCGCCCTAGTTACTGTTATACCGGGATTATGTTCCTTGAGTTTGCGTTCCTTACACAGTCGGGCGATTTATGGGACCCCCTTGACAGTTCGCCTTGAATAAAACTCCTCCAGCAAGGCCCAACTTTGGTTTTAACATTTTCCGCCTAAGCCTTTTCCCCCGGGTTTTCGCGAGCCCGAGGGTCACCTTTATTTAAAACCCCGGGCCAGTGTTCCTCTGAGTGCTGGTCCAAACTAGAGCCACTTGCAGCGCCACCTTGGGGAAACTCGAGGATTGGTTTTAGCTGTACGTAGTGTTCATCCGGTGTGCCCTGAGAACGAGATATGTGCAGCTCCTATCGGGATTTGTCGGCACATTCGGGCGGCTTTGCTGGTCTTGTTTTACCATTCTCGAGATGTCTTGTAAACCGGGATTCCGAGACTGATCGGGTTTTTCCGGGAGAAGGTTTATCCTTCGTTGACCGTGAGAGCTTATGATGGGCTAAGTTGGGACACCCCTGCAGGGTATTATCTTTCGAAAGCCGTGCCCGCGGTTATGAGAGAGATGGGTATTTGTTAATGTCCGGTTGTAGACAACTTGTCACTTGACCCAATTAAAAATACATCAACTGCGTGTGTAGCCGCGATGGTCTCTTCTCGGCGGAGTCCGGGAAGTGAACACGGTCTGTGTTATGAATGACGTAAGTAGGTGTTCAGGACCACTTCTTGGTCATTGCTAGATGACGTCCGTTCCGTTGCTTCTCTTCTCGCTCTCATTTGCGCAAGTTAGCCACCATATATGCTTTTGCTGCTGCAGCTCCACCTCACTACACCTTCCTTTCCTACAAGCTTAAATAGTCTTGATCTCGCGGGTGTGAGATTGCTGAGTCCTCGTGACTCACAGATTCTACCAAAACAGTTGCAGGTGCCGACGATGCCAGTGCAGATGATGGCGTCGATCTCAAGTGGGAGTTCGACGAGGAACGTGGTCGTTACTATGTGTCTTTTCCTGATGATCAGTAGTGGAGCCCAGTTGGGACGATCGGGGATCTAGCATTTGGGGTTGTCTTATTTTCATCTGGATTTTGACCGTAGTCGGTCTATATGCTTGTATTTTGGATGATGTATGAATAATATTTATGTATTGTGTGAAGTGGCGATTGTAAGCCAACTCTTTATCCCATTCTTGTTCATTACATGGGATTGTGTGAAGATGACCCTTCTTGCGACAAAACCACTATGCGGTTATGCCTCTAAGTCGTGCCTCGACACGTGGGAGATATAGCCGCATCGTGGGCGTTACAAGTTGGTAATCAGAGCCATCCCCGACTTAGGAGCCCCCTGCTTGATCGAATCGCTGGCGTTGTTGAGTCTAGAACAAAAATATTTTGAATCTTAGGATTATATATATCGGAGAGTAGGATTCTTTTAACTCCTCAGTCCCTTCGTCGCTCTGGTGAGGTCTCCTGACATAGAAGTTTTGACTATTCTCTCCTCAAATTTCACTAAAAAAAATTTAGGATCACGCGGGTATCTTGGAATCGTTCCGATGGTTTTGTGACGAGAACATTGTTCTTGGTGCCTCCTGACATTTAGGGGTTGTGGCAGTGTCCCGGGGAGTTGAGCTCCGAGGTGTTGTCGTCACAATTTTATCGTTGCAGTTCTGGAATACCTGAGTTTCGCCGACATCGAAATCTGTTTTATGCAGTTGTTGGTGAGATCACCTCGACGCCACCCAGTATTGGGGCGGTAGTTCGGGAGTATTGCCATAACTTGTATAACGGATGTTTTTCGAAGGTTGAGGTAAACGATTTCCGAAGGTTTCTTGGTTATGTGTTGACGGATGGATACAGCTGGATCTAGGGATTGTTAGTTTGGGTGATATATTTTGTGTCCCCTGTATCCCCTACACCAGATTGCATAACCAGAAAGTTTGGGGAGTTTATAAGTGGGAATTCAAGTAGCCTTAGGATATCTTTCCGACAGACGCATGATATGAGATTGTGGTTCGACGTCTAGTGGTCCGCCTTTCCATGGTTGATTTTACAGTGGTCTCGTTGTGTCTTAAAGAGTCCATGGCTTTGCCGACTCGGGGACGCTTCGTATGTCATGTGCACAACCTTGTACATAATGGTGCTGTACGATTGAGCCCGTGTGGGCCCCACCACGAAAACTTCGGACGAAATATCTATCATATGTTTGTTCCGCCTTATTCTGCAAGCCAATACTTTGTTTTATTTTGTATTGTGGTATTCGAGTTGCTTCGAATTCATATGTTGATTCCATATCTTTTTCAAGTGGCTTCTCAACTTATGGAAGTGTGATGATTTACTACGGAATTCATTCGTTCATCTTTGTTCGAATGTTTATTGTGAAGACTATATGTTGCAATTTCTATCCGTTGATTCTACTTATCTATTTGTCTATCAAGATGCTAACGGATGTCACCCTCTTCAGGATGGCTCCGCCAATGCGTCAGAATCCGGATCGTAATGAAGGGAGTCAAGCGAACCCTTCGCCACCACCTCCGCCTCCGGAGGCATGGCAAGCAATCATGGCAGCCACCAACGCCAATGCTCAAATGATTCTGCAACTCTTGCAAGAACGTACTCAAGGGCAAGGCAATCAAGGCAATCAAGGTCAAGGCAACAATCAGTTTCACTTTGCCACTCTCAACCAGTTTCTCGCAAATCAACCCAAGTCTTTCAGCTACTGTGCCGAGGCCACGGATGCCGATGATTGGCTCGTGGACATCAACAAGCATTCTGAATGTAGCAAAGTCAGGCCTGAGGACTATGTCAAGTTCGCTTCTTTCCAGCTCAAGGACCAAGCTGCTGATTGGTATCAACAATACAAAGATTCCAGAGGAGGTCGTGTGATCACTTGGACTGACTTCTGTCGGGATTTCAAAGCGCACCACATTCCACAAAGTGTTGTTGAGAGCAAGCGTGAGGAGTTCCGCAATCTCAAGCAAGGCAACATGTCTGTGTATCAATACAACATTCAGTTTCAGAAACTTGCTCGCTTCGCTAAACAAGACGTTCCTGATGAAAAGAGCATGATCTATCACTTCAGAGGTGGCCTTAAAGAGGATCGGCAGTTAGCTCTCGTTCTTGTTGACCCTACTCAGTTTGATCAATTCTACAATATGGCACTGAAGCAAGAGGCTGCTCAGCTCAAGTGTGAGGCTTCTAAGAAGAGAGTCAGAGACGCAGTTCAGTCTTCTTCTTCCTCACTTGTGACAACTAAGCAACAGAAGTTCTGGTTGCCTCATCCTCCTCCGTTTCATCAGCCTTATCAGCAGAAGAACAAAGGTGGCCATGGTTCTTCCAACTCTTCCAACTCTGGCTATCAGAACAAGTCTCAGAATCAAGCTCCAAAGTCCAATGCTCCTTATCACCGTCCACTCTCAGAGGTGACTTGCAACAAATGTCAGCAGAAAGGTCACTATGCCAACAAGTGCTTCAACCAAAGGCATCTTCCTCCTCCTCCTCCTGTCAGATCTTCCAGCAATGCAGTGGTCAAGCATAATCCAAAGTCTGCAAAGGTGAACATGATGAATGCAGCTCAAGCGGAGGAATCTACTGATGTGATAATGGGTAATCTCTCAGTTAATGATATTCCTGCAAAAGTTCTTTTTGATACTGGTGCATCTCTTTCTTTCATTTCAAGACCTTTTATTGCCAAGCATGATTTTGTGACGGAAAAGATCCCTATCCCGTTGAAGGTTGTGTCTCCGGGCAAACAAATGACATCTAATAATTGTTTCCCGGATGTTTCCATCAAGATGGGCGACTATATATTTCTGTCTAAACCAGTTGTTCTTGGTGACTCGGATATTGATCTTATTCTCGGGATGGACTGGCTTTCTAAGCACAAGGCTCAACTTGATTGTGCTGCCAGGGAAATTCAATTGACACACTCGTCTGAGGATGTGATTATTTATGCCGCTCGTGATGAAACCATTCGGTTTTTCTCTCTCAATGAGGAGGGCGAATTGAATGCCATCTCTTAAATTCCAGTCGTTTGCGAGTATCAAGATGTCTTTCCAGAAGAGCTTCCGGGTATGCCTCCTCATCGGCCAGTTGAGTTCGTTATCGAACTAGAGCCTGGCACTGAACCCGTTTGCAAGCGTCCATACAAGCTTGGACCTAACGAGCTGAAGGAATTGAAGAAACAGCTCGATGAACAAGAGCGTCTGGGTTTGATCAGACCGAGGTCTTCTCCATGGGGTTGTGGTGTTCTTTTTGTCAAGAAGAAGGATGGCACGGACCGACTTTGTGTCGACTACCGTCCATTGAACAAGAAGACAATCAAGAACAAGTATCCACTTCCCAACATCAATGAGCTATTTGAGAAACTCAAGGGTGCTAAAGTATTCTCGAAGCTTGACCTTCATATGGGTTATCATCAGATTCGCATTCATGAAGAAGATATTCCCAAGACAGCATTCAGAACGAGCTTTGGTTCTTATGAATACACTGTCGTGTCTTTCGGCCTTGTCAATGCTCCTCCGGTGTTCTCTCGGATGATGAATTTCATCTTCAACCCCTATACCAATGAATTCGTTCTGGTGTATCTCGATGATATCTTGGTCTTCTCCAAGAACAAGCAGGATCATGCCAAACATTTGCGATTGGTGCTCGACAAGCTCAGAGAGTATCAATTCTATGCGAAGTTCTCTAAATGTGAGTTTTGGCTCGATGAAGTTCTTTTCCTTGGTCACATCATCTCTGCCAACGGCATCGCTATTAACCCAGAGAAGGTGTCCGCAGTTGTGGATTGGGAACCTCCTCAAAATGTCAAGCAGCTCCGCAGTTTTCTTGGGCTTGCAAGCTATTGCCGAAGATTCGTTGAGAATTTCTCCAAGATTGCAAAAACTCTTTCCAACCTCCTACAGAAGCATGTGAAATATGTCTGGTCTCCTGAGTGTGACGTTGCCTTCAACACTCTCAAAGAGAAACTAGTCACAGCTCCTGTCTTGACTCCTCCTGATGAATCCAAGCCGTATGAAGTTTTCTGTGATGCTTCTCTCCAAGGTCTCGGTGTTGTATTAATGCAAGAGAAGAAAGTTGTGGCCTATACCTCTCGTCAGTTGAAGCCCAACGAGAAGAACTACCCCACTCACGATCTTGAGTTGGCGGCAGTTGTCCATGCATTAATAACATGGAGACACCTCTTGTTGGGAAGACAAGTGGACATTTTCACTGATCACAAGAGTCTCAAGTATATCTTCACTCAGCCCAACCTCAACCTCAGGCAGACTCGATGGGTCGAAATGATTCAAGAGTACAATCCGAGTATCGAATATACTCCAGGCAAGGCCAATGTCATTGCAGATGCTTTAAGCAGGAAGGCTTATTGCAACAGTTTAATTCTCAAGCCTTTCCAACCGGATCTTTGTGAAGCTTTCCGCAAGCTGAATCTCCAAGTTGTTCCTCAAGGCTTTCTTGCCAACCTCATCGTCTCTCCTACTTTGGAAGATCAAATTCGTGAGGCACAACTCCTTGATGCCATGGTGAAGAACGTGAAACGTGGTATCGACAAGGGTCTTTCCAAATACAAGTGCTATCGCATTGATGACAGAGACACCTTATTCTTCGAGGACCGGATTGTGGTTCCTAAAGGTGATCTAAGGAAAGTCATTATGAACGAGGCGTACAATTCTCTCCTATCCATTCATCCTGGAAGTACGAAGATGTATCATGACCTCAAGCAGTCGTATTGGTGGACTCGAATGAAGCGAGAAATTGCTCAATTCGTGAATGAATGTGATGTCTGCCGAAGAGTGAAAGCAGAACACCAACGACCAGCTGGTCTCCTCCAACCTCTTGCTATCCCAGAATGGAAGTTTGATCATATCAAAATGGACTTCGTGACTGGATTTCCCAAGTCCAAGCGCGGAAATGATGCTATCTTCGTTGTCATTGACAAGCTTTCTAAAGTGGCTCATTTCCTTCCTATCAAAGAATCCATCACAGCAGCTCAGCTGGCAGAGCTTTACACCTCCAGAATTCTCTCCTTGCACGGCATTCCACAATCGATTTCTTCAGATCGTGGAAGCATCTTCACCTCTAAGTTCTGGGACTCCTTCCAGAAGGCCATGGGCACTAACATTCGTTTCAGCACAGCTTTCCATCCTCAAACTAGTGGCCAAGTCGAGCGAGTCAATCAAATTCTTGAAGATATGCTCAGGGCTTGTGTCATTTCCTTTGGCATGAAATGGGAAGATTGTCTTCCATATGCTGAATTCTCGTACAACAACAGCTTCCAAGCGAGTTCGGGCAAGGCCCCATTCGAGATTCTCTATGGCAGAAAGTGCCGTACTCCTCTCAATTGGTCAGAGACTGGTGAACGCCAACTTCTCGGCAATGACTTAATCACTGAAGCTGAAGAAATGTGTAAACTCATCCGGGATAATCTCAAAGCCGCGCAATCGCGCCAGAAGAGTTACTATGACAGTAAGCATCGTGATTTGGCTTTCGAGATCGGAGACCATGTCTACCTCCGCGTCTCTCCAATGAAGGGCACTCGTCGCTTCGGTATCAAAGGGAAGCTTGCCCCTAGATACGTGGGTCCTTTCAAGATCATTGGCAAAAGAGGCGACCTCGCCTATCAACTTGAGCTTCCTTCCAACTTCGCGAACGTGCACGATGTGTTCCACGTGTCACAGCTTCGCAAGTGCTTCAAGACGCCTGAGCGCACTATCAACTTCGAAGAGATTGACCTCCAAGAAGATTTGTCTTATCATGAGCACCCCGTTGCTATTCTTGAAGAAACTGAGCGCAAGACTCGCAACAAGTCAATCAAATTCCTGAAAGTGAAGTGGTCGCACCATTCCGACCGGGAAGCCACCTGGGAACGCGAGGACCATCTCCGTTCCGAATATCCGGAGTTCTTTCAGTCCTAGATCTCGGGACGAGATCCTCTCGTAGTGGTGGAGTGTTGTAACACCCCGCATGTAACTTGCCATATATGTAACTCCGACTCTTGCCATTTCCGGCTATGTGCTATGTTATTTCCTCCGTGGTTGGGTTTTGTCTTTCGTTTTGTATTTTGTCATGTCATGCATTTTCATATCATGTCATCATGTGCATTGCATTTGCATACGTGTTCGTCTCATGCATCCGAGCATTTTCCCCATTGTCCGTTTTGCAATCCGACGCTCCTATCTCCTCCGGTGTACCCCTCTTGTTTTCTTTCGTGTGTGTGTGTCAAACTTTCTCGGAATGAACCGAGGCTTGTCAAGTGGTCTTATTATACCACCCGGAGACTACCGGTCAAGTTTCGTTCCATTCGGAGGTCGTTTGGTACTCCAACGGTTAACCGGGCATCCGCAAAGTCCATTTGAGTGTCCAGCAAAAACCCCCTCAAAAGCAGCCCAAAACCACCAAACTCTCTTTCATGCTCTAGGTCGTTCGATCACGATCGTGTGGGCGAAAACCGCACCTTATTTGGAGCCTCCTAGCTCCCTCTACCTATTTATATGTGGGCATCCCGAAAACGAAATCGCAGACGAAACCCTAGAAACTCCCTCCGCGCCGCGCCGGACGCGTCCGCTCCGGCCGGACGAAGCCGCCGCCGCCGCCCGGCCAACCAGTGCGCGCCACGTCGCCTCCTCCTCTCTCC